>NC_139601.1:10931406-11508906 GCF_946808225.1 Silurus aristotelis | reverse complement strand
GGATTTGTGTCCTGTCTCCTCTCAGGTATTGTCATTGATTGTTTCCCCTGTGTGTCAAGATTACTCTCACCTGGTTTTAGTTCACCGCTTTGATTTGTTTGTGTAATTGCAAACTGCACTCGGCGCGAGAGGAAAAAAAGGCTTCCTGTCAGCTAAAACCTGCCCATTCCCCTTTAACCTTCCTCAGCTGCCAGCTAACTGGATGTTTTCTCTGAAAATCAAAGGGAATCAGAATTACTCAAATCAGCACCTATTCCCATCACATTCCAAGTATCAAAAAGCAGATTTTTCTAATCTAATGTATGATTTATCTCTGATTGTGCTCCTGCAATATGATTGTGCAGATAGAGGTACACATTCACACTTATACACCCTGAGGGAAATTTTTGCAAAGCCAATTCACCTACTAGTGGAAGGAAACCTAAGAACCCAGAAGAAATCTATAACTACACAGGGGTGAATATGCATGAATCCTCACAGATAGTAACACAAGCTCAAAATCAAACAGGGAATGCTAGCCACTGCACCACTGCGTTTTACCTTTATGCATGATTAAATGTCTTTATTTATTTCAATATTGTCTGTATTGTATTGACTGTCTGGGTCAAAGAGATTCAAAACAGATCTGTGAGTCTTAAAGAGAAATCCATATCAGTATAATATGTGCATTTTCACAGCAGATAAAGCATGCTAACGACCTCACGAGTTTTAATAATACATAAAGCAGTTTTGTTCTGGTATTTCCTGTTCCAAGTTCAACTCAGCAACATAAAACATAGATAAGTGCCCTTGCTACTATCTTAATTGAGAATGAAATTGCGCCGCTTCAGTACTTCATTAAGTGCAATACAGTAAGATATAAATATTACTTTGTGGTCGCATCAATGCATAATGTGGTAAAAAAATTAAGTCTGCGAGTGTCAGCCTCAGGCTAAATGACCAAATGTTAATTCAGGTCACAAGGAATAAGCATCTTGCATTTTTAGATTGACGCACCAAGCTACATTACTGCTCATAATTACCACATTTATGTCATTAACTCACAGAGAGCTTTTTTCACTCCTTTCTCTTGTGCTTCTCTTATTTTCTTTTTTAACTCGTACTTAGTGCCTTTTCACATCATTTCTCTCTATATATCTCACACCATGTGCAGCCATCTTAATTATAGACGTGGGCTCATTTTTCTTTTCTTTTTTTCTTTTTGACTTGACACATTTCACAGACTTAAAATGGAGGAACCATTTTGCTTAAAATGTCCCTATGAAATGTTACAAAAGATTTCACTTTCAGTGGTTTAAATTATGCTCAAATTTCAGATTCATTCTATTTGTATCCAAAGGTGCAGGGCATAAGGGCGATGCAATAAAAAAGCATGTAAGACAAAGAATACATTATTAAAAGAGGTGTTTAAGTGTAATGTTTCAGCCGAGTCAAATAATAAAGTGTACATCCTTATAAGTTGTAGTTTAGAGGTTAAGACTAATTAGAAGGTCGTGAGTCTGAATCCCAGCACTATTGGGCTCTTGAGCCTTGAATTTCTAACCTTCAAATGCTCAGTTGTATAATAAGACAATTGTAAGTTGCTCTGGATAAGGGTGTCTACCAAATGTTATACATTTTATGATGCAGGTTGAAAATGTGCTTTCCCATATATATATATATATATATATATATATATATATATATATATATATATATATATATATATATATATATATGCTTTTTTCATTGTTTGACAGTACACTAGATTAAGATTATTTTTTTATCTTTCTTCAATTCAGAGTAATATAAGATAAAATGTACTGGTTAGGATGCGGTGCTCTCACCGCTGCGGCCCGAGTTCAATTCCCGGTCAGGGAACCAACCCCAGCCACTCTTAGTGCCGGTCCCAAGCCCGGATAAATGGGGAGGGTTGCGTTAGGATGGGAATCCAGCGTAAAAACATGTGCCAAATCAAACATTCGGGACATGAATACGGATGATCCGCTGTGGCGACCCCTAATGGGAGAAGCCGAAAGGAAAAATAAAACCCCAATTCCAAAAAAATGGGAGAATATTAAAATGTAAATAAAACAGAATGCAATGGAATATTCTCAATAGAATATAAAATACAATGTATGTTTAAAATTAGGAAATGTACAATTTCAAGGAAAAAATAAGGTAATTCTGAATTTAATGGCCAACATCAAAAAAAGGTTTAAACAGAGCAATGTTTACCATTGTGTAGCATTCCATCTACTTTTAACAACAGTTTATATACATATGGAAACTAAGGAGACAATTTGCTGTAGTTTTGGGAGAGGGATGTCGTTCAACTTATGCATGACACAGGATTTTAGTTTGTCAATTCCTGGGTCTTCTTTGTTGTATTTTTTGTATCATGATTTGACAAATGTTTTCAGTTGGTAAAAGGTCTGGCCTGCAGGCAGTCCAGTTCAAAGCATATTGATTTTCAATCTTGTCCCAAGTGCACAGAGATTTCTCCAAATTCTCAGAATCTCTTGATGATATTATGTACTGTAAATGTTGAGAATTGTAAAGTATTTGCAATTGTATGATAAAAAACCAGTATTCTGAAATCTTTCCAAAATTTGTAGACACCGCTTTTCGCAGATTGATGAATCTCTGCCTATCTTTATTTCTGAGAGACTCTGCTTCTCTAAGATACTATTTTTATACCCAATCATATTATTGACCTGTTGCCAATGAACCAAATTAGTTGGAAAATGTTCCTCAAGCTGTTTCTTGTGTCTAACTTTTTCAGTTTATCTGTTGCATCATCTTTTTCAAGATGTGTTTTGGCCATGAAATTCTAAATTACCTTATTTTTTCTTTTACCTTTTTTTAGTTTGAGCAATTGATATGTTAAACACAGAAATTTCCAAAAGTTAAAAAGAAATGGGAACAAGTCAATGTAGGTCAACAGATTTGTTCATACAACAGAACAGCACAGCACTCTTCCCAATTAGCTTCTAAATGCAAAAAGCAAATGTTACGTTGCTTTCTAAAAGATTTTCAAGCTGACAAAGACTGTGACGCACTTCATTCTACCATAGCATTAAAATGGTTGCTTAAGGATATTGGTGGCATGGTTACGACATGAACAGAAATTTGGTTCTAGTCGCCATAGCTGCCCCATTGCTGCTCATTATATAAAAGTCCCAATTAAGCTCCTTTTCTGATTTTGATTATATCAGCTAATACTTCTCTTCAGTGCCAATGAATTTAGTCAAGTCTGGTATTGAATTGGTTTTGCTAGCCATTTTGTTAATTCTATTAATTATATGCTTGGTACATAATGGCACAATTCTGAGCATGATTCAGTAGCTAATTACATGTGTATGAGCAGATGGCTCTTGCACATAAATCAACATACTCAAAAATGGAGAAGCCTGACGGACAGCACAGGGACAATTAACACCCATGACTTCCAAGTATTCAGTATGTTGCTGACAATGAGCCTTAATTTTGAATCTGTTAATAACATTGTGTGCACATGTTTGCGGAAGCCAAACCTAGCTAATAAATTGCAAAAGATTTTCCTCGTGCTTATGGGTGTACAATGTTATATTCATATCACTCAAAATGACCAATCACATTGCACAAAATGTCCAAATGACAAAACAGTACTTTTGCAAAAAAGGTCCTTTTGATTAATGCCAATTTTGAAATGGTTTGACATTATAATAGAGTATATATTTACCGTACAGTTACTTTTAGTCGGAAAGTTACTTTCACACCAGTGCATCCTCCTCGATGCTGTGTTGAAAAAAACAGAAGGGCGTCATAGGAAGTCATGCAGCACACTAGGGAGTATGTGGCGCACTGCAGCTTGAGACATAACAGATCAGTCACTTATTGGTCAGTGTTGCAAAACATAAAATTAAGATGCTGTGGCAAACAAAACTAAATGAAATGTTTGACATATATTTATAAATCACTGCAGCCCATCCTCATCTAGTACAGTAACATTTTAAATTAAATGACTGTTGGCTTGCTTTTCATGTTTAATACTTCTTTAATTAAAGTGGAAGTTGTAACTAAAATATATACATGGTTTAAACCTGAATGCATAACCCAAATACAGTATAAAAGTACAGTAACTCATAGTCAAAGACAATCTATGGCTATGATTTACATTATTTTATTATTTTCTAGTAGAGTAGATTTACACTTGAGCACAAAGCAGATAGAAACCTTTTCCCCCTGATTTTCATGAATACGAAATACCTTGCATTTTGCCCGTTGGAACCTTTTGAAAATAATTCTGTTTATATCCAGCTTGATTAATGAAACCCATTGTAACTAAATGTCTTGTGTTATTTCTGAATCGCAAATACCTAACCCGAATTGCTTGCAATCGCTTTTCATTGTTATAACTAGCCAGGGCTTCCAGTGGGTACATAGGTGATTGCTTGGACACTGTATGACATCAAATGGCTGTTGTATACTGAGTGAACCACACTGAGCGATTCTACAAAAAAGCTACTTTTTTTTAAACTTCTACCCAAAAGACCTCTGCCTGAAGTCATGTTGGTGTGAAGGGAGAAGAAGATTGCAGCCATGATGCCTTTTCTTCCCTGCACTCAAGCTTTTGTGTGTAGGCGAGAGTGAAGAGTTTAAGGAGTGGCAGGCCTTTAGTTGGAGATTATCTCACACTTTTGTTGCCACTGAAACCTTAATGCATCCTGCCTTTCAATGTCAAGGTCTGTGAAAGGCCTGTCTCTTAAAGAGAATAGGGGGAACCCTTACAACGCCTATACAAACAATTTTCCCTCAAGTGACCTCTACCGAAAACAAAAAATAGAGAAAGCTTGACCAATATGCTCAGGTACTTATAATAGTTTCACTATTTTACAGTTTTAGATTTTCAATTCATTCAGATTAATATATTCAATTCAAATTGAATTCATCTTTATTTGTATAGTACTTAACAATTGACGTTGTCTCCATTACACAGGTAATGCGGTAATAAATAATGAATGAGATTTATAATTGTAATTTTGTCCCTGATGAGCAAGCCAGTGGTGACTGTGGCAAGGAAAAATTCCGTTTTAACATTCAGCAAAAATTGATCTTTTTATGTCTATATCAAGGAAGTGAATAATTCACTTCTTTGCATTTGTCGGGAGGTTCCTGATTTTTGTTTATGTCAAATTGGCTATGGTGAATCATAAACCTGATTCTATTCTGCAAGAATACTTTGTGTCATCTCAAGAATATGACTAGTGCCTCTCCCTTTAATGCATTTCTGTGTTTAAGATTAGACAAGTAGCAAAACCAGTAGCCCAGTGCCTTAAAATAAGCTAATGTTGTGTCCGCCAATTCCTTTTATTAGAGGTGGAAAGTAATGAATTACATTTACTCGCGTTACAGTAATTATGTTTTTTTCTTTTGATGTACTTCTATTTTTAAAAGTAGTTTTTAAAATCTGATTTTACTTTTACCTTAGGTATGTTACTTTTAAGTATGTTTTGTTTGAAGTGTTGTACTTCGCTACATATCATATCCGTTACTAAGTAAAAAAAATGATAAATAAAAATAATACAAGGGGCAAAAAAAATAAATAAATCGCACCCCAAATGATTGCTGGGCAGAGAAAAACATGCTAAACTCACAAAAAAGAAAAATGGAGCAGCAAGACAGACACAAGTGATGCAGCTGAAATGTGGTCAAAATGCAGTCGAATCAAAAGTTGTTCAATGCGTGCGCTCAGTGTCAGAATTCTAAATCTGCATTCGAGATTTTTCTCATTACCATGAATGACATTAAACACAGGAGATTTTTTTTTTTGGCTCCGAAAGTGAAAATTTAATGAAAGTAAATTTGAATTAGATACTTTTTACTTTTACTTAAGTAGATTTTCAGACTGGTAAATTTACTTTTACTTAAGTAGAAATTTGTATTACTTTTTCCACCTCTTTATATTTATAGTTGCCAGATACACATGGATGTCTAAAAAACTAAACAGGATATATTATTGAAGTGATCAACCATTACAAAAAAAATTGAGGACGAATGTGTACAAATTCTAAGTACAAAATTACTTGTATATAAAACAAAAGCCAAAATAGAAAAATCATCTAAACACTAAAAAAATGTAATAACAAAAAGCATTGTCACATTGTCCAACAGTGTCAATATTTAGACGTAAGTTGAATGAGAACATGGCTGTGAGGAAGGGTGGTGCAAATAATGCAAAAATAAAATTCTCTCATAGTGCATTCAATAACGTGTATGATAAACAAAAGAACATGTTCAGATTGTTAAGAAAGGTAGCACTGTAACATGTTTACAGCAGAAGTGAAATCTCAGCCAGGCACAAAAGACATGAGTCTGGCAACAAATGCCTGGAGTAAGGGACTTGATCTGGTAAGAAAAAAAGGATGGAATATATTTAAATCTGTATGTTGAAGTGATGAGGTAACTGCACAATATTATACACTGTGACTGTGAAACGTCTTGGGGCATATTGCGTTCCAACCAGGAAGAACATGGAACTGGGTGGCACATTGGGGCACATTAGCTTAGTAAAAATCAGCACACTAAAATCCCTAAAAAATATATCCACAAAAAAGAAAGAATTATGTCTTGTTTTGTTTTTTGGTTGACTTATTTAGGATCAGCTGAATGCAATATAATTCTATTTATTTTTACTTTTATGCCATTATTTAATTTAGTATTATTTACATTTATTTAATTTATTAATTGTATTTGTAGTTTTTTTTAGTTTAGTTTTTACTTTTTAAATCATACTATTTGCATATAAGCAATAAACAAAATTTTTATATTAGAAGCGACATAATCAGCTGAAGACATGCTAAAATATGTGCATACACCAAGTTGCTCAGATAGGATCAGCGATGACAGATGTTGCTATCGCAAGTCAGTTGTGAAGCGGTGACTGTTTTGTTCTGTTCATGAACAAAGGAGACAGGAGTGGACATGTGCAGAGCAACAGATGGACTATAGTCTGTAATTCTATACCTAGAAAATAAGTGAGTGTAGAGATACAAAGTGCAAGGCCTAATGTGATTAAAGTGGTATCTTTCTCACAAGCCTCCTGAACAGTAAGCTTCAGAATTACTGGCACTTTTGCTACCAATGGGTAAAAACTGGAGATGTCCTTTTAGGATATAGGACAAAAGTAAATCCAATCCTGCAACAAATAGAAAAGTTTGGAATAGGATTTTTCTTTTTTTTTTTTGTGTGTGTGTGTGTGTGTGTGTGTGGGGGGGGGGGGGGTAGATAGAGACTCGTAATTGATTGATTCTATTTATTTATACATAATTATATACCTTCTACTAAACATTAATATAGTATTTGTATATAATTATTTTTTTGTTTAAATTAATTATTTTGTTCTTTTTTGTGTGTGTGTGTGTGGGGTGGGGGGTGTAGATAGAGACTCGTAATTGATTGATTCTATTTATTTATACATAATTATATACCTTCTACTAAACATTAATATAGTATTTGTATATAATAATTTTTTTGTTTAAATTAATTATTTTTTTCTTTTTTGTGTGTGTGTGTGTGGGGGGGGGGGGGTGTAGATAGAGACTCGTAATTGATTGATTCTATTTATTTATACATAATTATATACCTTCTACTAAACATTAATATAGTATTTGTATATAATTTTCTTTTTGTTTAAATTAATTATTATTATTTTTTTTTTTTTTTAAGCATTCTAGTTTTAAAAGAAAAAACATCGGGTTAATTTTTCATTCATGTTACAATTTCCTCTGGAATGTTTTATTAAAATTCCAATTTATGCGACACTTTTAAAGTTTTCATTTGAATCGGCATTTTATTTATTTGCATCCCCATCTATTAATTTTATTTCCCAAATCGACTTGTTTTTGACAGAAATCTTGGATTTTCAGCTCGTCAGAATTGGAAAAATCAACATTGTATTACTCAAACAGAAAGGCAGCATGAAAAGTGGCCATTTTCTGCACAAAGGAATTAAGCATCTTAGTCCCACACATGACTAAGTGTTTCTTACAAAGCTGACTTTGAAATGAGCACAACACACTTGTGTGCTGATCGTGAGTGGGCTTGGTTTTCAAAAGAACAGAGTTCTGTGCTGGCCCAGTGTGTTGTATCTTTCTAGTCAGTAGTCAGGTTTTCATTATATTATATATATTTCATTATATTATATATCATTAAGAATAACATGTTTTATTGATTAAATGTTTGCTGATGTAGTAAATGGAAAATGCACAATATTTGACCGCTGTCAACACGTCTCCATTAGCTATATGTCACTAAAATATGAGATCTTCCTGGAATCTATCATTTTAACAGGAAAATAAAATTTTTTTATCCTTATCACTTATCACTTTCCTGTCTAACAACAAGCCAAAACACATCAATAAACCAATATTGCATATTGAAACATATGTATAGCCTGACCATTTTTAGGTAGTGGAGCAGGATTTTTTTATTAAATTGAATTATGGAATACTAGAAATGAAAACTAAAGAGGCAGCGTCTTGTCATTTCACTGTGCGGGTTTGTGGAGCAGAACAGTGATAAGAAACTGGTCAATATTATATGCACAGCAGAGCTGTAGTTTATGTCGTTGCAGCGTTTTTTGAGCTTGCAAAGTTTTTACAGACAAAGCATAAATCTACACGATAACAAGCTTTGCAGGATGGGGCATCATTATGTTATACAATTTCAGAAGCTAGCAGAAAAGTTTACAAACTTGTTTTTATTTTATTTTTACTTAATTGAATTTACAGCATTATGTGCATAAAGTTGATGAAACTTATGTTTATAGCAATGTACATGTGTATAGTATAGTTATAGTTAGGACAGTGGTTCTTAACCTGGGTTCGATCGAACCCCAGGGGTTCGTTGAGTCAGTCTCAGGGGTTCGGCGGAGGTCAAGACACACACAGACTCATATGATTCGTGATGACACGCCCCGCTTAAGAAGGGTTCGGTGGATGCGCATATAAAACTGGTGGGGGTCAGTACCTCCAACAAGGTTAAGAACCACTGAGTTAGGATCAATATAGCCACTCATATTTTCAGGATAAATGTTTTTTTTTTTTATGGTATATATTTGTTCAAATGGCAAAAGAACATTATGTACAAAACAAAGCTAAGCCACATTTAGATCAACACTTACATCTCTCTCTCTCTCTCTCTCTCTCTCTCTCTCTCTTTTTCTCTCTCTCTCTCTCTCTCTGTCTTTTAATTTCCTTCATTACTCGCTTACATTCAGTCCATCAAGCTTTTAAAAGACATTTTTATATGCCCAATCACTGTTTTGGTATTCAGGCATTCTTTTCTACTTAATAAAAAAAAAAAAAAAAAAAAAAAATTCTTTGGGCTTCTCCCGTTAGGGGTCGCCACAGCGGATCCTCCGCACGTTTGATTTGGCACATGTTTTACGCTGGATGCCCTTCCTAACGGAACCCTCCCCAATTTATCCGGGCTTGGGACCGGCACTGAGAGTGGCTGGGGATGGTTCCCTGACCGGGAATCGAACCCGGGTCGCAGCGGTGGGAGCGCTGCATCTTAACCACTAGACCACCAGGGGACCTATAACCTTGATTCTACTTAATATACTGTATATTATACAGTCCTGTGGAAAAAAGGAACACCCTCTCTGACTTCTATAGTTTTACATATCAGGACAAAATAAAAATCAAGTTTAAGACTTTAAGTAGGTAAATCAAAGCTCAGATGAACAACACATGACACAGGAAGAGGAAATACATCAGTAATTATCTTAGAGAATAAACTCCTTTGAACAACAATCTAAAAAGGGTTATAAGGCTATTTCCACACAATTTAAAACTCATCATTTTACAGTCAGGAATATTATTCACAAGTGAAAAAGATTCAAAGCAGTTGCCAATCTTTCTAAGGATGGACCTGCCAGCAAATTTACCCCGATGTCAGACCGTGTAATGCTCAGAAAATGTGCAAACAACCCAAGAGTTTCATCTCAGACTTTAAATGTTAAAGTTCATGACAGTACAATTACAAACAGACTGAACAAGCATGGTTTGGCCTTATAACCCTTCCAAGAATGGAAGAGTTGCCAAACAAACCATAGAAAAGGAGAAAGCATCTTCTTGCTATGGAGAACAAAGCTAGTTTCATTTAAACAAACCACATGACTTCTGGAACAATGTTATTAGCACATAGAAAACCAAAGTGGAGATTTTTGGCCATAATGCCCAGTACCACTTTTGGCAAAACATAACATATCAGCACAAATGCTGCATACCAACTGATAAGGACCAGTTGGTGATTTATATTATGTTCTGATATCTAAAATCATAATATTAATAAGTATGATAGTACTTGAAAATACAATAAGTGAACATATTCAGGTTCTGTATGTGGTCTCTTGGTGGTCTAGTGGTTAGGATGCACCGCTCTCACCGCTGTGGCCCGGGTTCGATCCGCTGTGGCACCCCCTAACAGGAGAAGCCAAAAGAAAGATTTATTCAGGTTCTGTATGTACACATACTTGTGCAATACAGTATACTGTACATAGACCTGTTTACTCTTTTGTATTGTT
The DNA here is from genome assembly GCF_946808225.1 of Silurus aristotelis. Classification (NCBI taxonomy): domain Eukaryota; kingdom Metazoa; phylum Chordata; class Actinopteri; order Siluriformes; family Siluridae; genus Silurus; species Silurus aristotelis. The sequence continues at coordinate 11,498,354 of NC_139601.1, read as the reverse complement.
TATTACATTGAATATGCTGTCACAATTTCTTTGCATCACACTTGCACGTGTTTTATATGAAATATATTCCGCATACTTTTTTCTTTCTTTCTTTTTCTTATAATTATTTGTTATATTCGGTGCACAAGAAGCTTCTATCACCGAAACGAATTCCTTGGGTATGTGGAAAAAGCACTTGCTACTATTCTATGTAAACTCCAGGAATTCCTAGAATGTCTTAATCAGAGCAGACACATCTAGGTACTGAAATTTTCACTAAAGGATCACTAGGACTTTTCATAATTTAGCCTGAGGATGAAATGGCCCGTACTTTAATAAACGGGCTTGCTGTTATGTCCAGTTTTACAACAATGATATTATATCGAATGCACTAAAAGAACTGCTTTAAAGACAACTTAATACAACTTAGGTCCACCTTCATAATGTCAAAGAATGCAGTTCAAACCTGATGTAATTTGGGGCAAAACTATAAGTGTATTTAGGAGCTACAGCATTATAATAAAGCATAAATTGCCCAAAATGCCAACTTTGCAATAAGACTGATGTAAATCATTTTTACACAACTTTTCAAAAGGCAATGCCAGCATGGGGTTTAGACAATATGAGAATTAACAGAAGCCATCACACTATTATGTAAAGATGTGACCTACAGCTGTCTCTGTTATCTCTAATGTTTTGCCACAACGCAACCAATAAATCCTAAGCTTTTAACCTAATACCCGTACCTTCATTTTGCTGCTGTTTTGATACGAGGACAGCATAATTAAAATATATAACATGTTCATGTATACTACTGAAGTATTCCACTACAGGATGCAGATGACCACTACTAAATAAAGAGGTATACTAACAAATTTAGTCATACATAACTGAATGAAATTGTACTAAATATAGCTGCACATTATCAAAGTATATTACAGTAACTGTATTAAGATCACTTAATCAATTGTTTATAAATAAACCTTATGTTGACTACCTGATGTAGCTGTACACTACTGAATGTAGCTGTTCACTATTGAATGCAGATGTGCATTAATAAATGCTGCTGTGCACTACTGAATGCAACCATCAATTAATGAACACACCAGCACAATTAAGAATTTAGCTGCTCACTATAGAATACAGCTGTACACTACTGAAGGCAGCCGTAAACATGAATGCAGCTGCTTACTACTAAATGCAGCTGTACTCTACTGAATGCATCTATACTGCAAAATGTCATTAATTACTGAAACTATACGGTATGCTGTTCACTCCTGAATGTTTATATAAACTACTGAATCTGGTTTTGACTGCAGAAACACAGCTTTGCATACCATAATGTTTTTCCAAAAATAGCAGAATGAACTGCAGTTGACTTCTGATTAAAACAGCAGCTTCTCTCACCCTGCTCAACTCTCTTAGATGAACATTTTGCATAGTAAAGCAATATTTACAGTCGCTCAGTTGCAAAAAGAGGCAAATCGTGACCAGCTTGGTATGTAGACAAACTTTAAATATGCATATATATATATATATATATATATATATATATATATATATATATATATATATATATATATATATATATATATATATATATATATACATACATACATACATACACACACACACAGTATACTTGACCTACGAGTGCATTAATGTACGAGTTTTCCGAGGTACGAGCGGTCACTCAGTAAATTTTTTGCTTTGTTACGCAAGCAAAAAATTGAGGTACGAGCTCGAAACGCCGCTGCTAGATGGCGAAGCCAAGCCAGAAACCGAAGATTGTGACGAAAATTAAGATAAGCAAAGAAGCATAAAAAAGTAAAAAATTACAAGTTTAGTTTAACGTAGTGATAGTAAAAATCTAGTTTTCCCTCCTCCTCCGCTTATCGCCTCTAGCCCCCCCCCCCAGCGTTTTCATTAGCTCAAGTCGTCTCATCTCCGAGGTAAATACACTGAATAAAACCTTATTATATCTTTACATACTCTTTCTATTATGTTTTCATACAAGAATTGTTATTTAGAAATGTATTTTCCTAATTTAAGATATACCTTAAGATAAGATATACCTTTATTCGTCCCACAGTGGGGAAATTTAATAACATAAAAACAGGGTGGCATTTTGAGGGTTAGAACGGATTAATGCCATTTTAAGTATTTTCAATGGGGAAAATTGATTTGATGTGTGAGCAAATTGAGATATGAGCTCGACCACGTAACGAATTAAACTCGTAGGTCAAGGTACCACTGTATATATATATATATATATATATATATATATATATATATATTAATTCACTGCAATATATAAACACATTGATTTATCATGTTATATGGACACAACCTCAGTAAAGGGTTACTTATAGAGACAGAACTAAAACTAATAATATACTGAACAAAATTATAAACGCAAAACTTTCCTTTTTTGCCCCATTTTTCATGAGCTGATATTGTCTCAAATATTGTTCACAAATCTGTCTTAATCTGTGTTAGTGAGCACTTCTTCTTTGCCGAGAGAGTCCATCCACCTCACAGGTGTGGCAGGTCAAGATGCTGATTAGACAGCATGATTATTGCTCAGGTGTGCCTCAGGCTGGCCACAATAAAAGGCCACTCTAAAATTCAGGTGGATGGATTCTCTTGGCAAAGGAGAAGTGCTCACTAACAAAGATTTAGACAGTTTTGTAAACAATATTTGAGAGAAATAGGCCTTTTGTGTACATAGAAAAAGTCTTAGATCTTTTAGTTCAGCTCATGAAAAATGGGGCAAAAACCAAAAGTGTTTATAATTTTGTTCAGTATAATAATAATAAATATAATAATAGTAACTTATTTTATATAACACATTTCCAATAACGTCCACATATTTATATTTTGCCTATTATTCTATTAATCTATTGAATAGTTTGGTACTCTATGTATTTATTTCCTCAGAAATTTCAATAAGTAATAAACAATTGTGTCCAATGGCATTAAAAGGCAACACAATTTTCTAACAAATATTTTAATGTAGCACACAGTGTTCAACTAATAACTTACTGACTGACTTGATTTGGTGTTCTGTCCTTCAGTTGCATGCAACAGCTATTTCAGTGTAGTTCTCTATATGTTCAACCGTGAGGTGACAAGGCATGCAAGAAGCAAGTCTCATACTATGGCTTGGGCTTTAAACTTTGTATTTTTCACAAGTGTTTCTAAATATTCCACAAGCCTGCAAGTTCCCAAGTGAGAAAAGTTCGTCTGTCAGCCGTGCACACTAATTAATCTGTCTAGTAAAACCCATTTTACTGACAGTCAAACCATCCCCTGGGTGTGAGTAGTGTAGTGTGATAGGTGTTGGAATTCGAAGGCATACACTATACAGCATTTATAATGTGAAAACTTTTCCAAAAATGTTAACTTTTCTTATGTGAAAGTCAATAAGTACTTTTTCCTGGTTCCTAAACCTGCTTGTTAGACAGGCAACTATGAATGCAGAAACCTGCTAGCCCTGATATGATGCAGAATATGGACAAAGTATTGGGACACAACCATATGTTTCTTCCCCAAACTGTTACCACAAATTTGAAAGCCCATAATTTTTGTTTTTGTAAGCTGTATATATTTTTTTACTTTGCTTCTACTAGGAGATGCAAACCTGGTACAGCATGACACTGCCTGGAAGTGAGCTCCATGAAGATATGGTTTACCTGGGTTGAGTGGAAGAGCTTGAGTGGACTGCTATAGAGCTTCAGCCTCAATCCTATTTAACACCTTTGGGGAGAATTGGAACACTGAGTGCACCCGAGGCCTCTTCACCTTACCTACATCAGTACCTGACTTTACTAATGCCCTTGTGGCTGAATGAGCACAAATTTCCACATGCACACTCCAAAATCTAGTAAAACATCTTCCCAGAAGCGTGGAGGTAATTATAAAAGCAAATGAGGAGTAAATGTGGAATTGGATGTTCAAAAGGCACATAGAAATCATATGGCCAGACTGTTGTTCTGCCCACTACAGTTCAATAAATTACAGATAAGGATTAGGTGTAGGCCAGCAAAATGTAATAAAATTTTTAGAATATAATATGCAATCTGTAACATTATTCAGAATCCATTTAAAAGCATCTGGTCATCAGAGTTTACTGATTTGCTTTGTTTTAAGCACTAATCTATTTGTTCCCAGTTCAAGCAGCTGTAATGTTTATAACACATGTAACACTTCAACAGGTTATCAACATGATGTAATGTGACATGACACAATGTGATTGAGTGTGAACCTCTCTCAACTCTCTAGGTGGTGTTTATGCCAAAGGCTTTGAACACTGGGGCCTATAATTCCTCTGTACACCAGCGGGCTGGCAGACAATCTTCCCAGAATTCCTCTGCATTTTTTAATAACTGTGCCTTATTATTGCAATTTAACTTAGTTCACACAGGTAATGTGCACTTTAATGGCCCAGTCAATAACATTAAAAGTTTTAAAAAGCACTCTGTAAGTTTGCTGAATATTGAATATTAGACTGCATAACATGATGACTATCAAATTCCTAACCCCTGGTATTGTTTCACATTAGCTTTATAGTGTAACCTGAGATGTTTATCAAGCTAGCATGTAAAGTGCTAGCTGCAGCTGCTGGCAAAGTACTCATTCTATAAAATATTAGAAAAAAAAAAATGTAATAAAAAAAAAAAGTATTAAAAAAAATCTCAATCATTTCAATCAGAAAAGGATAGCAGAGTTTACTTTAGCTTCATAATTAATAAACTAAAAAGACAAAAAAAAGTGATTAAAAGGCCTGTTCATCAGTAAGCATGCGATGAGGAAATAAAGCTGCTGGTTAACAAAAAAAAACTGCATAAATTAATAATAAATTAATAAATAAATAGTAGACTAACAAAAGCAGTATGCCTGATAACCTGAACATAAACTTTGCTGGCAAATAAAGCAATGTTTTTAAAGAAAGCCAAATTTTTGTTCTGAGTGAAAACATGGTTACCATCAGGATACCTGACACTGATGCTGCATGTTACTATACAGTGCTGAAACTCTGCAACAAAACATAGAAATAATTATTCTGAATAAATATTCAGACCATAGGGGGAGTGGTGGCTCCAGCGGTTAAGGCGCTGGGTTGCCGATCGGAAGGTCTGGGGTTCGAGCCCCGGTATCGCCAGGCTGCCACTCTTGTGCCCTTGAGCAAGGCCCTTAACCCTCTATGCTCCGGGGGTCCCTTACGAGGGAAATGTCAAGGTCCGCGTCACGTGGGGCCGCCTTCCCGTGGGCTCACCACCTGCAAGAGGGACCGTAAGGGACGGTGCTGTGAGGATTGGGCAGCAGTCGAAGGCGGGGGCCTGCTTAGACTGCTGCCCCCGCGACCCGAATTACGGATAAGTGGGAGAAAATGAATGAAATATTCAGACCAGGCATAACATTATGACATTATTAAATTTCGACCAGTGAAGTGAATAACACTGATTATCTCTTCATCATAGGCCCTGTTAGTGGGTCGGATATATTAGGCAGCAGAAGGAATGGTGCTAGGAGCAGCAAAGTAGTGCAAGTGATTTTTATTTTTAAATAAGTTTTATTTTTAGTATAATTTAGCAATATTGTGTAGTATTATACTGATATGTTAAAACTTTCTTTTCGGCTTCTCCCGTTAGGGGTCGCCACAGCGGATCCTCCACACGTTTGATTTGGCACATGTTTTACGCTGGATGCCTTTCCTAACGCAACCCTCCCCCAATTTATCCGGGCTTGGGACCGGCACTAAGAGTGGCTGGGGATGGTTCCCTGACCGGGAATCGAACCCGGGTCGCAGCAGTGGGAGCGCTGCATCTTAACCACTAGACCACCAGGGGACCTATTATACTGATATGTTAACTTGTCTAAAATGTAGATACATGGGAGATGAATTACTGTATAGAAAATTTTACATATATATTTTACTAAATATAATTATATGCATGAAAGTTAATCTGAAGTCTCTCTGCTTTATTGTTTTCTGAACGAATGCGATCAGATTTTGTTCTTTTCATACTATAATAAGATTTCATAAATGCTAGACTCATTCCAATTATTTAATTATAGAGGAAATAACTCTGCTGATAAGCTGATTTGCACCAACAGAGATAAAACTTTACATTTAATTAAATCAAGCGTTATCTATTCAACCTGTTAGAGCAAACTACAAATCTCATTTAAATAACCTTTTAAGCCTGTAACCACTCACTTGTTTACATAGCCATATAATCCATGTTTAGTAAAGGGTTTCTATTCTGCCATTTTTTATAAAATGTTGCAAAACAAAACAAAAAGAAACATCCTTAAGAACCTTTGAATGAAATTATATTAATTTCATCAATAGAGCATGCTGAATGTGGTTATACTTTAATCAAACATAGTCAATTAATAGCTAGCAGCAATTTAATTTAGCTAGCATTTAAAAAGACTGACTGAATGAAGTATTGCTAGTAATGCTAATGTTGCATCAAAGTTATCAATGTCTGCTGAAGCATATTGGAGAACTGATCTCTTAATAATGGTCCAATCTTTATTTGTAAGGCAAAACTATTTATGCTAATAAGAAGGCAAGAATGGTTGAATTAATAAGCTTGTGTTCTAATTAGGGCTGTCAATCGATTAAAATATTTAATCACGATTAATCGCATGACTGTCCTGAGACTGTCAACTCGTAATTAATCACACCTAAGTTAATACTTTTCAAGTTTTTAATACTCTATGAACAAATATGGATGCTTTAAACAAATGGATTATTAGTGAAACAATCCTCAACATAGAGCATGAAGACAAAATATTCTTGTAAAAGTTTTAATGTATTTATGGTTTTTTTAATTACGTAAATCATCAGGACACCAAACAGAACTTTTGCTATGTTTCCACACACAGTTATTGAGGTATGTATGTACGTCTTCTAGATTTCATGATTACATATTCATAGAATATTTGTTTTATATACTTACTGAATTTCACAAAAGAAAAATTAACATATATTTATTATGTCTGTGAGGTAAGTATTCACTGAAATTCAGGTTGTTTTTTTTTTAAGTGTCTGTGAAGATAGATGACAGAAATGGCAGAAAGCGCCCCCTGTCTGTTTTCTTTATTTTACAAAAAAACGTCATTTTGTTGTTATTATAACTGTATACATATAAAAGTACACCCTTTGCAGATTCGAATGATGGGGCTGCAAATTTATAACTAATGAATATGTAGGCACTAATTTCTTTAGTAAGATACAATCCCTTTATCTGGAATGAAACCACAGCCCTGCTTAATTCTTCAAACCAGGAGTTGTTGATAATAAGTTTTTTCAATGACAGAAGCTCTGACAATAATTGTCTGTATCTAAATGATTGGTTTATATTGATGAGCTCATTCTAACACGTCGCTGTTTCTATAGTAACAACAAAATCACAGGGACTTGTAGGCTGTACAATTTGCATAATCTAACCCTTATAACAATAACAACAGTCAAACTTTAACAGAAAAATTATAATTAATAAATAAGAAAAAAAATCCAAGAATTTCCATTACATTACCAATAAATTGGATTTACTATTTTTTGGATAAATTGGTTTCCTAATTTATATATGACCCTTTTCATTTGCAACCCAGATTTAATTATGCAATCCATCAAATCATTAAAAGATTTGCTCAAAGATCGTATAGCGATAGCTAGTAAGGTTTAACATATACTATTCCAAATACATAATATTCAGTCCACATGCCAACATTTACAGTATATATTATACTGTACTGCAAAGCTAAAAATGATGAATATGATAATATACCAATTATTTTACAAAATCATGTATGAGGACAGTGTGACAGCAGTGAAGTGTGCAGTAGGAACAACATAATGGTTCAAGGTGGAGGTTGAACTGCATCAAGGGTCGGCTCTGAGGCCTTTCTTGTTTGCAGTGGTAATGGACAGGTTGACGGACGAGGTCAGACAGGAGTCTCCGTGGACTATGATGTTTGCAAATAATATTGTGATTTGTAGTGAGAGTAGGTACCTGGGGTCAACAGTGCACAGTAATGGAGAGTGTGTTAGAGAAGTGAAGAGAAGAGTGCAGGCAGGGTGGAGTGGGTGGAAAAGAGTGGCAGGAGTGATTTGTGATAGAAGGGTATCTGTAAGAGTGAAAGAGAAAGTTTACTTTGACATTGACTAATAAACAGGAGGTGGAGCTGGAGGTAGCAGAGCTGAGGATATTGAGATTGCCATTGGGAGTGACGAACAAGGACAGGATTAGAAACAAGTTTATTAGAGCGATAGCGCATGTAGGACATTTTGGGGACAAAGTGAGAGAAGCCTGATTGAGATGGTTTGGACATGTGCAGAGGAGGGACATGGGGTACATCGATAGTAGAATTCTGAGGATGGAGCCACCAATAAGAAGGAAAAAAGGAAGACCAAGGAGGAGGTTAATTTAAATAAAAAAAAAACAGAGTAGGGAAGTTACTACTGTCCTTCATGAATGATTATGACACCTAAATTAGTGTTTGGAATTATCAGCAAATGAGTTGAGAAAAACTGGGGGTGGTTTTTTGAACCTATGTAAAATATATATTTTTTTTTAATTTCATGATTGTGAATGTGGCAATGTTATCCTCTAATGTGTCATCAATATAAAGAAAGAAAACTCTTGTAAATGTTTTAATACCTGATAATTTTGGGTTTTGGGTACTAAATTCTTGCAATCAGTTACTTAATTTATAAATCTTCACTTTTATCATACAACTACATGGATAAACATATGCCCTTAAAGGGCATCCATCATTTGTCAATGCAGAATCCTACGATCACTTCAAATCACATGTGTGAACTACCGATTCAATTATTTTTACTAACAAATTAAAATACATAATGTGCAATATTAATAAAGATTCAATACCATCCTCATTTAAATAACTAGTTGATACAAAAGTCACAGATGCGATGAAGGAATGCTTCATGTAAAATATGTTCACATGGCTTATGTTCACATGTCAGTATTATTGTGTCAGTCAACTAGCACACATTGTTTCATGCCGTGTATAGGATGATGAAACTAAATCTCAAGTGAACTGGAAATTAAAAATGGATTTTGGTGCATTTTAAACCAATACTTGCTTAATATTGACACAAACTGATTGCTGCTTTAGTGTTAGTCACTTACTATTTTGCATACTTCATAAAAACTGTCATATTTTAAATAATCAGTGCACAGAGTGCAGATATGTATGATCAATAGAGGTATCGCAAAAGCTTGTAATTTTTATCCCACACACCTATGGTCCCCTACTCAGCCTGTCGCATCGAAGCTGAAAATTTCGAGGTCAGTGCCATCTGTCCCTAGCACCAAAATCGTACACTGCCTCTGTTCCTAGAACTGTCCCTGTCATCCCTCAGTAACAAACACGGAAGGTCTGCGAAAATCACATTGGAGTGCAATTTGAGCTTCCAGTTCGAAAGAGAGAGAAACGGAGCGGGTGTAGTTCGCACACTGGTCACACTCGCTGTAGGACAGTCCACAAGACTGTACGATTCATATGAAGATCTGCGGTCCTTGCCACACTCTCTCCACTTAACTATTAAAGCACGAGAAGGCAAAAGGGGGGAATTATTTTTAGACAGTGCAGCCCAGTTGGCATGAATAGAGCTGCCACATTCCTTGACTGTTGTTTCCACCTGCCAAGGTGCTAAACCTAACCGCACAAAGACAGAGATGTCACACACACACACACACACACACACACACACACACACACACACACACACCCACACACACACACACACACACACATACATACATACATACAGATTCAGATACAGAGCATGGCATTTTCCCTTACACCACTCAACTAAAACAATTGCTTTCACAGACAGAACTAAAAAAAGGATAAAAACCAGTTCCAGTAGAATATGTATAGTGAAAGAGAGACACAGAGTTTGACTTACTCAGCTTGACATTTATGTCAAATCCAAACAGGCATCGATCACACAGAGGAGTAATCACTGTTCAGCATCAGTACAGACTCAACAAGCCCAGCACGATTGCAGGAGGCTCTGCACAAACAGCCCATACCATGTCAGGCAGAGATGGGGGGATGAGAAAGACAAACTGGACAGGAAGTCTGCAGAATGAGAAAGATTGGGGTAGGATTTTATGTGTAAAGAAAATATATTTTAGGAGCATGAATAAACCCCCCCCACACAACCCCAAATATAATACGCCCCACCAAAATGATAAAGCATTCCCCTAAATTGGAGGCAGAATACCAGCAGGAATTTGCCACTTTGCATTAAATGTCGGGAGGGGGACGGATGGAGAGACGGACTTTCAAGGACATCCACTCATTCAGGATGATTAGTGACTACCAGACCTGAGCCAAAACATTGAGAGTCTTTCATAAAGTGACTCAACTATTCAATATTTTTGTTCAAAAGTCAAAAATTGCATCGACACCTTAATGCCAAATATCACTCAAGACATGATTAGTGTCTGAGGTTTGCTTCTTCAATTTTGCACTAGAGCGTTGACATTGGTAACAAGTTACTAATACACAGCAGCATCATGCATACCACTAGAGTCAGGCTATCCGGGGAAGCATAAGACAATTTTTATACCTTGGATCAAGCCACCAAGCACATATTCACACACACACACACACACACACACACACACACACACACACACACACACACACACATTTGACCACAACTATTCATACCTAGAGGCAATTTAGAGCAGAGAATAAAAGCAATCTAGTTTCCTGTTTGTGGGAGATGTGGGGATACTGGAGAACCTAAAGAAAACCTACAAGGACACAGAGGGAACATGAGAAACTCCACACAGACAATAACCTGAGCTCAGGATCTGATCAGGGACCCTGCAGCTGTAAACTAGCAATGCCATTTACTGCCTTTAATTTTAGCAAAATTTTAGAACATTAATCAGCAACTACGCTATCATTTATCAACGTGACCAAACTATGACCAAAATGCCAATGTAATCTATAATAGGACTATAATATAGACTGATATCCAATTTCTGATGTAATATTCATTATCATGAAGTATAAAAAGATGCAGTTAGTCCCACACGCTTTTGTTAATGTCAATTAGAAAACAACAACACCTAACTAAGCTAAATTCCATTTCAATTTGCCAATTTATATTAAAGCTCATACAACCGTGTAAATATTAAATACAATAGTTTCGCTTGGAAAACAGCATTAAATGACTGTGTTCCCTAAGGACACATAAAAGTGTTTATATAAAAACAGTCCTCTGTCTAAACTGGACCATTTCATTAGTACATGGTGGTTTAGAATGCATGATGGGTTTATATCTTGTGATTTTCCATGCGCCCATTTTTAACATATCAGTAGTATGTCTATAATTTCTGTGTGAGGTTGTTAATTAGTTCTGTTTTGTTTCCCTGTGTATAATGGTCTATGATTCTCTCTTTCTTAAGTCCAAGTTTTAACTTTGATTATTCTTTTTAGAACTGTGGTAATACAGTAATCCGCCGCTGTACCGTGGTTGGAATGTCGCTCCCTCAGTTTATTGAGGAATTGCATTAGCCACATAACTAATTTGTTTGGCTGATTTTCCCAGTCTCTCGCAAATAGACCAAAAAAACTTACAGGGAATTGTTTTTATTGAGTTTTATTTTGGAATAATGAAATGTATTAATAAAAATATAATTGGTAATTATAAAATGAAGTAAAATGTTAATACAGTACAATACTGTATACATAAAATAGCATTTTTGGGGTTGCATCTGTTTATCGCGGTTTTTCGTTTATCGCTGGCAGTTTTGGTACGTAACTACTGCGATAAATAGGAGATTATTGTACCCTAGTTTAATCTTCCTGTGTTCCAACCCCAATTATGAACTTGTTCATGAATCTTGAATTACCCTGAAATAAAACACATTCATGAACATATGACCTTCACTAACAATGCTACAGGTACAGTGTTTATTGAGAAAGCAAACAAAACATGAGAGAGCTCGGAGAAAGCAATCTATTTTAAAGCTGGGAAAAGAAAGAAAATTCAATCAGAGCCACTGCACAAGCATTGGGCATAGTCAATATAACTATTTGGAATGTCCTAGAAAAAGAACACTGGTTTAATAATAACCAGTTATTGAACAGGTCAGCTAAGGAAAACCACATCAATTGAATATTTTGAGAGTTGAGGAAAAAAATAACATAACTAGAGACAAAATCATTACCAACAATTTCACCAGTGCAGGTGTGAAGATATCATGATCCACCATTTGATAAAGATGCAAAACACACATCAGGATTAATCATTGGAAGGCCAGAGTGAAATTCACAACGAAATACAGAGATGAGAAAGGAAAGCCTTTAAACCAAGTTTAACCCCTTTCAAGGTTCTGGATTTGTCAAAGTATGAAGAAAGAAAGGATCTGCTCATGATCTAAAACATAACAGGTGCATTTGTGAGGCACAGTAGAAGCAGTGTCATGTTCTAAGTTGTAAATACTTTTGTAGATGGGACTGTATGTGTGGACTAGAGAAAACTGCAACTGTCAGTTATTACAAATCCTTGGCTAATCCTTGGCTTGACTACACAATTATAGCTGTTGATCATGTAAATAGTTCTATAGGTCTGCTCGAATAGTCAGGCTGACAGTAGAATTGGGAGAGGCAGTGATGGAGATCAGAAGGATTCTCTGCATATCAATGCAGCTCCTCTCCTCAGCCGAGAGCTGCAGTGCACCAAAAACTCAGGATGCAGAAGGAGCACACAGACGTGTGCAAACTTCCATAAAGAGTTATCGATCTTCTCAGTCCGCTAGCATTTGAAAAACTCTAACTGAAAACTTTATGACATATGCAATATTGAAGTGTAGAAGACCTCAAATCATGTTTTATAACTGTAGATGCACAATGCATTGATTGAGAGTCACCTAGATGCCCTGGGATTCAAAGCTAAATATTATGATGCAAAAACCCACATTTGAGAAGATATGCTTGTCATATTGTATATACTGTATCACATAGTAGTCGAATTTCAAAAGAAACTCTAAAAGGTGGTTTTCAAAGAATGATTAAAACAGCAATAATAGAAACCTATGTATAAAAATCCAAACAATTTAAAAGCAAACGATTGGGAGTAAACATGAAAATCTCCTCATCAGCATTGTCTACTCTGGTAGCACTTGACCCTTGACCTGAGTAATTTAGCAGGAAAGATTCCTCTCTTCAGGTCGATGACATCTCAAGGTCCCTGGAGTTGTTACCTGATGATGAACGACTTCTGGAGCACAAGGACAAGCATAAAATGCAATTTGATTGCACATCTGCCATCTCAATCTTTTCAAATAAACATACAGAGTCTGGCTTCATGTGGTGTGCTACAATCATTCTAGGGTTGATTCGAGCGAGGCTGCTAAGCAATGTGAAGCAAGTTATCTTGATGTAAAGTAAAAGAAAAGCTTTTCCAAGGTTTCTTTCAAATTCTTGTACCACATGATGCTTTGTATGTATGTATCTATGTATGAATGTGTGTATATATATATATATATATATATATATACAGCCGGATCATAAGGACCTGATAATTTTACATTATAACTTGGGAGGGGTTAGGAGTCAACACTGCAGTATCAGGATGTTGCTCTCATTTTTCTTTTCCCTTCCCTCTATCCCTTCCCTCACTTTGACCTTGCAGCTGAAGGCAGACATGCTGTAGTTGGAGGAAGAGAGTAACGTTACCGCTGCTCACTTTATCAGAAAATCGTCTCCAAAGAATGACAAGGAACCTATGGTGTTATTTCATGACTGGTTCCCATCATACACAAACACTGATTCAACTCCAACCAATGATTTAAAGCTTGACTTAAAAAATGTTGCCTCTACACAGCTAGCAAGTTCCTAGAGTCTAGTCTAGGTTCCTTGTCATTCTTTGGAGACGATTTCCTGATAAAGTGAGCAGCACTAACATCTAGGACCTGTCTAGGACCTAGACTAAACAGCTGTTGCAACTTGTACAATATAGGCTACCTCATGTGACCCACTGTTATTACAACAGGGAAAACACTATTTTAATTTTCAAATTCAACTCATTTAGCTATAAATTCACTGTTTAATATGAATGAAAAACAAGCTCAGCAATTTAAAAACAAAAATTATATTTTTATTTTATTCGCATTTCATATGTGTTCAATTTATTTTTACACCATTTCCATCATCATTTTAAAACTTTGTACAGATAATTAAATACTCGCCAATGCAGCATATTTACCCAATAACCCTTTCTTAAGCTAATTAGAGTTTAATATATTTATCGACTGTTTTATATTAGTTTATGTTAAAATAGCTCTCGTTCATTTTATGGCATCACTGCAGTTCACATTTTTCTCTCCCAAATTAAGAAAAGAAACGTGATCCAAATAGACATGTTTGTGGTTCAGCATAAAATAATGTGTCTATCATCATGTCACAAAAAAATTGTCTAAATAAAAAACATTAATTACAATAATTTAATAATTAGCTCCTTCCTGGGCCACTGGGTTTTAAAGTCTCCTAAATGTGTAATTTCATTCACAAGCTAACGTTAAATCAGCACGCATTTTCATGCTTTATAAATTTCTTTTTTTATGAGATTCAGAATGCCATTAGCAACATTATTGAAATATGTTTTGCTACTTCTCAGTAATCTGCAGCAGTGAGAACTACAAAAGTTGTTTGTGATCTATACTCAAATGGCTTTTATCACCAGCAAACATTTCCACACTTAGCAACACAGTGCAAAGCAGTGCAATGTGTGGGAAAAGAAAGCGCTTCAACTCTCTGCAGCACAAAACATCTACCTATTAGTGTCTTATGCCTCATTTCCCAAAGTCTCCTGTGCAAACCTGACAGTAGGGCTAATTCTAACCCTATGAAAGCCTGTTATTTACAATGATCAAAATGCAGGTGGCTGGCTGCATTTCCATGTAAAACTTGGCAGCCAAAATAGAGGCACTGAATTTGGATGCATTTGTTCGCTAATTGTATCACAACTGACGACTGACCAGAACAACATCTTTAACAACTCTAAAAACAAGAGGATTTTAGGACCTTTATTACTTTATTCTCTGGACAATGCATTTCTATGATGCGTCTCTGATACTAAACAAGCTAATGGAATTGAACAACGCCAAAAGTATTGGGCAATTCTATAGCTGCTACTAAGTACTGTACATTTGTGTTTTGAAATCAAAAGCATGAGACAATAGATCTGACTTTTGTTTGTAATTTCCAGCTATTTACATCTAGATAAAAAATATCCATACTGTTACTAAGTATACAAAATAAAGCATGTGCTTTTAAAGGTCCCCGTACGCTAAATCAAAAATCAGTGCAAATCATTTCCTAGAACCAAACAGCATTCAAACATGGCGGTGATACATTTTAAAAACAATAAATACAGCACATTTGTCTATATAAATTCAACATTACGCACATTAAAAACGTATATATATACTCTCACCGAATGCATTAACACAACAACAAACATTCAATTAAGAGAGTTTCATCCACAACAGCCAAAAAACTTGATCATTAACACTCAAGACTCAAACTGGTCAAATCAATGAATGAATATATAAAGACTGGCTGTACACATGACTTCAAAGTGTAACATTAATTAAATTGTGTAATTATATGCAAACTTTACATTTCATTTTTTTATTTAATACAGCCATGTGTCATAGTGTTCATTTAATATCTGTCAGGCTTTAGCTGAGTGGGCTGATTTTGAAGGAGTGCTAATGTTACATCCTAAGTGGTGCTAATTAGCTTATTAAAAGCTCACAGTAGTCTTTTCTGATTTTTTGAGACTTAAGACAGGTTGCTGAGGCCAAAGCAATGATCAGAATTACTATTTAAGGTGTGCATATTCATCTTGATAGTGTGAAGGATTATTCCTCTTGATAGTGCGAAGGGCTAATATTGGATAAAACTCATCAAAAGCTTTTTGAATAAATGTTGTTATGAGGGTTATGAATGTTATTGATTTCTCTCTTATTACACTGTTGCTATTAAGTAGTGTGTTTGGTATTAAGTAGCAGAATTGCTTTATGTTAGATGAGGTGAGAAAACTCATCTACAGGCTGAAATACAAGCTAAAATTCACACCACAAAACATTTAACCTGAAAATCCATCCGGCACTCAGAACCCCTGCCTGTCCAAAGTCTGTTCTCAGGATTTTATGATTTGATTTCAGTTCATGCTGAGAGTGGCATCCCACTGGGCAAACGTTGGATATAACTGGAAAAAAAAACTTTTATGGTCTGTTCTAACCATTTAAGCAAGTTCACTACTCTCACCAGAGCCCAAAAATACTTAAAAGGTTTTAAAGGATTTGCCTGGTCCAATGTAACATTATTTTCTTGCTACATCATATAAAAATCCGTATTCATGATCCGCATGTTTGATTTGGCACATGTTTTTACGCTGGATGCCCTTCCTAATGCAACCCTCCCCAATTTATCCGGGCTTGGGACCAGCACTAAGAGAGCACTGGCTTGTGAAAAAAAAAAATCACAAAGAAGTCACAAAGCAGTCATCATGCAAACACTCTCCTCAATGTTCTTTTCAATTCACACTGAACTTGTAAGCTTTTACAGTAACACTGTACAGTTTTTATGCTTTCCAATTTTCTTTTTTTACTGACGTTCTAAATCATACCTCTGCAAAACCCAAAGATGCTTCACAAAAACAACAAAATATCTGAAGTAAATAAGAGCTTTTAAAGATTCACCAACTTCTACAATATGCATGTTAGACCCACTCTACTAATGGGAGAGTTAAAGCTTGGGAAAAGGGGGGCTTCCAGTTGCTAAGCAACAGGGTGGCCCGAGGTGTCTGAACGATGCTTGTGGTCGAGTACGAAAAGAGCTTGAACAGCACTCCAGCCATCGAAATGTGTGAGCTAATAATTAATACACATTCGCATAAAGATTATAAGCTTAGAGCCACGCTGACTTACAAAAAGGGGGTCAACACTGGTATCAGGAAACAAAAAGTAAAGCCAAGCAATACTGGGCTACTCACTACTAAAATAATAATCATTACAAAAATAGAATTTGATACATGCCTAGATAACAATTCTTCTCTTGTACACTCCTAGTTGTATAATAAACACTAGAATTTGAAAGGACTCCTTACTGTAGTTCAACAAATAATGGTTGTTGGAAAAAAAACAAAGCTAATATATTGTGTGGTTTGTTAAAATGCTAGAATAATGTGTGGTATGGGACAAAATCTTTCCTGACACCATTACCTCAATAACTAAAACCTAGTGATACACTACAAGTCAATACAAATCTTGTAAACCTTCGTGCTCTGTACAGCCAAGCAATACTTTAGCTACAAGGACTTTGTCTTTTTGGGTCCACCACCCATCCTGTGTGTGGTTCTTCCCTCACCTTTGGCCTGCTGGAAATTTAAGGGCACAATGTAAAATCTTTGCTCTTCTTGGGATCTCCCTTATCTGATGATGTCACCTTCAGCTTCTCCTTCTCCATCCTTTCACATGTTACCATCAGGTCTGATTGACACAACATTTAACAATCTATTAATTAAGCCCTGTAGGGTTATAGTTTGTGCTTCTGCCACACTCTGTTGTTTGAAACGTTATTTCCGTTTTTAGTTGTTTGCATAAACCACTGCTCGTCTTTTCTGACTGCGTCATGGACTTTGCTACTAGGCACTGGATTGCCTCCGGGGCATTTCTGTATTCTGAGTTGCCTGGTAAATAGACACACCTCTTTTTAAACCTGCATTTATTTTCCATTTTATCAGGTATACCTACAAAATCGGGTATACCTACCAAATAATATCTGGCCAGTGATTATCTTCTGGAGGTTTTATGATGGTCTTTGTCCATCCATAGACAGGTTAGAGATACGCAAACTTAACACAAATATTCAACAACCCAAATTACATAACATTCCTATCTTACAAAGATCAGGGTTAACAACTTGTCAAACTGATATCTGATGATGAGCTACCTTCAACGAAATCATTTACATCAGTTCATGATTTTAGCCACAACAAAGGATGTGTTATATATCAAGATACATGAGTGTATTTGAGACCCTTTCTGAGATATTAGGTTTTACATAAATGAAATCAAACTATTAGTAAAAAACATGCATTTACTTTAAAAAAAAAAAAACATACAGATGTATAATCATGTAACCTTAGCTAAATCCATGTGCCTTTTACACTAGTTAAATTCAGGACATCTGGACATCTAATTTAATAAATGAGCCCCTGTGCACTTTCATTATGTAAATGTCATGTAGCTCAGGATGTCTTCACTAGACCCCATCAAATAGCCTTATAATACTGCTGAGCACACTCACAGTAATGAGCTTTGTGTGACTATTTTCCACTAAACATGAGCTCATATTTATTTGGTAATAAATGTGGAAAACTTTTACATTTACTATTTTATAATCAGGATGATACAGAATGCTGTCACTATACATGCTTGATTTAAAAGGAGGCAGTAATGTTGGGCAGAATTTGCTTACAATATAAAGAATGTAATATTTTAAAAGCAGAATAATGAAATCGTTTTTTTTTATATTTTGGAATGTGGATGAAAATTTGTCAAAAAAATATCTGATGGGCATTTTTTAAATATTTTATTGTAAACCTTTAAAAAAAAAATTTTATGATGGAATATATATTTTTATGTGACCATGTATTCTGCCTAAACTGCACACAGCTTTTATGGTATAAACCCAACAGAGTGGCTTTAGATTAAACTGAAATTTGATGCCTTATTACCTGTCACACGTAAATTTTAAGCTCCACAGTCTGTCTGGAACGAAGCAAAAAAAAAAAAAAGGTAACGGAGTATGGTCAGAGCGAGAGATACTGCACGAAAAGTGTCGTGCTTCTACTAACAGCTATTCTCACTGCTGCAGCAACAAATTAGATCAGGAACAAAGTCAAGGGCAAAGCAGAGCCTTATCCTTCCTGCTTCATAACACAAGAAAGAGTGAAGGATAGGATGGAATCCACATTCCGCAGTTTATGAAGCTTTATGACATATAGTCCCATTTAAAAGTATAGGAACAGCAAAGGTTTTTTTTTAATTTTTTTTGGACCAAGTGATCAAGTGATTGAAACATGTACCTGGCAGGTGTTTTTTGCTGCCTAATATGTCCTGGAAGATTGAATTGTTTAAGCAATTAATAGTGCTAAAAACTCTTAGATTGTACACAAGATTGACCTGCAAAAACTGACTTTGTTCTAAAGGATAACCAAACATTGAGAACAAAGAGTTTTCTAGGGGGGGAAAAAACTTTTTAAATTGAGAAAAAAATAAAAAAAATACAATAAGAGCCACTGTAGAAGCTAAAACAACTAATTATAATTTTTTTGAAAGACAAAGAAACGACTGGTGTGCTAACAACCAGACAAGGAAAACAACCACAGGTAAGGCCATAGCATAAGTTGTAAACCCATTTATCAGCAGTAATAATTTGGGGTCAGATCTGCAAAGGAATATAGAAATTAACACAAGCTCTATAAACAAGTTATACCTTCACCAAAGTGATGGAAAGGCCAAAGTGAGGAGAAAGAAAGAATCTGTGCATGATCTAAAACATACATGCTCATAAGTCAAGAAAAGTGGAGTTAAGTGCCTTGGCTCGTTTGCATGGCTGCTTTTAGACTCACCAGTGATGTAACTCATATTGGTAGCAGAAGAATAAATGAATCTGTCTGCCAATTTACAAGGAAATTCATCCAATAACATGGAGGAACTTCATTATGCAATAACACAATGACCCAAAACACACTGCAAACACAACAAATGCGGATTCTTCCTCATGCAATCTCAGGGAGTTTTTCCTTGCCACAATCTTGCCACAACTGGCTTGCTCGTTAGAGATAAACTTAAAATTATAAGTAACAAATTTTATACACATATACATACTATTATACAACTTTATAATCTCATTATCTATGTAAATCTGCTTTGAGTCAATGTTCATTCTTAAAAGCGCTATACAACTAAAAATGAATTAAATTAAACATAACTTGAATTGAATTAGCAAATCAATCACCAGATTTTGATCCATTTGGGCTTTTGACATCCTGAAGAAGAGAACCAAAACTCCCCAAAATATTTTGCATTGCCTTAAATGTTAAGACTATTTATTCCAATAATTTTGCTTTCCTAAAATTGTATAGTCTGCCACTAAGTGTTAAATGTTCTAATATCATAAAATAAAAGGCTGCCAACCTTGTTAAAAACAAGAGATTTTTTGTGCCATACTTTTGGAGGGGACTGTATATGATCTGCACTTTCCTGAATTTTAAAATAGTAGGCAAATAGTGTTTTGTTAAATTGTGTTCTCCTCACACCCACTTTTATTATACTACAGTCAGAAAAGACCACACCTACTTTTACTAAGCCTGGATGTAGAGAGGTTACACCTACTTTTATTATTCTAAAGGCACAGAGTTAACACCTACTTTTTTATTAAACTACAGGAACAGAGGCCACACCTACTTTTTTAATATACTACAGGCAAAAAGGCCACACCTACCTGTACTAATACTACAGGCTTAGAGGCCACACCTATTTTACAAAGACTCCAAGCACAAAAGCCACGTCTACGTTACTGAGATACTTTTAAAACTTGAGTAAGCTTCTGCAGTTATTCCCAAACAATGGCCTTTACTTTTGATTTAACATGATTAAAGACAAATGTGAAATGTTACTTTACTTTGGTCAGAAATCTTTTTTCATGCTGACTATTTAATAATCACACTTTGACAGCATTTTTCCTGAGATGAAAATAATTTAAAACTCGTTAACAACACTTGCAGAGTGATTAAAAGGCTGAATGCTCAGACCGGACTGGCACGCTTCTCATTGCTATGGTAACATTGAAACGAAACCTTGCATCATGTAAGCGCATAACTTTGGATCGGATTACATTTAGCATGCATATAAATGAAGTGTGTCCATTTTAACATACATATAATCAGCTCACTAGGAGTCGGCAATTGGAATAAATTCCTCTGGATTGGTGAAAATCTTTCAAACACAGCCAGTGAAAATGACTGTAAAAATGAAAGCAGCTTAATTGCTATTGATTCCTTTAGGAATTCTAAAGGGATTTAAAACTTCTTTGTGTACTTTGATAAAAAAAACACTATTTGTATTCATTATATGGTGTAATAAAAATCCAAGTAACCACATTGCATATAAATAATAGTTTGATGATTTCTAAGCAATATGAAAACCCAAATGGCACTGACCTAGTTACCACACCTCCTCAGCATTAGTGTAATCTAGACCTCTCTCTCTCTCTCTCTCTCTCTCTCTCTCTCACATACACACACAGATTCATAAAGCCAAGTGCTGATGAATGTTTATTGATGAAAATCATTTGTAAATTCATCATTACAACACATTCCCTAAACAGGACCCAGTGTGTTCTTGCCAGTTATGTAGAAGTCTTACATGCACCTAAATGTTATTTGCTTTATTTGCTCTTCACAAAAACACTAGCATTCCAATCAGCAGGTTATTATTTAGGCCTGTTGCTCTAAATATAGCTGATGCTCTGAAAAAACATCTAATCCACCACCTGGCATCACCATTGTGGCTGATAATGCCAGTACATGAAGATAAAGAGTCTTTTTTGTTTTTTTACAAAAACTGGGTTGAGCAACTAATATAAACGTAATACCAACAGACACAACCCTGTGTAAAGGTCATAAGACTATAAACATGTACTCTACCAATTTGTAACTATATTGCAGTGTAGACATGTAAAGCAACAGAAGGAAATCTAAATAATACAGGAGATAGTGGCAGAAATGTGAAATTATGCATATATTTGAGACAAAGGACAATCTGCAAATTATACTCCCTGTTCTCTCACCTCCCTCTATCTCAATTGCCCTGCAAAAAGCACTAACTGGCTGTCCCTCAATTCCTCCAGCAACAGATCAACACCAGGCACAGCAATTTTATAATACATAGCAACTTTAACTCTGCCCTCATACATCGTACCTGTACATAGTGCCTTTAGGGAAACAGGGCAATATGCAATAAGGGCAACAGTGAAATATGTTGCTCTTCCTTTAGGAGCATAGCCGTATTTTGGGAATAGCCTGCCGCCACATTTTTTTTCGGTATTACTGCATGTGTGCAAGGCAGAGGAATATGTCCTTATTATTTACTGATGCTCATTTCTAAATTTCTTTGACTAACCCGTAACACTGTTGCCAAGAAAAATAAAAAAGCACGAGTTTTGGTAACCTGTCTGTGCTTATGTGATTTCTGTTGCAACCGGAGTTGGCGAGCTATCCCATGACCCTGATACAACGCATTACAACGGCTTGTATCTAAACAGTAGCCTACCAAGAAAGTCATTGTTCACTGTCTTCCTCCTTCCTTTCACAGCTATTTCCCTCGAGAGTTTATCTTTTGGCCTTGTCGTGCGTTAAAAAATCACCACCGGTGAAAGTTTTTTCTCCTGATGCCGTGCAGCTCAGAACACAGGTGAGGTGCGTTTTTTCGTTTCCGTTCGGATATTTCATTGGTCTAATGTTATGTCGCTCAGTTTTTTGGCTTGAAGTTTGTGAAACCGGGAAAAACCCAGGAAAAATCCATAAATTAGCCGCTTCGTTGTTTAAGCCACGGGGTTCAAAATGTGGGAAAAAAGTAGCGGCTTAAAGTCTAAAAAATACGGTAAATATAAAATGCACTTTGTGACTGCACTCCTTCTGCCCTCACTCATGCAATACACTACACAGAAAACATACACCAGCCTGAACACACCCTGTGTGGATTGAACCACTTGTTATAATTGAAGCATAACTGCCTTGTGCTGTAAATAGGTCTGAATGGAGACAGAGGATGACATTACATTGCCTCAGAACAAGAGTGAGTCAAATACTCACACATACACTGACAAACCGCATGAAAGTGGAGAGCGATTCTGCTGCACTGATGGTCTTTGGACCAAGATTTATGAATATTTTAATAGTTTTGAATTATTTTTTAATGAAATTCTGTAACATACAGTATGTTCCAAATATTGCAGTTTTTTCCATTAAGAACTGACACGTCCAAAAGACGTCCTTCAACTATTTTTTATGATATTCAAAACATATTCACTCAGTAGACTGGATGCTATGACAATGGGAATGTTTCTTAAATCTTTTTCAAGGTAATAATATGTCAGTACAGACATCTTTTTGTTTTGGTATATTGACCTATTTCAGTCAATGCTGCAATTTACATTACAATTTTTTATACATAAATAATTTACAGTAAAAAGAGCACAATTATATACACATTATTATTATTATTATTATTATTATTATTATTATATAACTTTATATAAAGCATCAGCATCATTGCATACAGTTAAGCTATTTAATTAACACCACTTACACTTTCTCTTCGATGGTCTGGATACATACATACATACATACATACATACAGCATCCATAGCATCTTTATGATGGTTAGCCATGGTACTATGGTACTATTTTACTGTGGTACTTCATGGCAACTGTGTAAAATATACTTGTACTAGTGTGTAAATGCTTTGGTTTTACTGTGGTGTCTCATTTTGTTTTATGCTACATAGTTATATTTAGAGTTATAAAGTTAACATTTTATATGGATTTTGGCTGCTATACAGTGTTTCTTTTCACACCAATGTTTTTCTGCCTCATGCCCAGCATTCCCAGTCTCTAGATCCAGGATAATGCATTTAGTCGCAATGAGTGAATGAACTACATTCATTTTCACACTCAATATTCTAATTGTTGTCATATTCTAAGAGAAAAAAAATAAACAAGAGCTTATAAGAGTACAACAAAACCAATCATGAAATGTTTCATGTTCTGTCAATTTCAAATGGCTTTACTACATTTTAATAACCATATATTGGGTTTATTGAAATCTTAAAATTGTTAATGCTAGATAAATTTGAATGTATTAAAGATAGTTCCACTTGCTAATCCAACTTGTAATTTGTGTGTATAATGCAGAGCAAGTGTAAAAGTGCCAAAGTAATTGTAGCCAGTATTGCAGTAAGGATCTGCAAAGATGTTATTATGAAACATGATTAGAACTGGAGAGAGCTGGCAGCTGACTACTGGTAAATCTATGTAAAAAGCAGTGGCGAGTTAATGGTGAAAAGGAATAGGTCTGTACAGGCTGGGAATAAAAAGAAATGCTCTGATGCCTGATTAACCTCTCTGCAATGCACTGTTGGACAGTGCATAAGACTTTGTTGTCCAGAATGAGTAGAAGTGTGAAAAGTATGAGTCAAAGCCACTGAAAATGCCTAAATCAAAGGAGTAGTTGTTTTTGTAAGGATTTGCTCACAGTTAGCTCATTACATTTGATAAAGTTAGCAGGTGAACGAGCCTCTCAAATTCAGCAAAAATAATAAAAGTACCATATAAGATTTCCCTTATATTTTTGTACTCTACAAGCATGCCGCCTATTAATACTTATTAATGTTTATTAAAGGTGCTTACACTTACAATACATATGACATACATTATATTGGCAAAAGTGAATGGACACCTGATGATCACATGTGCTTTTAGAACATGCCATTTTAAATTTATTCTCTTTCTTGATGTAATAATGTCCTTTATTCTTCTAGGAAGTCTATACATTAGATTTTCCAATGGATAATGATGTCGGCGTGTGTTATATCGCAACTGTGTTCTGTGGATTTGAGGTACAGGCTACTCGAATTCTTTAAGACCAAACATCACAAGCCCTTGATTTGTAAACGGGGAAATGTCACATTGGAAAAAGTGTGGGCTTGGTTTGGAATTGGCTTGGAATGGGGTGTGCTTCCAAATGTTTAAGTAAAGGACAAATATGGGGGTTGTGTCCTGGTGTCAACAATCATTTGACCATATAGTGTATAACAGCAGATAGCAGATTTGCCCAGTTTGATGCAGAATTCTACGTTTGTTCTTTGTTTCAACTTGCTGAAATCACAGACGTGGTAACGGACGTGGTCAGAAGTGCATTATGATTATTTATTACTTTGCTCACAGTTATTACTTTTAAGCTCAAAATTTACACCTCTTTGTACAACTATTTAGTATGAGCATTCTGACTGGTCACTTTGTTAAAACAAATACAGTATATTAGCCATATCACATCATATCACCATATCAATGTTAGTTTAAAGACCAAACCAAACAACATGACAGATACAACTTGATCTGACTTTGGCACTTGGCACTTAAGACACAGCCCAGCAACCTCTGAGACCCTGACACTTAACAATTACTTAAAGTACTTAACAATTTGCCAAAATGCAAAGTACCAGTACATATATTTTCGTACTTCAAGGACTTTGAGCATTTGATTCGGCAAACCTACAATTTAGTCCACTTTGTAGGTCTACAATTACTAACAATAGCCTATCTGTTGCATAATCTGTCAGCTCCAGTGAAAAGGGGACACCATTAAACTAAGTTATAGAAAAGCTTTTAGTGCTGCTAGATCAGCATGTTTCCCTCATAGAAAATAACAAGTATAATCACAGATTTTTGTTCAGTACTGTAGCAATTAACAGGAAATAAAATCACTGCACTCATGCCAATTGATAGTAATGATGTTATGAACTTCAAATGTTATAATAAAATGTAAAACATAAGAGAAAAAATCCAGACTATTAAAAAAAAATCCAAACTATTTTATAAATAACCCTGTAGATAGCACTATAATTGTAACAGACAATCAATTACAAAGTTTTACTCCTATTCAAGAATGACTTAATTTCATTTATATACTCATCAAAATCATCAATTTGTATTCTCGATCCCTCGCCTACAAGTTATAATCTAATAAACTTTTCCATTAGCACTGGTTATGTATCTAAAGCTTTTAAACTGGCAGTTATCGACCACCTAATTAAGAAGCCTGACTTCGACCCTTGTCAGCTGTCCAGCTATAGGCCAATATCAAACCTCCCCTTTATCTCCAAGATTCTAGAAAAAGTTGTAGCACACTACTTAGGATTTTTTTTTCAGTCAGGGTTCAAGCCTCCTCATCATAGCACAGAGACAGAGTTTGGTTTAAGACCTGCTAATTGCCTCTGATCAGGGTTGTACATGGTACATGTTTTGCTGTATCTTAGTGCAGCTTTTAATACCATTGATCATAAAATCCTCCTTGCTAGACTAGAACATGTTTTTGGAATGAAGAGAACAGCTCTCTCCTGGCTTGGGTCTTGATGTATTCAATAATAAATTATTGTTTATTAACCACTGTTTATTAACCACTGTTGTTGATGTAAATGGTGAGTTCTTCACACTCTCTGAGGTAAAGTTAGGTGTTCCACAAGGATCTGTCTTAGGCCCATTGCTTTTCTCTTTATATGTGATGCCTCTGGGTGAAATTATACATAAATATTCGCTTTAATTGCTATGCTGATGATACACAGTTGTATGTTTCTGCAAAACCAGATGAGAAAATAGTTTAACAATGTTGAGACGTGTATAAAGGATATTAGACAGTAGTTGATAGTTGATAACTTCCTTCTGCTCAACTCGGATAAGAAGTAAGAACTTTCACTAGGATCACATGCAGCTAGAAGTAATCTGTTCGATTACGTAGCATCTCTGGATGGCCACTAAAGACCTTGGTGTGATTATTGACTCTAGTCTTTCCTTTGAGAATAATGTGAATAACATTAACAGGATCGCCTTCTTTGACCTTAAAAATATTGCTAAAATTAGAAATATGATGTCGTTACAGGATGCAGAAAAACTAGTTAATGCTTTTTTTTTGTTTTACATCGAGATTAGACTACTATAATGCTTTACTGTCTGGGTGTTCACGTAAGTGCATAAATAAGCTTCAGTTAGTTCAAAATGCAGCATCAAGGGTCCTCACTAGATCTAGAAAATATGTCCACATTACACTGGCTCCCAATTAAATCTCGCATTTATTATAAAATACTACTACTGGCATATATATTGGGAAATGGTAGCTCAGTAGTTAAGGCTCTGGGTTACTGATCGGAAGGTTGGGGTTCAAGCCCTTGTATTGCCACACTGCCACTCTTGGGCCCTTGAACAAGGCCCTTAATCCTCTGTGCTCCAGGGGCGCTGTATCATGGCTGACCCTGCGCTCTGACCCCAAGTTTTAAACATGCTGGGATATGCGAAGAAAATAATTTTACTGTGCTGTAATGTATACAATATTTGAAAAATAAAGGCTATTCTTCTCCTTCTCTTCTCTAACGGTATCGTGCCACAGTATCTGAATGAACTTCTGTACCATTATGACCCCCACGTCTACTTAGATTAAAAGGTGCAGGCTATTTGTTGGTACCTCAAATAATGAGGACTACAGCAGGGGGCAGATATTTCTCTTACAAAGCCCCACAGTTATAGAAAAACCTTCCAATTAGTGTTCGGGACTCAGTCTCAGTGTTCAAGTCGAAGCTGAAAACATATTTAACATTTATTATTTAAGCATTTTATCGGTAGGTTATTCTTAGGTAAAGGAACAGATCTGGAGGGATCATGGATATACAGTAAAGTGTTCGGTAAACTGGGATATTTGGATACTGTCGTCCTCCCACTCTCATGTGTTCACTCAGGTTTGTTGACGGTGGTGTGGGCTGTCGCTTAGCCCAGGGATCCCTCATGTCTGTATTACCTTCTGTTTTTTTCCTTTGTTAAAGCTATAGCGAGTCTTGCTGGAGTCCCAAACTGCACAGTGTCTATAACTTTTATACAACAATAAAGATACTTAATAATCTATATGTTTCTCTTAGTGTCACCCCTCTTTTCTCTCTCTCTCTCTCTCTCTCTCTCTCTCTCTTGGTCGAGTTAAACATGCTCCTGAGGTACCAATGACCACTGTTCCCCCTCTCCTTGGATCTGCCTGCTTTGTCCTGGCCTGCCTTTGGATAGTGTTCTCTTCGACTGGAGGCCACTCTGTGCAGCTGGGAATGTTTCACCTCTACAGCCTGGGGATCCATGAAATAACGGAGTAACACAGGAGCTTTGAGGATGGATTTGGACTGTACTGAATGTCAACAGTCTGCTACACTGACTCAGGACTACAGTTTGCATTTGATCACCATCACTGCACACATCAACAAAGTTTAGCTGTAATAAATGGACATTCTGTGCCACCTAAATGAGGATGGGTTCCATCTTGAGTCTGGATCCTCACTAAGTTTCTTCTTTATGCCATCTCGGGGAGATTTTCCTTGCCACAGTCGCCACCGGTTTGCTTATTAAGGACAAACTTACAGTTATAAAGAACAATCGTATTCATTCTTTAGTACCACATTATCTATGTAACGCTGCTTTGAAAAAATTTCCATTGTTAAATGCTAAAGAAATAAACAAATAAAAATTAATAAAATTGAATTTAACCACCCTTTTACCTATGTATAGAAAATATGCACAATAGTTATGGGAAGCAGATATGATTTGCAAAAATAAATTGTAGACTAAGTGTACCATGTATAGATAAACTGTTGAAAAAACAATGCTCATGAAACTGTAACAGGGAAGGCTTCGTATTCTTAAGTGCCAGTTTTATCGCTGTGTCATCACAAACCTGAGTGCTGTTTCCTACCACACATACCAGTGAGACTTATTACAGTTGGACAGGGCATCCCTAGTTCACAGCCTAATGGCTCCCTCTGGGTGTTCACAGGCAAAATAAATGTAATTCCACATTTGTCGCATAGCCACTACTTTTAGGTGGTTTTTAATTAAAATAAATGGCCCAGCCAGACTTTCTATGCAAGGGTTATCCTTTAGAGACACAAGGGAACAATGACTCGTGTGGACTCGTGTAGAGAAAACAACAGGAAGAGCATGTAGGACCACAAGTAAAATTCTTCTGCACGAACCGCAGGCATTGTTACCACGAAAATCAGATAGTATACTGAAAACAACTTAGAATTTATTAAAAGCAAAGCACAAATACTGCACTTAGTGTCTTTATAATGAGCAAGGAAATGAAGAGGTTTAACTTTATTATCTTTCTAAGAATTAGCCTACTATTAAAAGCTATGAATGGTTCAGGTTATAATGAGGGGCATTTTTATACAAAGCAACTACAATACAATTGCAGCTAAAAAAACTGTATGATTATGAGAAAATATCATGACAAAATTAAAATATCAAACCTCACAGATGATTTTCCTACCCAATACTGTGTCAGTGTCTACCCAAAATTGTTGTCTGTTTTCAACAAACACCGGTGGTGTACAAAGTACACCATTACTGTACTTATGGTCAAATACCTGTTTGAAAGTACAAAATATTTAGTAAATAGTAAAAAAAATACAATGCATTAAAGTTTATTCATACATTAAATAATCTTTCGAGAAAATACAGATACAAATTACTTTAGTGTCCCCACTGGTCCCAAATTACACCTTTCATTGTTGGTTAGCTGTATTAAGTGGGAATTGTTCCCTTACATCTATGATTTTACTGTTAATTAATTTTAAGAGCAAGTCGAGCACATTTCAAACTGTAATTTGTGTACTTAAGTGTACTTAAGCACAGTAACAAATTATAAATATTTTCTACTATCCACCACTGATTAACACAAGAAAATCTTTGGAGCAGAGCACTTAGGGAAAACCAAAAATATTATTTAGCATGTACTGACCCTAACCCTATCCAAAGCAAATACAATACAAGTCCAGCTAATAAAGTTAAGACAGATGAAGGAGCCACTATTTACAGTAATACTTGTAACAGAAACTGAGCTGTTTTGCAGAAGCTCCTTAATGTTAAGTGTAATTATAACTTGAGTATAACAATTGTCAATTTTGTTAATATTTCTATGGTGTAATAAAAGGGACAAAGTAATCAATTCATCAGATATTAGAAGCCCATCACTGTAGTAACTGTTGTTATTAGGTCGTGTTTTCACATATAAAAACCTCTTTGAGCAATACAAATAAAATTACATATCCTGTGATCTGAAAAGTGGACTCTTTTTTAAAATATACAATAAATGAATGACCTGCTTAGGGCAACCTGTACACCTGCTCATTTATGTAATTATCAAATCAGCCAATCATTTGGCAGTCATGCAAAGCGTTCAATCATTTAGATACATGACAAGAGCTTTGGTTAATGCTCACATCACACATCAGAATGTGGGGTAAATGTGGTTTTTTTAAAGTTACTTTGATGTGTGATGGTTGTTGGTGTCAGACGAACTGCTTTGAATATTTCAGAAACTGTTTATCTGGGAACTGCAGTTCTGTAGGCAGAAATGCTTTATTAGAGAATTCAGACGATTGGGGAAGTATAGTAATTCAAATAATAACTCTTTACAACCATGCTGAGCTGTAAAGCATGTCAGAATGCAGTCTTGAAGTAGACAGATCAATAGACAAAAATATACGATTCCTGTCTACCAATTCAGTGCTTATGTGATGATTATTATTAACAGCCAATTAATTATACACTCGCACTGAACCGAGTAACCCCTGACTGGGTCCTATTATTAGGAGGTAGCCCTCTTTTGGCCCACTGCAGTCAGTTCCTCACTGCTGTCTGCTCACTGTGGCCTGATACTATCTTGCACTTTAATGGCTTTCTAAGCTGTTCTTTTGAGTCGGCGCATTAGCATTAGCATTATCAAGTTATTTACTTTCCAAGCCTCTTTTCCACTGGGCTGCATTTTCCACTGCTCCAAGTGTCAGAAACCACTGGCTGTGATTTTCCATTATTCTCCACAGCGCGGGCTGAGCATGCGGCAACCCATGACTGTCCAAACACAAAGAAAAGAAACTCCCGACTGAGAAAAATGATTGCTAAATCAGCTCATTTTTGCATTTATTCTTATCTCCTGCTGAAAAACCGAACCAAACATGAATTAAAGGCTTGAAGTTCTGAAGTGTGCAATGCTCTAAAACACCTGAAACATACTAAAACCAACACAAGCAATGATTTGATGATGTCCTATTGATTAGCATGCTAAATGTTAGCTTAATTTGTGCCATATTCATTTATTATGTTTCGTTTTCAAATTGTTATAGCCATTGTATTGCCGTGCATTTTAAAAAGAAACAGCTACACATTTAATTATAACTGTTTTTATTAGGCAAAACTAAAAGCTTTCTCTCATCTCTCATTGGTGAAGAGAATTATGGGATTGCCTTGCCTTTGGTGAGAGAAGCTCAATCAGTCAAGTAGTTGCCTATAGAGCAGTACAGATAGAAGCAGAAATACTGTGCAAAAAAAACAACCCAGACAATGCCCTTCTAAATGAAAAAGGTACAGTAAGAATTTTTGAAGTTTTAAAGATTATAACATACTGTGCATGAACATTTTATTGGCTGAGCCAAATTTAAAGCTATTCTAAACTTCAGACACACACATCTGGGAAAAAAACCTGTATAAGTGTATTATGTTTTCTGTCAACAGTGTATATAAACTGATCTTAAAATCTAAAAACGTATTTTTTAATATTTCACAATTTACTGAACAGCACCTTTCTACATTATGTTGTTCATTGTGACCATTTATTCTGTTCTGTGGTGTCAGAACTAAAACCTTCTTACCTCTGCTAACGTCACTGTAACACACACCCTCTCATGATTTATTGCTATATTATAACTACGCCTGAACTATTTTCTAACGTGGATTATGCCAGAAAATGTAATACATTTTAATTTCGACAAGCTGGATCAGAACTATTCCAACACCCATAAACAACAGTTCAGGCTAGGCCGATATTTATGCTCCACTACTCAAATGCGGAATGAAAGAAATCAAGATAAACATCTGCTTCAGCTCTGCCTTGTCTATTATGTTCCAGTATTTAAAACACTTTGCTCAGTGTTATCAGTTCAGAATCAGATTCTTTTACTATAACTGTTGCATATAACATGCTTTTCATTGGAATTTATATAAGGACCATTGTTTTTACTGACTTTAATATCCAGGCATAATCCAGCTTATAAATGGCTTACAGTTAAATTAAGCAAAATAGTTTCAACCAGTGGTGGAATGAAAAGAAAGAAAGTTTTTAATTTCTGTATTTGAGTAAAATTGCAAATACCCTGCTTAAATATGACTGCAGTGAAAGTACTCCTTTCACATTGCTACTTGAGTAAAAGTACTAAATTAATTGCTTTTGAATATACTTAAGTATCAAATACAAAATTCTATGAGAACTATATTTTAATAATTTTGGTCTGGTGACTGGGCCGTTTAAAGCTAGATAACACTCCAGCCAATCGTTTGCACTCTAAATAACACTTACAGAGCTTAGACATATGCTTCAGGTTATTGTCTTGTTCTATGGTACAATTTCGGTCTAGTCAGCCACAGTCCAAACAGTATGGCGTGTAATTATGGAATGGTAGCCATGATGGTTCAGTGTTCCTTACACCATTAACCAACATGTACACAATAAAGTTAAATGAGTTAACATAAACAGAAACTTGACATACATGACACAGCTGCTAATTCAAAAACTACTGTAACTGTAAGGTGAGAATCTGATTTAAATGAATACTGCTACATTACCTAGTTTGTTGCATATAAACAAAAGGAATATGCATGAATCTGTCAAAATGTAAAAAACTAGGTGATTTCTTTTTTTTTTTTTTTTTTTTTAATAAACATTTTTAAAGAAAAATGTACTGGAAAAAAAATATTCAGGATTGTTTAGTACTGGTCCCACATTACACCTTACCAATCCTATATAAGTTGCATGGGGACTTATGGGGTGAAGAAGCCATGAAAAGATTGAAAATTTGTGTAAGAGGGTTTGCATAGTGGAACATTATTTGGCACTCAGAGTTGGAAAGAGTAATAATATATTCTACTCAAGTAAAAGTACTGTTACTTCAATGCAATCTTACTTGAATACGAGTAAAGTTACCAGTTTAAAAATATACTTAAGTAACAGTTCGAAGTAGCTTATTTAAGATTTAGTCAAATTTGCCAAGTTACTTTTTTTAATAGCAGGGTAGGATGGGTTCATAAGGTACAGAGGGATATCAATCTCAAACTAGTTGTTTTTAACTAAAGGAACAGTTTTACATATAAAAAAGTGTAATAAAAAAAAAACTACAGTCAATGACTTGAGTCTAATGTGAGTTATGCAGTTTCACAGCAAAAAAAAATTCTCTCCTCTTATAATGTCATTTATGATGGACAGAGAAATCGCAAATCCATATTCAGAATTCAGACAGTGAGCGCAATCATTGAACAACTTCAAATTTATATCATTTCACTTTCAGGTGGGAATGAATCACTGCCATCTGATTTGTCTACATCCTTTCTTTTTTGTGAGTTTATCTGGTTTCTTCTCCTATCCCTCATTATTTAAATTTACAGGGTTTTTTTTTTTACTCAGTAACAAAAATGATGTATTTAAGTACAAGACTTCAAACAAAACATACACAAGTAAAAGTAAAATTATAGATAACTTTAAAAGTAGAAGTACACAAAAAAAATTACTCAATTAGAGAAACATGAGTAATATCGTTAATTTCCACCTCTGGAAGCACTGTGGCAGATGTTTATTTTACATTTTTTAAATGGTGTCTCCAGTGTCAGAGCTTTATAAGGCTATTGTACAACTGATATCAGCTTTTTATAATGTAACTGATAGCAACTAACTTTTTCTGTGAACTCATTAAATGGAAATATATATGGATAAAAGATACATACCCTACATTTTAATTGAATTTGTATCTTCTTGGCAAACGACTTTTGTACCTGAGGATTTAAACACTGAGGGATGTGCTTTATTGGAAAAGAATACATTTTGCACTGTTCTTTCTTACTTGCAAAAAGTGTACAACCTTCCGTTAATCCATTTGAAAGATGTAAGCACTGGTCAAGTCGATGCAAAGTAAAGAGTTTCACTTACAATGTTTACTGCAAGCTAAATAAAAAATTCAATAAAAAGGTTACATTAAAATTCATATTTTTAAAAGAATTTTTCCAAAATATTTTAGTAAAACTAAATTAAATTTTGTTTAATTTTGTTACATTTTTTTATTTTGTTTAATTAAAAAAAATAAAAATTTTTATTTTTATTTAATCATGACAATTAGAAACCACTGAACTTAATTCTTTTAGTTATATACAGGCATCAATATCAATTAGATTCGTGTTACTAACTGCTTGCACTACACACAGTTCAGGACATTGAAATTATTTCCTGTGGAATCAATGCATACAAGGTCACATCAAGGACATATGAGCCACAGGAGGCAATGTGTCACTGACAAACATTATGGCGGTGTTACAGACACTGTTATCTAACCGCATCAGCACCCTCCCCTCAAGCCCTCGAGAGGAACTATTGATTGCACCTCTGGTGACCTTACATGCTAGTTTGATCATCACTATAGAGACATGGGAGATTACCCAGAGACCTCTGCCTGCTAGAATAAATACCCATCCAATGAGATAAACACCGCTTTTTTATTTAAATAGTTAATAGTTGTAATGTATTTGCCGTAATATATTTGCACTAAGCAATTATAATATTATAATAATATATATTATTATATTATATTATTATATTATTAATATTATAATATTATATAAAGTACCATTCAATCAAATTGTTGTTTTTATTATTGGGTAAATTCCTATGACATTTTTACAACTTGTAATTTATTTGTCTTGCTTTTTAAAACACCTGATTTTTTTTAAATCATCTGCTTATGATTTAATTTGCAAATGAAATATGTGCAGACAAATTGCTAAATCAACAAATATTCAAAAAGATTCCCATCCTGCTGAGGTACTTAAATTCATGTTAAACGTTTCCATATTTGCAAATCAGGAAATTCTGTGTTGAGAAGGAAATGATTTTATACTGACACTTTATAATGATTTTAAGCAGTGATCAATAATGCTTATGTGTAAGAATAATAATCTTAATGTGTAATTAAATATAAGAGATGACTATGTTTCAACATCCAAATGTGTGCCATGCAACTTAGCTTGAAAAGCATAAAGCTAAAAGAGTGTATGCTTGATGGCATTTAAAAAAAAAAAAAAAAAGATGCCTTGAAATTTATTAGTTCTAATTTATAAATCGATGAGGAAAAATGTTCCAGTGCCTTTAAGAGCCCAACACTTGTTTCTCGCTCTAAAGACTATAACCTTTGCTTTATAAATCAACTAAATCATTTGGATAGAATGTTATGTAAATGCTCTTTATGAATATTTACTAAAGCCAAGTTTTCACAAGAGTACACAGTCGTGTCTTAAATTTTTGCGAGTTGCAGTGGTTATGTAATTGCTTAAGTTTTCATTTCAGGGAATGACAAGCTGCCTGTGAGTTCCCAGGCATTTCCACACCAAAGAGTAAAAACAGAAAAGAAATCAAAATACTATCTTTACACATATTTTTGTGCAGGCTGCGGAAGCTCAGGTCTCGTGAGAACGTCCAGACAAATCTTGCAGACGAGGAGCATTATAGCTGTGGGTTAAGCTTCTACCTACCTAACGTTCAAATCTGGGCCATTTCTCTCTCTCTCTCTCTCTCTCTCTCTCTCTCTCTCTCTCTCTCTCTCTCTCTCTCTCTCTCTCTGTCTCTGTCTCTCTCTCTCTCTCTCTCTCTCTCTCTCTCTCTCTCTTTATCTCTCTGTCCCACACACATAAACACAAAGTGCTAGTTATAAAGATTGTATATGCATTTAGACATGTTATTGATTTATAACAAAAGAAGAGGACTGCACCATCCATATTCCTGTTCACATCATGTCAAAGGCAATGGACAAATTATTTGTTATGAAGATGAACATAGGAAAACTGCACAAACTAGCTCTGCAGCGGAGTTCATTTGAAAATGACAATATTCCAAAGATCCACAGTGTACGCAAAAAGATTTTACCTCAACACAGTACAGTAAAAAATGAGCTTTTCTCGATATTAAAACATGATTATCACAACATAACAGCCATTTCTTTCACATGCCAATCCGATATTCATTTTTATTGAGGAAAAACAAGAATGATGTAGGTATAGTAATTAAAATATGATTCATTTCGGAGCATTAGCAGATTTAAAATATTGGGTCAATATTACAAGATAATAAGAAGTTTGATCCTAAATCTGCTGTAGTGTTTTCCTTGATAACTTCAAGAAAGATAAAATTAAGAGCAAGGCTGTTAAAGGAACACAGTTTCTAGCTGTTATAATGTAAGCAATAATTCCTCCTTCAATCTATAGTGAAATCTGAATGTATTTCATTGAGGAAACAGTAGAGATAATTTTTTCCCTCTGCCAGATAACATGCTGTGTCAGTTTCACATATTTGTACCGGAATCTTTGACATTAATCATAATGCTGGATTTTAAAAAGTAGCACGTTCAGGAATCAGCAAACTTTTTTTGTATAAAAAATAAATAAATAAATAAATAAACAAATAAAAGTTTCGACGTTTCTGATCACTATAACACTGGAAACACTAGGAAACCCAAATCGAAATAAATTTCGCATTTCTTTCAGCTTCGTTTTAAAGCTGTATGCAAGTGTAATTTAACACACAACACCTGGCACCATAAACAAGCAACTACTTGAGAAAAATTTCACTTCCAACAGTTCAAATCATTCAAAACCAAATTAACCCAGTGAGAATAAAGAAAGTAAAGCACTTACTCTGCAGCATCTCAGGCCCATGGCACAGATTACATGAACATCCTGTGGTTGTAGGAGGCTAAAAATAACCCAGCGACAGTAGAGCTCGGCACTTTTCCATGCACACAGTGCATCTGTGATGAGAAAAGCGTGCTGGGGAGGCCCGAGGCTGGCCACGGCATTCTGGGTAAAAATGGCAGTATAGATATAAGCTCAGATCGTGTAAGGTCAGAGAAAGAGAGAGAGAGAGAGAGAGAGCGAGAGAGGGAAAGGGGCGATAGAGAGAAATGCTGTATGAGGTCCACCAGCAGGTGACTGCATGGTCACTGTATCTCCTCTCCCCTTCACTCTCTCTCTCTCTCTCTCTCTCTCTCTCTCTCTCTCTCTCTCTCTCTCTCTCTCTCTCTTTGTCTTATCTGAGGTTTTCGTTCCCGCAACAGCCAACACAGCTCTTTGTATTATCATCAGAAAATCCCGTATAATCTGCGTCTTGAAAGTCATTACGCCATAAACTATCGGGTGGATTTGCGGTGCAGCAGGTTGGTCAAAAAAAGAATCCCATTTATCCGTTTCAGAGAAACACCAAAGGATGGATGGCCATCATATGGAAGGGTTTTGAACATTCATGAACAACTTTAGTTAGGATTTTGGGACACGATCTGAAATTTAGCCAAAAATTTTATCAAGCAGTTGTCAATATCTTCAATTTGACAACTAAAATATCATGGATATAGCAATAGCAATACAAACATAGCGATGTGTTTGCGGTGTCTTTTTCAATTACTCTGAGCTACAGTAGTTTGTAGCCAGTGCCAAGATTATATTTTGATTTTTTTTTTTCAAGACAAGACAATGTTGATATTTTACTATGATATCCAATCTCAGCATCATTGAATTTTTCATTATTTACAATATAACAGCTATTTGGTAGCTACATTTTTATTCTGTGTCATTAAGCTAGTTTCTGCCTGGTGTCCATATTTTCTAGTTGCCAAGCAACAGGGTTCTCATAATGTCAACCAAGCATACCATGCATTCAGATCACGATGTGGTTCACTAGTTCCATCAATAAGCATCATATTTAGCATTATGTTATTTTTGTGCATAAAATAGCAATACAAAAAAATAGAACTTAAGGTACATTGTGATTTAGCATCTACAGCCAATGTACGGAGATCAAACATCGATCAAACTTGTAGATTTGTTGTGAAAGTAATTGCGGCTTTAAGCTTTTGCAGAAACACAGACGGTGACTCAAAATAACACGATGTGAAACCCATAACAAATAGATCGGCTGTCACTTTATTGTGCACAAAAGCCTACACCCCCATGCTGAGCAGGACACAGTGCTGTTTATCTCACTCACAGGCGTTCAGAATCTCCAGAGGCCACGCAAACTTTTGTCCACATATTTGAACAAATATAGATTTTAACATCAAGAAGATTTTTTGCTACTGTGTTTACTAGTGGTTTAAAAGTAAAGACAATTCTGCCAATGTAATGTGTTACAATACTAACACAAAATGTCATAACATTCAGCTTTACCGAGGTGATGCGCATTACCTGCTATGTTGTGGTCAGTTCACAACTTAGAACTTAAAGTGTAGACTGTTCTTAGAGGTTCTACCACCAGACTGAGCAGCCTACAGGGAGTAAACATGTTGAGGCAGCTGGAGAAGTGTACTTCCCATGGCCTTTGCTTTTGGGACTGGCCATCTTCCATAGGCCAAGCTACCTTTAAATAGTCTGCCCACCCACTGTGTGTATTATTGGGAAACTGTGCTCTATAGTGTAAAGCCAGCAAACCAGAGACTTAAGACTTTCTCAGAGGTATTTGTTTCTGTACTGCTGATCATGGCCATTTCAGAAAGATACGTTACATTATGTCAAAGTCTTCAGGCCATACTGTGCACATTGTTTGTTTCATTAGCCTTATAACAACTTGGAAAAATACTTTGTTATTATAATTTTCCAAGATTGTACAATTGTACCATTCTAAAGGCACCGAGGGCAATATATTTTTCTGAACAAACATAAAAACACAGCAACATCTGTGCCTCGTGATAATGGCTAGTCTGATTACTGCAGAGTCATGAAAAAAACAATAAAATCAGTCTCAGTTATCAACGTAAAAAAAGTTGTAAGTAAGAAAGCAACATTTTGGAGTCAACAAGGCTAAATGACTCCTATACAAACCAAACTGACAACCGCCAAACTGCCTGTGCTAATGGGCATCAGCTGTCTTAAATCCTGCTTTCATCAGTTATAATGTGTCATTATTACGCACACAAACACACACACACACACACACACACACACACACACACACACACACACACACACACACAAACATTACACCGAATTGTGTAAGAACGTATAATAAAATGGTTGCTAATATGTGAGGGGTGTTCTCACAAAAGTGAGTACACCCCTCACATATTAGCAACCATTTTAATATAAAGCACTTTTGTAAAAACACCAATTACATTTCAGCAACCATTTTGTTATATGTTCTCAAGGGACAATACAGCTTGTATAGCAGCGAGTACCTAAGTAAAAATGTCAAAACTGTGTCCAAAGTGTCAATATTTTGTATGAGCACAATTGTTATCTAGCGCTGCCTTAATCCTCCTGGGCATGGAATTCACCAGAGCTGCACAGTTTGTTGCTGGGATCCTCTTCCACTCCTCCATAATGACATCATGGAGCTGCTGGATATTACACACATGGTTCTTAACCACCTTCTACTTGGGGATGCTCCACAGGTACTCAATAGGGTTCAGGTCTGGAGACATACTTGGTTACTCCATCACCTTCACCTCCTTCAGAAAGTGTTTGAGATCATTTTCAATGTTAGATGTTGGAAAACTGCCGTTTGACCCAGTTTCTAAAGGTAGGGCATCATGTCCTGTTTCAGAATGTCACAGTACATGTTGGAATCCATGTTTTCCTCAATGAACCATTGTACCAGTACCAGCAGCACTCATGCAGCCCCAGACCATGATGCTACCACCACCATGCTTTACTGCAGGCAAGACACAATTTTCTTGTTACTCCTCAACAGGGTGTCGCCACACATGCTGGACACCATATGAGCCAAACAAGTTTATTTTAGTCTCATCAGACCACAGGACATGGTTCCAATAATTCATGCTCTTGGACAGGTTGTCTTCAGCAAACTGCAGGCTTTCTTGTGAGCCAGCTTCAATAAAGGCTTCCTTCTGGGATGATGGCCATGCAAACTGACTTGTTCTGCTTTTTGTTCTGTTTTTTTTTAACTCAACTTCTTTGTTCGAACATTGTGAGGTCTGTTCCAAGTAAAAGCCTTCTTGGAAAACCTCTGTATGACCCTGACCACTGTAGTGTAACTCAGTTTCAGGGTGTTACCAATCTTCTTATTGCCTAGACCATCTTTGTGGAGAGCAACATCTAATTCTCAAATCCTCAGAGAGTTCTTCGCCATATGGTGCCATGTTGAACATCCAGTGGTCAGTATGAGAGCATTGTACACAAAGGACCAAATTGCTCTAATACAAGATACACACATTTTTTTGGTCCGGTAAAGCAGACAACAACATGAGCATGATGAATAGGAAATGTGGATTTGCATGGTTAAATAATGTACAGCTGTTATAACTGAGGGTGTACTCACTTTTGTTGCCAGTTATTTTGACAATAATGGCTGTATGTGGAGTTATTTTTATATGACAGTAAATCTGTATATTGACAACTCTAAAATAAATGTTATAAAAAAATTAATAAAAGTTTCATTTCTATAGTATTGTTCCTTGAGAAGATATTCCAAAACACTTGCTGAAATGTGAGGGGTATACTCACTTTTGTGAGATATTTACTCCAAACTGATATTTATATTTAAGTTTATTTTCTCAAAGGTATTCTGTATTATCTGAAAAATTTCACCTAAACCTATACTGTGAATCTGCTAGTGACACATTAAATACAACATCTTAATCCAGAGCAATGCAGAGTATAAACACACGCATCAGACAAGTTTGATCAGAGCTGCAGAACTGTTGAGTCTACAGGAATGTAATTGCGACTCCAAGCTTTTGCAGAACGGCAAACAGTGATTCAAAATAACACGATGTGAACTCCATAACAAATAAATCGACTATCACTTCAGCCAGCTCAAAAACCCAAACCCCCACGCTGAGGACACAGTGCTATTTATCTCGCTCACAGAAAGAAATGGCTTTAAGTGTGGAACCCTCTGATTATTTCACAGTATGCTAATTAACTGAATATGACAGATTTCACTAAATCTAAATATCTGCATATTTTCAGAAATATCACAGAACACTGCAGAGGCTATATGAGGATGTTCACATAGAGACATTTCTGTACAGCCCACTTGTTACAATTGCAGCTTGTAGCTGTTCATAGTATATAAGAACAATGTGAACAAAATTTCATATTCCAAAAATCTGCTCTTTGATAACCAACTGTAGTTTACAGCCACTGCTAACATCATTTTTCATACCAGTCTAGCAAAATATTGTAGCACTAATGGTGTATACCTACTAAAATTTTTAGTATTATTTCCAGTACATGACAGACTACTTGTACAACTACAGTATGTGTAGTGCATAACAATGACCTTATTAGCTAGGAATAAAAGTCATACAGTGTACTGGTAACTTACAGTATAAAGTGTAGTATAAACTACTAACTTTTATTCTTAGCTAACAAGGTCATTGTTATGACAGAAACAAGTGTAAAGGAGCTATAAGATGAAAATAAGAGAATAACCAAGGCCTTATAAATAGTTTGTAATAGCATACACATCCATAACTAGTCATCAACAAAAGCAGCTATTTGTTGGTGCTATTTTCTGATCCCCAAAATAAACGTTACCATTTAAAAAGTAAGCAAAAGTTTGTGACCAATAATTTATCGGTAGATTAATTTCTCAAATGCGTTTTCTCAGCACCACTGCTGCTACAGTAATTGAATATGGTGTATCAAAATACTATGGAAACAGAGGGTTGTGTCCTGATAGTCACATAGAATATAGATTAGCATGGCAGAGGTAGAGCTGCATTTTCCTGGAGACAGAAAAGAATGTCTGGTTTTATTTAATCTTTTTTTTTTTTTTGCACTACATAGACCTGTTTGTGAAAGGGCTATGCGTTAGAAGTCAGAAGGCACTTTAGTGAATGTATGATTTGCTGTCTGTCTGAACCAAAGAAATAAAATGAAATAAAAAATAAAATTAAAAACTACTTGTACCATATTGAATTGCATAGCATCATATTTTTCCATTGCATTGTTTTTCACTTAATCGCAATTTGCATAATTAAATCAAAATTGAATTGCACTGCATCATAATAGGGGTAATTCATATCATATTGCATCTGTAGCTGCTTCATACGTATCTTTAATGTATCGTATCATTTGCTATGCATCAATCACATCAGGCTCAGTTTAATGCACATCACAAAATAAAGAATATAATAATGTTAATTATATATAATGTCTTAATGTTGATATGAAACACGTTTATAAATGTTCAAAACTAATACTTTTATTTAAAAAAAATGTTGAGCTCTCAAAACACTACAGTACATACTACATTTTAACCAACCCCAATGCAGAATGATTGCGAATACAATATAAAGCATGCACAGTAATAATGAAATTTACTGAGACATACATCTAACTTAAAGGTGTAGCATTTAAGGTACAATGGAGAAAGTATGCATGTTGTTTTTTATAAATTTTTTGCAGTGGCTTTTAAAGTGGGGCAGGGACTTTTCAGTTTTTTTACAAAGGTAAAAATCACCATTTTGTTGCAGTACTTGAGACCGGTCTTTTTAAGGTCTAGGTCTTTTCTCAGTCTAGACCAAACACAATTATAATGTGTTAGGTGGATAATAAAACATGGAAAATTAGCACTGATAGGCATGTTGCTTTTATACACATAAAAATCATCTTTGCAATGACTATTATTATTTTATTTAGACTTTTTAGGTTTAGGGTTATGTGTATTAGATGAATTTAAATCATGGTCTCAGTATGTGCCTTGGTTTTGGTCTCAACCCCGCAAAGTCTTGGTCTTGTCTATGTATCGACACACTCTGGTCCACCACAACACAACAATCCACTATAACCAAAATGACTACATTCCTTATTGAGTTACTGAGTAAAAAAAATATATATTTTGATAACGATCATAGAATAAATCTGTGCTAAATCCAGATAAAAGAGTGGGGAAAAAAGTGAAGCTGGGCAATTTAGTAATATCAATTTAAGTTTTGAATGACAAATGACGAAGTTATAAAACACTCTCTATTAACTAAGCAATAAGATTGTTTGGATCTGTGATGGATATGCAACCCCTCACTCGCACAGCACACATACTAGTTCTGAGTACACTAAAAAAGTTTGACATAAAATTGTAAAGCATGCATACAAATTTGGGAAAATGTGAAAATGTGAAGTACAACAGGTGTATGAAAAATAAAGTATGCATAATATTTTTTGACAGTTTATATACCATACGCATAGTTCTTTTGGAAGCAGTTTATATACAATATAAGCATTCATATTATATTTTTGATACAGTACATGTTTATACATCAATAAATTAAGCATACAATTTAGTATACTTGATACTAAAAGACCAATCTAAATTAACAATCACTCACATCGTGATATTAAAACAAGCGATGGAAACCAAACACCATTGATTCAGTGTGTGGCACAAATGAATGGACATACGTCATATTTGAAAATTGACCTTGCTTCCCATAATGAAAGCCATGCAGCATGCAAACAGCTCACTATTTTTAGCCTGCAAATTGATTCAATATGTGCATGTGTTCTTACTGCTCTTATAATAAAAACAATTACATTTGCAAGGTTTTTCACAGCAGAGAAAACTATGGATTACACTGGGGCTGCAACTATTGATTATTTTAGTAACCGAGTATTCTACTATTTATTATTATTAATCAAGCAATCGGATAAGAAGTATTTTTTTTTTTATTAAAAAACAATACTAAACATACAAGAGAAAATAATACAGGTATTTTAAAATAAACAAGTAATGCGTTTTTTTTTTTTTTTTTTGTGCTGAAATTGCATACAAGTATCTACTAAGCTAAACCATTTAATGCATTTAATTGCCATATTACATCAAAATGCAAATACAAATAAAATGCATCATACTAATTTTGGAAACTGTAATAAAATATTATGAATTATGATTATTAATTTATTTCTATTGGCATATGCAGATTGCTAAGGTTCAGAAAGCCAAGAGTTTCCAATTCAACCAAAATGTGTTCTTGTTTAATTTACTCTTTGATACAAATAGCTATTTAGAGTATAAACTAAGTATTGTATGTAACTAAGGGTGATGAAATAGAGTTAAACATTAGGCCTTTTTTTAGACCCAATGAAGACTTGGTCTAAAAAGAATAAACCAACATAAAGACCAGAGAGCAGTCTGTGCAATTCTAAAAGTATTTCTATTATCTCAGCTTGTTTCTCACCCACAAACATTGTGCTTATCCAATAAAACAATTAGTTTTAATAAAAAGAAAGAAAATTACTTCTGTATTATGAAGCAAATAAATTGTTGGATAGAAGCAAAAACAACAACAGTTGGCTGAAACATACTAGTTGTTCAAAATAACAGACACTAAGATCACCAACACCCCCCACAGGGCACTGGTTATCACAATCCACCATTTAAAGAACAACTCATCAGCAGTGGAAATCAGAATAGAAAGGGAAATGAAAGGGCAATATGTAGAGATAGAAAGGAT
The DNA here is from genome assembly GCF_946808225.1 of Silurus aristotelis. Taxonomy (NCBI): domain Eukaryota; kingdom Metazoa; phylum Chordata; class Actinopteri; order Siluriformes; family Siluridae; genus Silurus; species Silurus aristotelis. The sequence continues at coordinate 11,453,921 of NC_139601.1, read as the reverse complement.
CTGTTAATGATCCAAAACATACAAACTTCTTGGTCAAGCCATGTGAAGGTAGTGTCGTGGCTTGTGCTTGCATGCCTACCTCGGGAACAGGCTCACTAATCTTTACTGATGATGCAACTCATAGTGGAAGAAGCAGAATGAATTTAGAAGTGCCAATTTATAAAGAAATGCATCCATTACAATTGGGTGGAATATCATGCAGCCAGACAATGATCCGAAACACACTGCCATCACAACAAAGGAGGGAGAAAGTGAAGTTTTTAGACTGGCCTTGCAAACAGCAGACCTCACCCCTACTGAGCAGCATTTCACCTCCAGAAGAGGAAACTGGTGGAAAACCAAACACAAAAAAAAAACTACAGAAAGTGACCACAATTGTTGCCATGTTTTAAGTTGCTTGACGTGTAAATGTCAGAAAATCACAGATGAAATTCTGTCGTCCTATTAAATGTTTTTTATTTTTTTCTAAAATCCAAATGTCTTTAGCCATTCCATGTTTTAAATTATTTTGTGAAGTTGAGGTTCAAGTATCTGTTCTAGTACATCCAAGGGCCAAAACAGCTCTTGAGAAATACCTTAAAGATCAAGACCAAGTCAAATGACTTAACTAACTCATAATTTCAGAAAGCCTATCCACCAGAAGAGCATAGAATTGGGTACAGTCCCAAGCCTTTCACAAAGAAAGATCTAAGAAATGTCACTAGACAATTTAAAGCAGACTGGAAGTATGGAAGTACATGTCTTGGCTTCCATGAGCAAATCAGAAACAAATAGAAGCCACAAATCAGATGGTAAATGCTGGCGAAACCAAAATCCCCTTCTACAATAAGCTGTGTTCAACAGTGCGCTCATGCTGCCCCCTTCTGAGAGTCCCAAACACAATTTAGTGTGAAACACAACCCTCTCACGCCCACTGCCCTCCACTGTAACACACCATTAGCTAACTACATAGCTGGAGGACTCCTGGTGCCTTTGAAATGAAGTCTCTGCAGGCCGCTGGAGTGATTACAGCTCAAATTAAAAGCTATTGGTTACCGAGATGGAAAAAAACACAAAGTCTTAAAGTGAAGGCCCAAAGGTCGAAGTAGGCTAATCTTCCAAAACAGAGGTGCTGATGGTATGCTTAGGACATATCTATGTGCTCTTATTTTTTGTCCATTACTTTGTAATATCTTTGCCTTAAATTAAGAATGTTTGATTTTATAATGTATTTACCTGATTTACTGATGAAAATGGAACTGTTCTCAAGCTCTAGCCTCTAAAAAGCAGGAGGAAATGGAAATAAACTGATAAAGAAGGAATATAATCGGTCATTTAGGCTTTTCTAAATGTGTATTATGTGAAACTCTCTCAGAAAAGGAAAACATTTGCAGGATTCCTTAAAAAACATGTAAGGGTTTTGTTGGTTTTTCCCTTTTGGAGGAAAATGAAATCAGCCATGTTTTGGTACAGTCCAAAATGGTGCAATCCAAACTGAGTCCAAAATGCGATGAACATGATCTCTGTAGTTTATTGTTTGCCAATAAGCTAACGAATTTTAGTCATTTGTTTTATTTTCTGTAGAGCGTTTGTCTCACATTGACCCGGTTTAAAAGAAGGAGTTAATCTTTCACAAGATTGACGGCGGGTGGCGTTTCCTTCATGACATACACTCGTCTCTCACTTTAACTATTCATCAGGTGTTATGGTGCTCGGCACCAGCTGCCTCCGGAACAAGTCATTACAACGGAGTCAAACCACCTGCTACATCAATATCGCTCCTCAGATGTTCCATTTAATTAGGCCAAATCAAACGATCCCCATGAGTGTCACTCAGTCAAGCACAGGCTGAGTGCTAGGCAGCAGCTAAAAACACAGACACAAAAACACAAGAACATGTGCGCACACAGACATACAGACACAGAAATACACAAAGAAACAAATCAAGGAGGATTTTTTAAAAAGTATGGAAAGCGTATTCTTTCCATTCTTTCTGATTTAACGTAAATCAGGGTCGATGATAACTAAAGTGCTTTGCTTTATTTGAGTAATTATCGTATTATCAGGATATTTAACCTATAGAAGAGAACACGATATTCAATTGTGTCTTCTATTCAGGAGGATCCTCTTTAGGGAGATGGCATTTTTAAGAAGCCAACTGTGCTCTGGAGATAAAGGCTGTCCCAATTGGACAACAGCATATGGACAATTGACTTTGTTTTGGACACATTTAAAAAAGTGTCCCTTTTTCTCTATGTATTAAGCATTGTTGTGCTGCAAGTAGGCCAGTTTGTACCAGAAAAAAAAATCATTTTGCTCTAGTGTACTCAGTGATGTGTGCTTTGCTATTAAAAAAATATTCTCCAGTCCAAAAAAAACCCACAAAAAAGATGTGTCTTCTCTTAAAGGAAAAAAAATGTACCCATAGCAGTGTGACTGTTGCTTGATTGGCATAATCTTCTTATCATTTAACACCTCGGTCGTAGAGGAAACAAGTGCTTCTAGTTTGCAGGCCGTTGTTGTGTGGCACACCTGCTGAAGGTCATGGTGAGGTTCCAGCGAAATGGATTTCTATTCCGCCATTCATTTGACATTCGACAACTAAAAATAGACTGGCACTGTGAAAGAACAGCCATTACAGCAATTACGCAACAGTGGGCGTGGGTATTTAATTAAGCGATCGGTTTGGATATTCCATCCGTCAGTAGTGATGCAGAGACAAGTGTAATGACAGGTTTGTGGCAATATGAAACAAATGAAAATTAAAAAAAAAAACTGCAGACATGGAAAAGCATTAAATAAGCAGCAATTTCAAACTGGTCAGTCGCTATGGCTGTGCATTTGTACCTTGTGAGATAATGTAATGTGCATTTTGGTCCATGAATTAGTGATTTAATGCATTGATATTGTGTTATTGTGTGATAAAGGTGAGAAGACAATGCTTTCTTCACTGTAGCTGAACAGGTAGCGGAAGAGGCAGGTAATAATTCTAAATAAAACTATTATACTATTCATTCATTCATTTTCTCCCGCTTATCCGTAATTCGGGTCGGGGGGGCAGCAGTCTAAGCAGGCCCCCGCCTAAGCAGCCCACGGGAAGGCGGCCCCACGTCACTCCGACATCACGGACCTTGATATTTCCCTCGTAAGGGACCCCCGGAGCATAGAGGGTTAAGGGCCTACTATTATACTACTCTACTACTATTCTAATAATACTACTACACTAAATTAGGTGTGTAACATTTTTATTTTTACAAAAATATAGACACTGGATCCATTTACTTATAATTGCAGGAAAAACTGTTACATAGTGGTTGTTTTCTACTTAACAAATCAGCTAAAGCAGATTATAAATGGTCCAGAAACTACGGAAAAATCACCAAATTGTGATGGAGGACGTCAGCACAAACCGGCAAACATACACAGGATTAAATAAGAAATTTCAAAACAGAACTGCTATGAGCCTCTATTATATGTTTAATTCTGCAAAGAAAAAAGCAATTATTCTTAAGATGGTGCTAATATTAAATTCCCACATCATTTCCAATAATGAGTTATGTAAATGAATCAATGCAAACTCACAAAGTTTGCACTAATTAACAGAAAGTTTGCACAATTTGGGGTAAAATGGACAGGTTATAAAAAGGTCATGCTAAAACATTACAAACATGACAATTCTTGTATGAAGATTAACATTTGCTTTGGATCAGTTATTTTCACCCTAGGACACAATACAATACAACAATACAATATTCATACCTAGGGGCGATTTACAGTCACCAAATCTACCTACCAGCATATATTTGGAAAGTAGAAGAAAACTGGAGAACCTGAGGGAAACCCACGCAGAGAGAACATCCACACAATGAGCAAAGTTCATGTTTGGCAGCTCTACCCACTGCATACCTTAGAACTGTTAGCTGGAATATTTACCTACACCCCTTGAGGCTATGAATGTTTCATGCAATGCTGCTACTTTTTCCAAAATAAGGAAGACAGTTCATATCTTGTCTTCTAAACAGGACTGAATGTACTTCCCAAGAAGTCTGCCTACAATGAAGAATGAAGTGCTATGAAGGTTATTCATATAAACCCTAATGACAGTTTGGGAAACATCTTCAGGATGTTAAGAATTTACTGTTCCTGATTTTTTAAACCAATCGGAGTGTTTATAAACATTTTCAGTCAGTCCCTTTTCAAAAAGAAATAATAACCACTACAAAGCTACAGTTCTGCAGTTCTGCACTGGAACTGCAACTGAAGCCACAGTCTTTCTTCCAACTCATAAACATGAATGCCAGAAATCTAAATGAACAGCTTTACCAACATTGTGAGATGTGTTTTCATATGCCGGCCTTTATTTAGAGTAAAATATCTCCTTACCGTTTGCTTCAGTCCCACTGCAGTGTGTGATAGTGCTGCCTAATTAACAACCAGCCAGTTCCAGAAAAAATAAACACTATCTGAAAGTGGAAACCACTCATTTATAATGAAATGGTTTAAAAATACTAAGGAGAGTTCTTATTTAATACTCATTCGTAATTAAACATGTGTAGAGATACCTTTTATTCCTGTCTCTCACTTAAATTTTTCTTTTTTATGTATTTATGGTGGTAGCATGGTGGTCTGGGGCTGCATGAGTGCTACTGGTACTGGAGGGCTGCAGTTTATTGAGGGAAACATGCAATCCAACATGGACTGAAACATTCTGAAGCAGAACATGATGCCCTCCCTTTAGAAACTGGCCCGAATGGCAGTTTTCCAACATGAAAACGATCCTAAACAAGATGACAACTGCCTTGCTGAAGGTGATGGAGTGGCCAAGTATGTCTCCAGACCTGAACTATTTAGCACCTGTGGGGCATCGCTAAGCTGAAGGTGGAGAATCACACTTCCTGTGTAGTGAGCAAATTTACTGAACAGTAATCTATCTGTAATAAGATCATCAAGCTAAATATCAATAAGTATAGCACAGTGTAGTGTAGTGTGTGTATCGTCTATAGCAGTATAGTATATTGTGTGTAGACACATTAACATGTGTTTAAGTTGTGATTCAAATGTAATTGCAATGCTGTTTTAAAGAAGTTTTACAATGTTCATTATTGGGAATAATCTACTTTTCTAACTTTCTCAGGACTTTAATTGTCTGTGCTATGTAGATTTAGCTTGGGTTAGAATTTTATTTCTTTAAACAAGTTATTATCTTGACCACACCTCTCCCTAAGCTCAATATGTAATCACAAATAGAACACGCTCAAAGTCTATTCCCCTACATGACTCTCAAACCAATACTTTTTTCTTTGAATTCTGAACCCTTATTAGCCCTAATTATGTGGATAGAATACAGTGTCCCTATATGCTGATGACATACTTTTGTTCCTCACACTTCATGGTAAAACATCACACTGGATGGTCAAACTCCCAGGATACAGAAGGAATCTCTCTAAACACAGAGAACTCAAAGTTTATTTGTGCTTCCCAACTTCATGCATTAAGGCACTACTAAGCTGCAAACATTTCAAAAGCAATGTCCAGAGACAGAGAGTTGTATCAAGCACACTTAAGAATTGGTTTGAATGTAGACAAAGCTTATATGACCATATATGCAAGAAACATCTATTTTTTCCAGCTCTTTTAAGACTCAGTTCTTATTCAGTGGAGACATCTTGTTAATTTAGTGAGCTATTAATTGATAAGGCTTTTGCTCTTTGTTCTACTCCCTCTTCACATTATCACCCTGCAAGCTCCATTTATTTGTTTGTATATTTTCCAAATGTGTCATTTAATTCATTGCACCTAGCCCTCCATACCATCCAATTCAAGCCTGGACGCCATTTTAATATTCCATTACTGTACATTCAAAGGGAGAAATTGCTAACACACTTTATCAACATAAAATATGACAATTGACAAAATCCCAGCAGAAAGAAGAAAACCTGAAATAGAGCACTAGATAAGAGTAGATCTATAAAACCTCTTGTATTTTCCTGTGTATTATTTAGTTTAACTGCCTTCATAGACTCTACAACAACTAGTCAAGGCTGCCCAAGACATATTTGCATGTAGAAGAAAGATGTGACCAATGCTGCTCTGAAAAGTAACCATGTTTGCTATGTTTTGGGATGGGCCTGATTTTAAATGCTTTGGAGGCTTTTTTTTATTTATTTTTTTAGTTAAAACTATATTTACATTTTGTCTAAGGCATTCTGCCAGAAAATCAGCTTTTGTTTAGAAATTGTTGTTTTTGGAGTGTGAGAAGAAGGTGTTGCCTCTGGACCGTTAGCCCATAGAACAATGTTACTTTATGGGAAATCAAGCTAACCACCACTGGTTTTAGCAGTATAAAGCTGCTTTTAAAATTAGAGAAATGGATTGTTCATGGGTAACCAGTAAATATATATATTCACTACGGAACCTTATGGCCACAGAATATATATACCTTTATGGCCTGTAGCACCCATTCTAAAAGTATAAATATAAGTCCCATGAATATAAATATGGACATTGCAATCAGATATTATACACAAAAGATTTTGCTAATTATTTCCTCAAGTTCTATACTATAAACAATTTCTTTTTTTCCCCTTTTTTGATGGGCATATACCTATACAGTACCTCCAATAAATTATACTGAAAAAACGTCTGTTGTCTTTTAAAAATAAACATTGTTTTAGCAATATGAGTAACCTACTTTCAAATATCAAAATCCACATTATAATATTGAAATGGAGAACTATTATTCATATTAGAATAAAAACTCTTACCCTGAATATTTAAACAAAATATGTTACAATTGTCAACTTAAACATAAGGGAATAGTTACTGGTATATAATCGCAGTTGAATGTGTCTATTGTCATTTCTTTGTCAAAAATAGATATAAAGCAAATCAAATTTAAAATAAAATAATTTTTTATGATGTGTAATTCTGGTCATGTAAATTCATTATGGTTTTCTGCAGACTAAAAAAGGTGTGAAATAAGAAATACAATGAATTATGATGTAATTTGTGGTGGAGGTTTGCATCTTGTAAATGAAAGTGTTTTTTGCATAAGCTCTTCTTAATTTCTTTAACAAAAAAAATCTTCAAATTATATTTTCATTAGCAAGATAAAGTTCTGGGTGATTTAAAATTGTTTGTAAAACCAAAAAGATAATGCTACTTTATGTTGCATTGCATTTAAATTTATACAAGCAATTTGAGGAAGAGGAGATATTGGCAAAAGTATTGGGTCACCTGGTCATTAGTATGGTATATGATTTTTGAGCGTTGCATTCCAATTTTCTTGTAATTTCCTCCACTCTTCTGGGAAGCCATTCCACTAGATTTTGGAGTGTACTAATGGATATTTGTGTTCATCAGCCACATTGGTATTACAAAATGCAGGTACTGATGTAGGTGAGGAGACCTAGGGTGCAGTCAGCATTCCAATTCATCCCAAAGGTGTTTATTAGGGATGAGATCAGCGCTCTATAGCAGGCCACTCAAGATCTTTCACTCCAAAGCATGTAAACCAAATCTTCAAGTAGCTCACTTTGTGCACAAGGGCATTGCCATGCTGAAACAGGTTTGTGTTTTCAAGTTCAAGTGAATGCAAAATCTTATTATAGCACATCTAAAGACGTCCTGTACAATTAAATGCAGTACTGTACAAATAGCAGTTTGGAAAATAACCACCTATAGCAGGCAAGGAGGGCAGGTGACCCCATATATTATACTATATTGCCAAAAGTATATCATATACATTTAAAAAAAATATAAATCGTGAATGAGATATAACATTCCTACAGAGGCAATGTATCGAGAATTCTAAATATTACAATGAGCATAGACAGAGAAAAAAAATATGACAGGATGCCAGATCTGAGATAAACCCAAAGCCACAAAGCAATAAACCACTGCAGCTGATTGAAAGATGAGAGTAAAGTGATGAACATTGTGTTAGTATGTGTGTTCATATAGTAAATCGCTTGGATAAAGCATTGAACCCATTAAAGCCCCAGTTACTGCGTAGAGACTTTATGCTGTTTTGAAATGTGCCAGAATGGTTTACTTTAATGTAATAGACTACATTTAGACAGATTTATTTTATCCAAAGTTGATAACAAGTAAACCATAGCCTAAACCAAGAACAGAGCTTAGGAGCCTGACTCTATGGAAGTCCTGGGATTTTTACAACCTTCCAATTATTAACACAGAACCTCAACCCATGTTTATTGGCCCCTGTGGAACAGTTTGTATGGTATTTTATTGAATTAGACAGATCCACTGATGTGTGGCTTTTGAAACATGCGTTGTCCCAATATTGACTCAATCTTCAATCTGTATAAGAATGCAGAAATATTCATGTTTTTTCTAATAAAGAAAACTAAAATGTCCAGTTCACTTCATTTTTGAGACGTACAGTACAAAGTGACTATAAAGGGCGAGGACAAAGGAAAGAACGAAAGTTCTAATGGTGTTTCCAAGTTGTGACATATCATTACTGGCTCCACTCTCATCATACAGCAAGCCTAGCACTAAATCCGATGTGATGTTTAATAACTTTACTGTCAACTAACGTCGTGTCATATCTGCCATGGTACTGTGCGCTTCTGTAACATCCAAAAAAAAAAAAGACTCGTGACTGAAAAAAAAAAAAATTCTTTGTAGAGTGAAGTTTCCAAATTCAAAGCAAGTAGGCACCTGATAAGCAGTGGAAATGTTGTGTGGATTCATAATGGGTTCCACAAAAAATAGGAAAGCAAAGTCGTGAAGTAAAATCAACTGTCTAAGCACCCTAATGTCTATTATTCACTGAATTAAGCTGCTACACGGGGCATGTGAGGCTGAAGTTTTAGAGTTTTAACTTTTATAAGTGAGCGTTAGAATCTAATCCAAGCAAAAAGTTGTGAAGGTGAGATTATAAGTCTTTCCCAAAAGTGACTAAGAAATATGATGGGCAGTACAGTAAAACCATGTCAATAGGAAACCCAAGTAGCAACAAGGCTAGGTGAAGCTATAAACCTACCGACAAGATTGTGCTATCCCCCAAAAAACGTACTGTGCTATTCGACATATCATGATATCAAATTATATTACATAATTATCACTCAGCTGTATTCAGAAGGTTCTAGAAGTTAAAAAAACCTTCCCAGTATTCCAATGTCCCGTACTTGCTACTATCTGCAAACGACATCCCAAAACAGCTGATGACATCACAAAGGATTCAAACTTGATGCAAGCAGACACAAAGAACAAGCCAAAATGTAAACTATTCCTCTGAAGAATGCCAAACAAGGTGGCACATTTGTATAAAGTTGGCATAACACAGCCGCTCGAGTGATCCTGGGTGAATACCACTACCACAAAAGTCAGTTCCCTGAAGTGTCACGAGTGAATAATTTAGACCAGCTGATTGATAATTAATGAAGACTCATAGAAACAGGTCAGACTCTAAGTATACCTGAACACAATCGCCTCACTGCATCAGTGTTAGATAAAGTTTCAGCTACTGCTCGCCATAATGACGCTAAAGTCAGACAGATCTGTAAATAAAGAATGGAATTAATAAGAGCACAGTTCAGGTACTGTTTATTGTTTATATAAAATATTGCTTATTGCTGATGCTGAATGTGCAATTCTCTCAATGTTGCTTCTATTTATGATTACCAAAGTGGACTATATGCAGAAGAGTTTATTGTGATAAATGAATGGTGGATCAGTTAAATATAATTTTACTTGTATAGCACTTTGAATAAATATCGTTACAAAGCAATGAGGTGAACAAGGGAGGGGTGTGTTTTGTGTTTCTTTTGGGACATGCATTTAGGCTAGATTTTAGCAAGAATATTCAGTGAAAATGTTATTCCTGTTTCAATCAAACAATCAATTTAGATGCCCTAAGCCTGGTCTAAGGTTAGTTTTCCATTAACATTCAAAATAAAGCCTTCTGAAATACAATTATTTATTCAACATTGAATGTTAAAACATATAAGGCTATGCATTGTCTGCAACTATTCATTTTGATAAATTAATCTTTCCACTTCCCCTATTTTAAATAATATTTTTCTGCAGAATCTTAAGTTTCTAGACACTTTTTGGTTGATTACAAACATTTTCTCCTACAGTATGTAAGGGGTCTCTGGCTGTTAGATGTATCTTAATTATGCAAAAAAACTCATTTCACATTTCACAGTTTGTGTACATGTTTTTAAAGGTGTTGCCTTGGGCCTGTCAATATGCATGGTAGATCTGACTGTTTGTATTAGAGTTTTTCCTGGATGCTAGCTCTGCAGAACTATAGTCTCCTCTTTTCTTTTCAAATTTCTACATGGTGCTTTGTGATAGGTGTCCTGATTTGAGTTGCTTGCCATCATCACGTGTGTTCTTTCCTGATTAACACCAAATCTTTTAACTTCAAAATAAAAAGGCAGTGACCTCACTGATCTTGTTCATCTTTCTTTGCATTAAGTTATAATGTGTGTAACTTTATCACTAAGCCTGGATCTGCCCTCAGGTTACTGTAAATTATTAGTACTCACAAATAATTAAAAATTAGTTTTTGGTGGTTTGTCGCATTGTGACACCAGTCCTGGAAGTAGGAATGTAGAGTAAGGATTCAGTATTTCTTAAAGACAAAATGATCAAATGGAAATGAACCTGCTACAAATCCCACTTAAATGCAGCAAAATGTTTCTCTGATTTTTATAATGATACGGTACAATTGCAAATTTGACAAAATAAATAATAACAAAAAAAAAAAAAACTAAACCTGGGTGGGCAACATCACCCAAACCCAAAGAAAAGCTAGGGGAAAAGTAAAATAATGTTTACCTAGGTTCTTAAAATAAACTTAAAAATATAACTAGATTGTGAATTGATTAAAAACTTTTAATTCCCATTCATACACCCCTCCCCTCAATTAAATCGCCTTTTATATGATTGAACAAATACCATATTATGTAACCTCATCTTATGTAACTAGTAACCTCATGTTAGTTCATTTAAAAAAATTCTAGACAAGTTAAATATCTGTCGCAGCCTGATGAAAACAAAATCACATGACACTCATCTCATAAGCTCAGAGACCAGATTTAGAGGCAAGTTACTCCATTACACTGTGCAAATATTATACTAATATTGGCACACTTGGTAAATATGAGCAAAAAGTCTGTGAAAAATTGTTTGATCTTTTGATCTGTTGAAACAAACAAAACTACTTTTTTTTGTATCTTTCTTAAATATACAGTATGTGTAGCACAGTTATTGGACCTTTGTGGTCAATACTTTTTGCTTCCTCCTATTACCAAGTTCTAAGGTTCCTGCTATAATGTCTGGGGACATTATAAAGTATATGAGACCATTCCTCAATACAGAATCTCTAAAAACTTTCTTTTGGCTTCTCCCATTAGGGGGCACCACAGCGGATCATCCGCATGTTTGATTCGGCACGTTTTTACGCCTAACGCAACCCTCCCCATTTATCCGGGCTTGGGACCGGCACTAAGAGTGGCTGGGGTTGGTTCCCTCACCGGGGATTGAACCCGGGCCACAGCGGTGAGAGCGCCGCATCCTAACCACTAGACCACCAGGGACCAAAATGTCTAAAGATCTTTCAAATTTCAAGCCCAAACTGGTGGACTCTCCTCTTCAGTTCACCAGACAGGTTTTCTATGGGGTTTAAGCTGAGATAGCTGCTGCAAGACCTTTATATGGGTGTCAGTAAAATATTTATTTGCTGATTATGATAATTTTGCTTGTCCTTCTGAAAGATCCAATTATTGCCCATTTTAAGATTTCTGACAGATGAAAACAGCCATACAACATTTAACCATGGGCATGAAGTACTTCTATATACTTCCATACCTCTTGGTGTGCAGCAAACTCATCTTTAGTGTTTATTGCTAGATATTCTATTCTATTTTGGTTTAATTTGGCCAAACCCAATACAAACCAATCCCTTATTCGAAGATTTTTAGTTTTCTAGAAATCCTTCAAAACAACTTGTGCTGATAGAGTTAATGTCAAATTGTAGTTTTGGAGACTTTCTGACACAAAAATGCCTGACTTCTCAATTCTCCAGCAGTGATTCTTGTGAATCTTTCTGGCCACAAAAAAAAAACTTTTCAAAGGGTGTTGAAACAATATAGACACACATTCTTTTCCTGGTAGATTCATAACATTTCCAGTTGACTGGAAATTCTTAATAATTTCCATAATGGTGGAAATGGGCATTTTCTATTTTCACTTTTCTGTAAAGCACACCAACCTTTTGTGGCAGATCTGAGTTTTTTATTCCTCAGTTTCTTTGCGATGAACGTAAATTCGGCCTGTTTTACCTCATATTTCTACCACTGTAAAGTATACAGTGTAAATTATTAACAGAGCAAGAAATGTAAATCAATTAGAATGTATTTTATATATAATTGGTCACATACTGTATATTTAACAAATATCTTTCCTGAAAAAACTGTTCTATTTGCAATTGTTTGTTGCACTATTTATAGGTAGAATCGAGACACATTCATCACAAAGGTTTCTTTCCCAAATCCTGCCAAGCAAGTTCAGATATGCCATGTCACAAGACACTATTCTAAATTCTTGCATTCAAATCACTACCTATATCCCTGCCTCAAATTACTATGGCTTTAAATACTTATATTTGTTTCTCAAATCTCCTCCTTCTATATTAGCAGTATTTTTTCTGAGGCAGCATCTTCAATTGCCAATAGCATTGTGGGAGTTGGGAATACTCCCACAATGAAATTATGGAGGGTAGTCCTCCATAATTGCAGATTAATAGCATAATTTCATCATTTACATCTGAGCACGTGGTTGTTTTTGTAAACCAATTTTAGAAACCAATTCTCATCTGCCAAATAAGCAGGTACTCTAAGAAATATGACATATATATATATATATATATATATATATATATATATATATATATATATATATATATATATATATATATATATATATATATGTAAAACAAAAAGGAATTCTATACATCTATAGAGAACAAAAATTAATCCACTGTAACTGAGGACATTATTCAAGACTACACATTAGATCATCTCATGCTATATGGTGTTCAAGGGCACACAGGATTGAGGTAAAGAGCTTCGCAATCACATACGGCACCGAGTTGAATAATTGAGGTCAGGATGTCAGAGGCAGATGACACTGAAACTTCGGTACTGCAGACTGAAGGTCAGCGAAAGAGATTCTATTACAGTAGCTTAAAACTAAACACCACTGTAGCAAAGGACACGAGTGTTTGAACATTTTTCTTGATCATTTCAACCAAAATAAACAACTTAAATTATTCTACAGTTTTATTGTCTGTCTAAACTTGGTTAATATATTATTAAACGTCAAGAGATTTTTTTGTTTGTTTAAAAGTACCACAAAGATTCAGATAAGATAAACTTCGTGATGATGATGGGAACAGAGGCCTGTACTACAGCCAAACTTGATATGTCAGTGGGAACTATTCATTTAAATTTAATAAGACACGGTTTGTTCTGGTGCATTTTTTAAACTTTTGTGAGTTGTGCTTAGCTTTTCAGACTTTCCTGGGACAAGGATAAAAGGAGAGCACTGTAAAACCTTTAGTTCAAATCTCAATTTACAATCTGTTCATATTTGTAAGAACAATAAAAGTAAATGAGATTACAGCTTTGATGTTTTTTTGCACTTGGACAAAAAAAAAATACAGCTTCATAAAAAAAAAAATAAAAAAATAAAATATATATATTTTTTTTTTAAGCAACTCAAGAGTACATTGTTGTCCATTTCCTATTTCTAAAACTATTTGGGAAAATTCTAAAATTTGCATAATTTAATAATAAATATTAAGTAATTACAGTCAACACAGTTTGATAATGTAATAGTACAATAGGATAGTATTTTTTTTAGTAAAAAACAATCCTACATTTTAAATCTTGAATACTGTAGTAGTCCAGTAAAAATACAGGTAGCAGGTAGTAAAATATTTTGCTGTAAATTTACAACAAATGTTTTTACAGTGTAATATCGTGTGTACTGTGGAACAAAATTATGATGGAGTTATGCCAAAGTTAATTAGTTTCCAATACTCGCAGGCATTGATGTGTTTTTTGGAAACCTTAATCCTTTTTATTTATTAAATAAGGCATGTTGCAGTTTTTAACAGTTTATAGTCATATTTATTATCGTGGCATGTCAGTGAAACACGTTAAGTACCTTGTTTTCACTATGCTAAAAATAGCTGTGATTCCGGGTCATGAGGGAAAGTCCACAACGACATGTTGGACGTGGGTTTTGGATGAAGTCCTGATGACAAACTGCTTTGTACAGTTCTCCTTGCTGTAGAACACCTGATCCACTTCATTAGCTAATTAACAAACCCTTCACGAACAACATCAGGTATGCTGGCAGATACGTACACCTGAAAGTGTTCAGGTCAGTGGGTCAGCAAGACTGGAGCTCAAAATACCTCGCTTAATGAATTTAGTATTCTTAGATTAACTTTCAATCCAGTCTTATTTTTGCACAAACACAACTTTTGGCTTGTCCTCATTTTTAATAAGCATGCATGACATAAGTCTGGCACATTTTGATTAGCATTCTCTACTTGTACACTAGAAGCTGGCCAAAGGCGGTAAAACAAAAGCACACACCGGCAGCACGTTAGCAACCCGACAGCAGTCAAATGTCATCCGAGCTTAATATAACAGGCATGCTTATTAACAGTTTTTTACTCCACGCCTGTGTGTGTGTGAAATTCTTATGCAGATTATGTGGTCCTAGTGACTGCTCCTGCTGAGCAGTACAGCACAGCACACACACACACATACAGTGCAGCCTGTAACCAAATTAAACACAGACACATTTTTTGTCGTTTGGATATGTAGTCCAGAACACTGGATTTATAATGAAAAAGTGCAGAATGTCAGCTTTAATTTGAGGGTAGTGATCTCAATGTTTTCTCAACCACACAAGAACCACAACTCTTTTTATAAACAGACCATCCATTTCCAAGGATCAATGGTGACTAGACATTTGGTCTAGATTGTTCTTGTGGAGTGAGTTGTCCTTGTATCCTATACACAGTATGTACATGTAGCTGTATGGTGTAAGGTCGACCACAGATGAGTGAAAGCACAAGTAAAATAGTAATAAGTAAAATGTATGAATTACTAAAAGCAATCAGTGTTCAAAATAATTAGCTGTATAATTAGTGGAATCCATCAAATTATAATCGGACCTTACTGCACTTTGTCCACATTGAAAGCCTTATTATTCACCTTGTAATTGGCATTTTTACATGCCTCTGGGTCATTAATGTACATGTTCCATCTCTGTGAATGATCGATGAATACATGTTTTTCAAAACAATAAAGCTACATACACGGCCTGCATCAGAAACAACAAAAGTATCAATATTTGCAATGTATCAAATAAGCGATTGATTATGGACCCTAAAGACGTCATCTGCTATTAATTATTTTGCAGCAACCCTCAGCCCAATGTGCCCACCATAATAATGTGCTAGTATTTAGATGTATAAAAGAAAAAAAATTATAATAATATAAAAAAGCAAAGTGTGACCACTTGAATTAAATGGATTTAAGCAAGCAATTATAATCATGTCCATTTTGACAACTGTTTTATCTGAGAAAACAGAAAAGCATATATTTTATATCTATAGTTCAACAACAACAACAAAAACTTTGGCACCTCTGTGCGTGGTAAGAAAATAGAATAGTAACTATACAAAAAGTAACGTTCCCCAATCCTACACAAGCACAAAGTGAAACAAAATACAAGATATTACCCAAATCACCATATTTGACAAATAACTAGGGACATAATATATTCAGACTCTTTAGCAAAGTGAAGGAAATCCAAAGAATAAAGCACAACATAAAGACAGACATCAGACTCAGAAGCAAGTCAATTTCAAAAAATATTAAGGCCACAGTCGGGAGTGTGGATACAGGAAGTGGGAAAAATCCAGTTGCAAAAAACAAAGCAGGAACAAGTAATGTGCAAAGAGAAGCCACACCTCCAACACTCACATAGGTATTATGTTTCAGCTGATTACATATACACCTATACACATATGGCGTCAGTGCTTTGTAGTTGTTATCTGAATTGTCAGTGGATATATTCCCTGGATAGTGCACTATATTATCACACACAGTGCACTTGAAATCAGGCGTACATGCCATGCACAACACTACTACACTAAGTACCACATGGGATAAGATTTCTTTCTTGATGTCACAATGGATGCCATATCCACCAGTTTTATCTACAATTTGAAATGTTGTTGGATGGACAATAAAGAGGTGTTAGTTAGTTAAATAGATGTGTTAGTGATAC
The DNA here is from genome assembly GCF_946808225.1 of Silurus aristotelis. Classification (NCBI taxonomy): domain Eukaryota; kingdom Metazoa; phylum Chordata; class Actinopteri; order Siluriformes; family Siluridae; genus Silurus; species Silurus aristotelis. The sequence goes on along the minus strand of NC_139601.1, from coordinate 11,437,589 downwards.
AACCACAATTCCAAAAAAAATTGGGACGCTTTTTAAAATGTCAATAAAAAAATAATGCAATGATTTTAAAATCTCATAAACCCATATTTTTTTCACATAAAACAATATTTAGATAAACTTAGCAAATGTTTAAACATTTATGTGTATCATTTTATAGAAAAATATAGTCATTTTGAATTTGATGACCACATGTCCAAAAAAAATTAAATGGAAAAAAATGATTTGTTACTAAAATGAAAATCTGAAGAAACATTTTGGAACTAATTGGGTTATTTGGCAACAGGTCAGTAAGATGATTCGGTAAAAGAAGACTATATCTTAGAATAAGAGTGTCTCTCAGAATAAGTTGTCTTTTAACACTGTTTACAATGTTTGTCAGGGATTCACCCTGCCACGCCCCCCTCTGTAGCTGTCAGGGATTCACCCTGCCACGCCCCCCTCTGTAGCTGTCAGGGATTCACCCTGCCACGCCCCCCTCGATAGCAGTCACTCTGCTTTCCAAGATTACCGACAGCTGTGGCTCATTAAAGAACAGACTACTTGAACTCACGTTCTTGAGTCACAGGCTGTCGGTCGTTATATTGTCAAGCTGGACAATCGCGTGGCTGCTCGACCGCCGGCTGTATATCCGAATTCCACTTGGATTACTCATTGCCGAAGGCTTTATGGATTATGCTTGGGACATTCGAACTCATAGCGGACAACGCGTATCGAGCGGATGTCTTTGTTTGTTATTTTCAACGGCTTATGAGTGTTTTTGTGTTTTTAAAATAAAAGGACAATGATCGGACTATATCGGCTTCCGCGTCTGCAGCCTGACAATGTTATCCACAAATGTACAGTAGGTTAAAACTGTATCATGCAAAAAAAAAAAAGCCATATGTGGACATGATCCAGAAAAGCTGTCGTTTTCTCGGGGCCAAGCTTATTTAAAATGGACTGAAAGAAATTGAAAAGTATTCAGTTGTCTGACAAATTTTTATACTTTTTTGGAAACCATGGACTCCAGACTAAAGAGGAGAAGGACCATCTGGCAAATCATTAGTGCTGAGTTCAAAAGCCTTCATCTGATGGTATGGGAGTGCATTAGTAGATATGGAATAGGCAGCTTTTACATCTGGAAAGGTGCCATCAAGACTGAAAGATATACAGTATCTCACTAAAGTGAGTACACCCCTCACATATACTTTAGATAGAGAGTACACATGTATTGTCCTCCATAAAAAACTCAACATACAGCCATTATTATCTAAATAAATCTAAACTGGCAACAAAATGATTACACCCTAAGTTATGTCAAAACTGTGTCCAAAGTGTCAATATTTTGTGTAAGCACCATTGTTATTTAGCACTGCCTTCATCCATGGGCATGAAATTCACCAGTGCTGCACAGGTTTTTGCTGGGATCCTCTTCCAATCCTCCATAATGACATTATAGAGCTGCTGAATGTTAGACACATGGCGCTTCTCCACCTTCAGCTTGAGGACCCACAGGTGCTCAATTGGGTTCAGGTTTGGAGACATACTTGGACACTCCATCACCTTCACCTACAGATTCCTCAGCAAGGCAGTTGTCATCTTGGTGGTATGTTTGTGGTTGTTATTAGTTTAAATAACTGCCATTCGGTATAGTTTCTAAAGGGAGGGCATCATGTTCTGCTTCAGAATGTCACAGTACATGTTGGAATCCATGTTTCCCTCAATGAACTGCAGTTCCCCGTTACCAGCAGCACTCATGCAGCCCCAGACCATGATGCTACCACCACCATGCTTGACTGTAGACAAGACACAATTTTCTTGCCACTTGTTTGCCACACATCCTGGACACCATCTGAGCCAACCAAGTTTATCTTAGTTTTATCAGACCAGAGAACATGGTTCCAGTAATTCATGCTCTTGGACAGGTTGTCTTCAGCAAACTGTTTGTGAGCTTTCTTGTAAGCTTCCAGCTTCAGAAGAGGCTTCCTTCTGGGACGATGGCCATGTAAACAGACTTGATAAAGTGTATGGTGTATGGTCTGAGAACACACAAGTGGACCTTCTGCTTCTGCAACCTCTAAAGCAATGCTGCAGAACTCATGCGTGTTTTTTGAAGCCGGCTTCTGCACCTAATGCACCGAATGAGGACTCCACTTCTCTGATCAACCCTTGTGAGGCCTGTACTGAGTGTAGCCCGTTTTATGTACTATACAGTATGACCCTGTACTGTAACTTAGTTTCAGGGGGGGGGACTGATCTTCTTATAGCCTGGGCCATCTTTGTGGAAAACAACAATTCTGCAAATCTCAGACAGTTCTTTGCCATGTATGAGAGAATTGTATTCAAAGCACCAGATTTTAATTGCTCTAATACAAGATACACAAATTTGTATGGGCCTGTCAAGCAGACAAAAACATGAACATGATGAATAGGACATGTGGCTTTGCATTGTTAATGACATACAGCTGTTATCACTTAGGGTGTACTCACTTTTCTTGCCAGCTATTTTGACAATAAAGGCTGTATGTTGAGTTCTTTTTAGAGGACAGTAAATCTGTACTGCTATACAAGCTGCACACTGACTACACTAAAATATATTTAAGTTTAATTTCAATAGTATTGTTCCTTAAAAAGATATATCTAAATGGTGGCTGAAAAGTGAGGGGTGTACTCACTTTTGTGAGACGCGGTATATTCATTTTGCCGCAACATATGCTTCCATCAAGATTAGCAAGACAATGCTACACACTTTTTTTATTTTTGGATAAACTACTTCTATACTTTTATTATGTAAAATAAGTTTTTTCTATTATTACTTTCCTCAACTAGCATCCATTTCCGTATACTTGTGATCATCACATAATCTGAAACGTTACAAACTTGGCACGCTGAAAAGCTTGTAATTTAAATATTAATTATTGATTGTTTAAAACATTTTTCTTGCATATTTTTTTTTTTAACAAAAATAAAAATGTATGTACACATAGATTTGTGTATCTTAATTCAAGGTTCAATTTTTGTTATACATGCCAATGTATTCATTTACAATTTCCAAAAGTTCCAATAGTGGTTTCAAAATACTAGAAGTTGTGATGTGTTTTGTATAAAGAAATACCTCTGTCTCACCTTACTACAGAAAATCACTTTCTGCATTTTTAAAACAACGGTTTCAAGTTGCTGGGTAAATTATAATGATCAGGTCATGTGACAGCAGGTCACTATAACATGTTTCTGGTGCATTTAATTGCAAGTGATTTACAGAATATACAGAATGCAAAATATTTGACAGTATTGTTTATATAGAAAAAAAAATGAGGACTGTTTTCTGATATAGAAAATATACAGCAAACTAAACGAAACAGCCAAATGCAACAAAGGTCATAACAACAAAAATCATACCCCCAAGATGTATTGCTGATGCACCATCATGCTGGATGATCATGACACTGTTATGTAACAAGGACACAGCTGAATTCCAATCTGACCAAACTTATTATAGTGTCATGCACCATATCAGACGAGTCGGTACAAAGTCTCGGACTACATGAGTTACTGTGTCATTTTTGATTTTATTTTTTACTGATTTTGATCTGTTCCATTTATGGGTGAGAAAAATCAACCACCCACCCTGTAATAAAAACCCATTCATTATTACATCTTAAATCCTAATGTTATAAATTTCAGACAAATTCATTCAAATAACCTCCAGCAACATAGGCTAACAGTATCAACATGACTTGTATCACAAATACATTTCTTATATTTGGACCTATTTATTCCTAGTTGGACATAGTTGAGGTATTATGCAAAAACTTTCAAGATACAGCATCATGCACTTGGAAACAATATTAAATGTACTAATTTCCTATTCTGATCAAAGAGCAATCTCACACATTAGTACTGCCTCCAAGATCCAATTTCATAAACCTTACATGCATATATGACTGGAATATCTTTTCATGCTGAGGTAATGATACATGGAGAGGTGTGGTATGTTTTTTCCAAACCAGTTAATTCTACAACTTGCCCTGAAAACGAATCCTGACAATTGTGTAAAGCGCATTTATTATTGAAACTGATTAATTATGTAGCACTGACTGTAAATCAAGTGAGTCATACTCATAAAAGTATGATTATGTAAGCCCATGATTATCAGGAACTTTAAGGGTCACTTCACTGTGATGCCAAACATAACTGAAGAACCAAAATGGCTGCCCAAACTATTGAATTCATCTTATAATTACCCAAACTCATAAAACTGATTGTTAAACAATTCAAATTGGCATTTAAATTATCTGAGAGAAAATGTGTCTTGCCTCTTGTTGGCAAAAAATGCCATATATATACAGTACAGACCAAAAGTTTGGACACACCTTCTCATTCAAAGAGTTTTCTTTATTTTCATGACTATGTAAATTGTAGAGTCACACTGAAGGCATCAAGGGCCATTTGACCAAGAAGGAGAGTGATGGGGTGCTGCGCCAGATGACCTGGCCTCCACAGTCACCGGACCTGAACCCAATCGAGATGGTTTAGGGGTGAGCTGGACCGCAGAGTGAAGGCAAAAGGGCCAACAAGTGCCAAGCATCTCTCGGGGAACTCCTTCAAGACTTTTGGAGGACCATTTCAGGTGACTACCTCTTGAAGCTCATCAAGAGAATGCCAAGAGTGTGCAAAGCAGTAATCAAAGCAAAAGGTGGCTACTTTGAAGAACCTACAATATGACATTTTTCAGTTGTTTCACACTTTTTTGTTATGTATATAATTCCATATATAATTCCACATGTGTTAATTCATAGTTTTGATGCCTTCAGTGTGAATTCACAATTTTCATAGTCATGAAAATAAAGAAAACTCTTTGAATTAGAAGGTGTGTCCAAACTTTTGGTCTGTACTGTATATCTATGGATATGACATATCTATGCCATATATGGGGCTAAGTTTGATAGTAAACATCACTCTATACGTTAACTACAAATATTCTTGCAAACATCAGTTATGTCTTAAGCTCTCGCTTTATAGTTTCTGTGACCACAAATCTGAAATTAATTAAAAAATGTTTATTAAAGTTACATTTTTGGCCTAAAATCTTGGATTGTAAATGGTTCACATATTATAAAAATACATTTATACATTATACATTTATTCCCTTTTATTTCCACTAAAACCCGCTGTTATATACTGTAAGGTGTTGTTTAATTTGTAGCACCCAAATACCTGGTGGGAATACAATGTTTTTCAAACTGTAATGAATACTGGAGCAAAAGTATATACATTTGATGTAGGATATGGACAATAGTATTATTGTCTTCAGTTTTTACGAATATTTCGCATTATAAGAACACTAAAACGATACTGTTACCAACTTGTAAAACTGTCTTATTTAGCACCGTTACAAACACGTCTCCAACGTGGTGAGCACCTGCAACAGCAATGCAAGCTAGATGACATTTCTGTGTGGTGCATTTTAAAAACTTCATCTGGATTCCACAGCTAGTGATCACACAAATGTACCATATAAACAACCCATAAAATTAGTGGAAAGTATGGCCTCGGATGCATGACACTGATTAATGAGTACATTATTCATCAATAAACATCTACACCCAAACACATTACTGCAAACTTGCTGGGTTCATTTATAGCATGTTTTTGCATTTCATCCTCTACAACCTTCACCTGAGTATACTCCTGCACCAGTGCTCCAAAAGACTTTTTTTTTTCCATTTTACTCCTATGGCACCGAGCAACGTCCCCTGACAGTGCAATAAGAAATAATGAGCAGCACTAAGATGCTTGTGAAACGAACCACAAGAAGATCAACAACGCTTCACATCACAAGATGCATTTCTGTCTATAAGACTAACAACTTCGTAGCAACTTCGTAGCACAAGCCCCAGAATCCAGTCCATACAAGGAGCTGAGAAGCTCTGTGGTAGCCCTGAGATTCAAACATCAAATCCTGCTAAACACATCCAAGCATCCTTTTACTTAAAAAAAAAAAGCTTACTTTTTGTATGGGACATGCATACTCTCATTATGCTCATAACTGTATCCTTCTCACAGTGCATCATGCATCTAAAAATCCCACCATACAGCACATTCATACATACCAATTTTTGAATAGAAATGAAAATTATGGACATGCATGTCATATACATCCAAAAGCATGCATCTTTTACTGATCACTATATTCTATATCTGATCGATTCAATACCAGCCGTGTTGCACGTGGGCACAGAAAAACTCGCGCGTTCCGCAGTGACTCCGTGTCTCATTGCCTTACCTGCGTCTGGCGCGTGCAGAGTGAGTGTTTGTGTGTGTGCGTGCGTGCGTGTGCAAGTCCGCGCGCGCATCCGCTGTCTGAGATCTGATGCTCAGGTTCACATCTCCTCCTCCTTCTCGCGCGTGTCCTACAACGCACCTGACCCAGATTCCCCCCCTTTTCTTTTCCTTTAATGAAACAGCAACCTGCAAGAGGAATCAAAACCACGATGCTATTTTGGTAGAAAGGAAAGCTGGGGGGGAAATCAGCACGCGCCTGTTTCTCTTTTCTCTCCTTTTAGCTCGTTTTTTTTGCTTGCAAAGTTTATTAAAAAACCTCACGTCCTGTTGCTGCTTGCAACTTTCACCTTTTTCCACTCCCGCGCGCACATGTGCATGTTTTATTTGATTATTATTTGTTTCATAACGCATCGCATAAGACCCCAAAGGCAGCTTAATGTTCCAGAACGCCCCCTCCCAAACTATTTTTTATTTTTTTTGCTTACCTATTTATTTTTCCCCACTTTTAGCTCTATTTTTCCTGTTCCGCGTGCTGTTTGTGGTCCACCCCGTTAGAGATCCCGAGAGCGACAGAGAAGGAAAGAGAGCAACAGAGGAGTAGATTTAAGGGACTGAGATTTTCCATTACGTACCTTATTGTGCAAAGCCTTGGGGGGTGGGGTGGTGGGGGGGTCACCGAGCAGTGAGCGCTCCCCAACAACACACAGGTCTACATGCACACACACAACACAAAGCATGCATTCAATGCATTATTATTTTAATCCAAAAATATATTTAGTGTGCATGATGATAACTAATTACTCATACTGATTCATGCAAACTACTTATCAGATCTCACTGTCTCGATCACTGTCACCTGCAATGCAGCCAGTTTTGCATAAACATATACACAGGATAAAAAAAAACACACACAATGGCTGTTGATTATCTAAGGAATATTAAACAATACGCTCTAGAAAAGAACAATGATGAATGCACAGCACTCTAGAAATGAATAACAGTGCAATGCAGCCTGACAAATAAAGCCATACTGATTATCTACAGAAGATTAATACATTTCTGGCTATACCAGCAGTGCATGCACACACACACACGCATTCACGGACAGATGAAAACCAATAATAAATGTATTCTCCTTTAATTCCCACACACACTTTGTACATTTGTACATTAATGCAGATAGCAATGAAAAGCAATTATGCATGGACTGCATTATAGAAATTATTTAAACACACACTTAACACTCTCATTACAGTCACACTGCTAACAGCATACAAGAATTTGTATACAACCACATAAACTAATGCACAATAGCCAAAGAAGGAGAAGGAGAGGGGGAAGAGTTCCACAGAACCACCAGGGAAAGGAAAAGTGGAGGAGAGTGGAGGTTAGTTTGGGCAGTTGAAATGTTGGTAAAGGGAGAGAGGTAGCTGATATGATGGAGAGGAGAAAAGTAGATATGTGTGTTCAGGAGACCAAGTGAAAAGGGAGTAAGAACAGGAACATTGGAGGTGGGTTTAAACTGTTCTATCATGGTGTGGATGGAAAGAGAAATGGTGTAGGGGTGATCCTCAAGGAAGAGTACAGTAAGAGTGTACTGGAGGTGAAGAGAGATTCTGATAGGGTGATGAACTTGAATGATAAATGTCATCAGTGCTTATGCTCCAAAAGGGGGTTGTGAGATGGAGAAGAAGAAAATATTCTGGACTGAGTTAGATGAAATAGTGGAAAGGAATGAAAGATTGGTGACTGGGGCATCAATGGGCATGTTGTTGAAAGGAACAGAGGTGATGAGGAGGTGATGGGTAGGTATGGCTTTAAGGAGAGGAATGTGGAAGGGCAGATGGTGGTAGATTTTGCTTAAAGGATGGATATGGCAGTGGTGAACACTTATTTTAAGAAGAAGAAGGATCATAGGGTGACATATAAGAGTGGAAGAAGGTGCACACAGGTGGATTATGTTCTACGTAGGAGATGCAACCTTAAGGAGATTGGAGACTGTAAGGTGTGGCTAGACTGCATCGGATGGTGGTCAGTAGGATGGCGTTGGAGGTGAAGAAGAAGAGGAGGAGAGTAAAGACTGAGGTCAGACAGGGGCCCAGTTTGAAACAGGTGCTAGATGATTGTGCAACTACTGTAGAAGTGATAAGGGAGACAGCTAGAAAGGTACTTGGTGTGACATCTAGAAAAAGAAAGGAAGACAAAGAGACGTGGTGGTGGAATGAGGAAGTGCAGGAAAGCATAAGGAGAAAGAGGTAGGCGAAACAGAATAAGAATCGGCAGAGTGATGAGAAGAGTAGGCAGGAGTACAAGGAGATGCGGCAGCAGGTGAAGAGGGATGTGGCGAAAGACAAGGAAAAGGCATATAAGGAGCTGTATGAGAAGTTGGACACTAAGGAAGAAGAATTTTTTACCGATTGGCCAGGCAGAGCTGGAAAGGATGTGTTGCAATTAGAGCAATAATGGATGCATATGGAAGTGTGTTGACTAATGAGAGGAATGTGTTGAGAAGATGGAAGGAATATTTTGAGCAGCTGATGAATAAGTAAAATGAGAGAGAAAAGGGTGGTGAATGTGGAGATGGTGAAGCAGGTTTAGTAAGGAGGAAGTGAGAGCAGCTAAGAGGATGAAAAGTGTAAAGTTGGTTTTACCAGATGACATACCAGTAGAAGCATGGAGATGTTTAGGAGAGATGGCAGTGGAGGTTTTAACGAGATCGTTTAAGCACTACAGATGTATTATTTGCTTTGAGAATGTTGATGGAGAAAAATAGAGGAGTTTAGAAAGAGTTGCATTGTGTGCTAGTCGATTTGAAGAAAGCGTACAACAGGATGCCGAGAGAGGAGCTGTGGTATGGTATGAGGAAGTCAGGTGTGTCAGAAAAGTATGTGAGGATGGTGTAGGACATGTATGAGGACAGTGTGACAGCAGCGAAGTGTGGAGTAGGAACAACAGATTGGTTTAAAGTGGAGGTTGGATTGCATCAAGGATCAGCTCTGAGCCCTTTCCTGTTTGCAGTGGTAATGGACAGGTTGATGGACGAGGCCAGACAGGAGTCTCCATGGACTATGATGTTTGCGGATGATATTGTGATTGGTGGTGAGAGTAGGGAGCAGGTTGAGAAAAGCCTGGAGAGGTGGAGATACGTGCTGGAGAAAAGGGGAATGAAAGTCAGTAGGAGTAAGACAGAGTACATGTGTGTGAATGAGAGGGAGGGCAGTGGAGTGGTGCAGTTGCAAGGAGAAGAGGTGATGAAGGTGGAGGAGTTCAGCTACCTGGGGTCAACAGTGTAAAGTAATGGAGAGTGTGATAGAGAAGTGAAGAAAAGAGTGCAGGCAGGGTGGAGTGGGTGGAGAAGAGTGATAGCAGTATTTGTGATTTGTGATAGTGGGGTATCTGCAAGTTTATAGGACTGTGGTGAGACCTGTGATGTTGTATGGATTAGAGACAGTGGTATTGACTAAGAGACAGGAGGCAGAACTGGAGGTAGCAGAGCTGAAGATGTTGAGATTTTCATTTGGAGTGACGAGGATGGACAGGATTAGAAACGAGTTTATTAGAGGGACTGCACATGTAGGACATTTTGGGGACAAGGTGTTTGGACAAGTGCAGAAGAGGGACATACTGGTAAAAGAAAGCTGAGGATGAAGCCCGCCAGGCAGGTTGAAAAGAGGAAGACATGCAGGTAGTTCATTTGAAAGAGCAGATGTAGAGGAAAGGGTGATGATCCACTGATCCACTGTGGCAGCCCCTAAAGGGAGCAGCCGATAGAAGAAGAAGATGTATAGGTCAGGGTATTATGATAACAGATGATCTGCTGTGGTGACCCCTAATGGAGCAGCTGAAAGAAGAAGAAAAAACTAATGCACCAATAAAGGTTACTCAGATGTATTGCATTATAGAACTGCATCAGAAAGCCCATTTTTGCTGTTCATGCAAATATTTTTTAGCATGAGCCAGATTGTTTTTAAAACATTTTGGTTTGGATATTCATACAATACACAAATGAAGGACATTCATTTATTAAATAATTAAATTAAAAATGATAAATAATTTCATATCACCAAAATGTAATAGGACTAACAACACATATGTCAATCTCAGTAATGAGGATTAGTCATGTGTTTATTCTTTCAGAGAAATGCATACAAAGAAAAGATGCTAGTGCTGATCCCTTTGTGACTAGGTACTTTGATCAAAGATGGCGCCGCAGATGGCTGCCTCAGTGTGGCGCTCTCTAGTTCAATAAAAATAAAAATATGTGCAATACCATTTTTTACTAATCTAAATCTTTTCGTTTTTTTTATTTATTAAACTTGCCATTTTATTTTTATTTTTTTTTATGTGCAACTGGGAGATTTTGTCACTGAAACAAATTCCTTATAAGTGCAAACATACGTGGCAATAAAGCATTTTCTGTTTATGATTTTGATTGTAAATGCCAGGCCTGAAAGAGTAAAGTGATTATTTGCAAAAGCTAATCTATATGCACAGTAAAGCATATCGAAATACGGATTTTAATCCACAATTATTGAACAGATCGAATGTAGGAGTAAAAAAAATCATGCACATGTTGCATCAACACAAATCATGTTGCATCATGTTCCTTCGGGGAAGAAATGATAAGAAAAAAGATCACAGTTTAACTATCACTTTATTAGCTGTCACTTTTTAGTGTGTTCCTCTGTGTTACACCACTGCATCACCTGCACACCCTGTGGAGCCACTTTATTACCTGTAGATTTGTGATCTATTTCAGAGGAACATAGAGGAACCATATATTAATTGTATGTTGAATCATTACTGAACTTTCCATGGTGCTTTGGGTGAAGACGCAGCCGTTACCTGGATGTTCTGCACGCTGAGCTTAAACAACATGTCCTTCATGAGCTCCCTGAGCACCTGAATCCCTTTCCAGAGCATCACACTCCCTAATGAGCGCTCAACTATCCCTGCAAGCTAGAGAAGTTTAATCATAAGAAAACAATAATAAGGCAGAGGAGGCTGTACTCCAGTGCACAGGTCATTAAGGCTTCAGCAAAGCTGGAGAATAACTGGAGAATAAAGCCAACAAGGCAACAAGCCAAAGTGTATCAGTGTTAAGTGTCAGTGTTGCAACGAATATTGAAAACTGACATAAATATTTTAGTTCTTTAGAAATAATTTGTAGAGATATATCTTCCCACCAGAATGTTCAGTTCTGACCCTGATCAAGTCCACATGCCAAAAATAATCAACCAACAACAACTCTGTAACCACATTATCACACCGTAATAGTAGGCTAGAGTAAAATGTACACATACTATAGAAAAAAGATGAGCTACTAATGTATACTATAGCTGTACATCTACAAGTTGTCCAACATGAAAGGGATTTTTTTTACAGAAGTGAGAATTAGCGCATAGATTTTGACATTCTTCAAGCACTTCTAGCTGAAATTATTACTAAAAAACAACATGGTTTAAATCCTTACATTTGATTGGTCTGAAAAATAGATACATAAGTTATCTCACAACAGTACTCACTATGTATCTATTTTTCAGACCAATCAAATTTTACCCCTTACATTTCAGAACCCATTTTAGTAGATCTTCTCAAGGGACAATACTATAGAAATGAAACTTGGATATATTTAAGAGTAGTCAATGTGCAGCTTGTATAGCAGTATAGATTTACTGTCCTCTGAAAATATCTCAACATACAGCCGTCCCAAGACGAAGCATCTTCTGAAGCTGGTTAGCAAGAAAGCCCACAAACTGTGTGCTGAAGACAACCTGTCCAAGAACATGAATTACTGGAACCATGTCCTGTGGTCTGATGAGACTTAGATAAACATGTTTGGCTCAGATGTTGTTCAGCATGTGTAGTGATGCCCTGGTGAGAAGTAACAAGAATATTGTGTCTTGCGTACATTTACGCATGGTGGTGGTAGCATCATGGTCTGGGGCTGCATCAGTGCTGCTGGGAAACATGGATTCCAACATGTACTGTAACATTCTGAAGCAGAATATGATGGTCTGAACGGCAGTTGAATTTTAACTTCTATTGCAATCATTGCTAAAATATATTGCACTTCCTTAGTAGCTTATACTTTAGATGTACTGTACTGTGCAAGTCTTAGGCACAAGACTATTGCCGTTGCCTTAATTGTTTATTTAATTTCCTTACTTCCAAATAGTAATTTTCAAAAGAGAAATATGTACATATACTGTACACTCACTGTCCCTTTATTGAGTGCATACGTACACCTGTACACCAGCACATTCACACAACTATCTAATCAGCCAATCATTTGGCAGCAGCACATTGCATAAAATCATGTAGATACAGGTCAAGAGCTTCATTCAGATAATACTTCAGAATAGGGATAAGTTATGATTTTTGTGACTTTACTCATGGCATTGTATATTGGTACCAGATGGACTGATATAAATATTTTACCTACCTTAAATCTGATGGGATTTTCACACACCCTGTTTACACAGAATGGTACAAAAATCCTGTGTGCATGAGGTCTGCAGGTTGAAGACAGATATCAGTTGAAGAAAGAGACCATGTTGTGATCTTCTGCTATTGTCCCTCATTCACCAAAAAGTTTGATATTTTGTGCATGCCGAGACGCTTTCTGAGTGATTATATCATTTATTATATCCTTTCTGGTCATTTTCCTCTGACATCGCTTATCAACAAAGCGTTGCCACCCACAGACCTGTCTCTTATGCAATCACGTTATATGAAAATCCCAGGAGTTTTGTAAATACACTAACCAGTGCATCTGTCACCAACAATCATGCCATGGTCAGTCACAGAGATCACACTTTTTTTTTTCATTCTGTAGTTTGATATGAAAATGAAATGATGCTTTTCTGCATTTTTTTTTTTGCTGTAACATAAGCGGCTGATTACCACCACACAATTACTGCAACACAATTAGCTGATTGGTGTTTCAGATAAGGTGGACAGTGAGTGCAGTGATGTTATTAAAAGTAGCACAAGCGATGGTTACTACATGAACTGTCTCAGATACATTGGTTTGAAAACTACAGAATTGAAGGCAATGTTATATACCATATCCTGTTCATATTTATTTATTTATTCATTTGTGTATGCATTTTCATTTTGTCATTTTTGTGAAAATGAGAAAAAAAAGAGAGTTGAACATGTGAATAGTGAGTTGGTGTGTCTTTGGTGTGGATTTTTTTTAAAGTACTGTGTGTGTGTGTGTGTGTGTGTGTGTGTGTGTGTGTGTGTGTGTGTGTGTGTGTGTGTGTGTATGTATGTATGTATATATATATATATATATATATATATATATATATATATATATATATATATATATATATACAGTACAGACCAAAAGTTTGGACACACCTTCTCATTCAAAGAGTTTTCTTTATTTTCATGACTATGAAAATTGTAGATTCACACTGAAGGCATCAAAACTATGAATTAACACATGTGGAATTATATATGGAATTATATACATAACAAAAAAGTGTGAAACAACTGAAAAATGTCATATTCTAGGTTCTTCAAAGTAGTCACCTTTTGCTTTGATCACTGCTTTGCACACTCTTGGCATTCTCTTGATGAGCTTCAAGAGGTAGTCACCTGAAATGGTCTTCCAACAGTCTTGAAGGAGTTCCCAGAGAGATGCTTGGCACTTGTTGGCCCTTTTGCCTTCACTCTGCGGTCCAGCTCACCCCTAAACTATCTCGATTGGGTTCAGGTCCGGTGACTGTGGAGGCCAGGTCATCTGGCGCAGCACCCCATCACTCTCCTTCTTGGTCAAATAGCCCTTGATGCCTTCAGTGTGACTCTACAATTTACATATTCATGAAAATAAAGAAAACTCTTTGAATGAGAAGGTGTGTCCAAACTTTTGGTCTGTACTGTATATATATATATATATATATATATATATATATATATATATATATATATATATATATATATATATATATATATATATATATATACAGTGAGGAAAATAAGTATTTGAACACCCTGCTATTTTGCAAGTTCTCCCACTTAGAAATCATGGAGGGGTCTGAAATTGTCATCGTAGGTGCATGTCCACTGTGAGAGACATAATCTAAAAAAAAAAATCCAGAAATCACAATGTATGATTTTTTAACTATTTATTTGTATGATACAGCTGCAAATAAGTATTTGAACACCTGAGAAAGTCAATGTTAATATTTGGTACAGGAGCCTTTGTTTGCAATTACAGAGGTCAAACGTTTCCTGTAGTTTTTCACCAGGTTTGCACACACTGCAGGAGGGATTTTGGCCCACTCCTCCACACAGATCTTTTCCAGATCAGTCAGGTTTCTGGCCTGACGCTGAGAAACACGGAGTTTGAACTCCCTCCAAAGATTCTCTATTGGGTTTAGGTCTGGAGACTGGCTAGGCCACACCAGAACCTTGATATGCTTCTTACAAAGCCACTCCTTGGTTATCCTGGCTGTGTGCTTCGGGTCATTGTCATGTTGGAAGACCCAGCCTCGACCCATCTTTAATGCTCTAACTGAGGGAAGGAGGTTGTTCCCCAAAATCTCGCAATACATGGCCCCGGTCATCCTCTCCTTAATACAGTGCAGTCGCCCTGTCCCATGTGCAGAAAAACACCCCCAAAGCATGATGCTACCACCCCCATGCTTCACAGTAGGGATGTTGTTCTTGGGATGGTACTCATCATTCTTCTTCCTCCAAACACGTTTAGTGGAATTATGACCCAAAAGTTTTATTTTGGTCTCAGCTGACCACATGACTTTCTCCCATGACTCCTCTGGATCATCCAAATGGTCATTGGCAAACTTAAGACGTGCCTGTACATGTGCTGGTTTAAGCAGGGGAACCTTCCTTGCCATGCATGATTTCAAACCATGACGTCTTAGTGTATTACCAACAGTAACCTTGGAAACTGTGGTCCCAGCTCTTTTCAGGTCATTGACCAGCTCCTCCCGTGTAGTTTTGGGCTAATTTCTTACCTTCCTTAGGATCATTGAGACCCCACGATGTGAGATCTTGCATGGAGCCCCAGTCCGAGGGAGATTGACAGTCATGTTTAGCTTCTTCCATTTTCTAATGATTGCTCCAACAGGTGACCTTTTTTCACCAAGCTGCTTGGCAATTACCCCATAGCCCTTTCCAGCCTTGTGGAGGTGTACAATTTTGTCTCTAGTGTCTTTGGACAGCTCTTTGGTCTTGGCCATGTTAGTAGTTGGATTCTTACTGATTGTATGGGGTGGACAGGTGTCTTTATGCAGCTAACGACCTCAAACAGGTGCATCTAATTTAGGATAATAAATGTAGTGGAGGTGGACATTTTAAAGGCAGACTAACAGGCCTTTGAGGGTCAGAATTCTAGCTGATAGACAGGTGTTCAAATACTTATTTGCAGCTGTATCATACAAATAAATAGTTTAAAAATCATATATAGTGATTTCTGGATTTATTTTTTTAGATTATGTCTCTCACAGTGGACATGCACCTACGATGACATTTTCAGACCCCTCCATGGTTTCTAAGTGGGAGAACTTGCAAAATAGCAGGGTGTTCAAATACTTATTTTCCTCACTGTATATATATATATATATATATATATATATATATATATATATATATATATATATATATATATATATATATATATATATATATATGTTTGTACGTATATGTATATATATATTATTATGTGTGTGTATATATATATACACACACACACACACACACACACAGACACACACACACACACACACATGTATACATACCATATATATAGGCACATAGCCTTTATAGATTTTGGATTTAACTACACAGAAGCACACCAACTCACTGATTATCCAAAAAAAAAAAAAAATTTCTTATTTGAGCTTGCCTTTATTTTCACCTATAATAAACAAAATGAAAAATAAACAAGTAAATAAATAAATATGACCAAGATAATTATGGTATAAAATAACTTTATTCATAAGTTTATTCACAAGCAGAATATGGACGTGAAGATTTATTTCCTAAACCTATTACTTATTTTCCTAAAGGGTGTTACCAAAGTCAGGTAGTCATATAAGATACCTGCGGCACAGTCAGAGTTCCAATTCATCCCAAAGGTGTTTAATAGGGTTGAGGTCAGAGCTTTATAGCAGGCTGCTCTAGATCTTCCACTTAAACTATGGGACATGTTTGGAGGTCCTAATTCAAGTGAAAGAAAAACGGCACCCAAAGACGTCCAACTTTGTGAAACAGTTTAGAAAAGAACTGCACATGGCTGAAAAAGTCTGATGTCCCAAAACTTATATAACTGTCTATATAATGTATGCCACAAGTATAAGGTATAATATATAATCATACATTCTATGAAGTATGTTGTGTCATCTTTTCTGACTGTGCTGATGGAGTGCAAAATGAAGGCTTGTATGGCGTTCATCATGAGCGGGTGTTATTTAAGTGAGACGTTTCAGGTTTGTCTTCCCAGAACGCATTAATTATTTCTTTCGATACCTAGCATTCATTTTCTAGAGAGGCTTTTGGCACACACAGCTGATGACTATGTCATCCATGTCCCACAGGGAGTCAGAGAGTGTGATGTGTGCTATGTGTGTGTGTGTGTGTGTGTGTGTGTGTGTGTGTGTGTGTGTGTGTGTGTGTGTGTGGCACACTGCCTTTTTGATAGTATTTGCACTTGAGTTGGCTGCCTAAACACTTTCAACACCACGGGCCAATGTGGAGGCGTGTTAGTTAACCCAAACACCTCAGCAAGCAAAATCCACTCGGATAAGATCCCTCTATTGTTTTCTAGCGTTTTATGTAACCGCTTATCATTATTAATGCAGTGCTGTCTGGGCTTTGCATAATTTTACCATGCACTGTATGCAAAAAAGGTTAAACTCAGTTTACGTTTAAATGTAATAGTTTGATTACATAACTGAATAAAGTTGTTCGTCAGAAATGCATAGAGATTGTTTGGCACAAATGTATTAATTAGTGTTAGCTACGTCTAATTGAAGCAAACTTTAGACACAATGATCTGTAAGAATCACCATGTAGAAAAGATCCATAATCTATAATTGTTCATGTATATGATGAGCTAACAAAAATAATGCATCTAATAAAGTGTAAAATAAAATTACTTTTTTTTAATGCTGTGCCTGATACACTTGCAGAAGCACTACATACACTACAGAGTATCACTGCTTTGCTTAAAATGATTCGCCATCCAAATAATGACACAAAACAATAGATGAGCAACTCTATATAATGGTATACAAAAGAAATAATTTAAATCAGCCAACAAAAATCTCAATATTTGAAGTCAATCTGTTGCTATTCTATCTCAAATTTACAGTTTGTTGCTTATCTGTATTTGTTTTTGTTATTACCCCTATGTATTGTTATTTAAAAACCACTATTTTATTGCACTTAGTATTACTATTATGGTTATCTTTGTGCCATGGCCCACAATATATTTTGGTTACAGAGCTGTTTACAAACCGTTGAAATATTGACTCAGTATGCACCTAGGGACTTCCTAAAGAGCACACCCATCGAGAAAAGCGGAGGAGGCCCAGTGTTTCCTGAGTTGCGGATCTCCTTGAGTGAGGAGAAAACTTCTATCCATGGACACACCAGCACCAGGATTCTTCAGCGACTGGAGCAAAAAATATCTGTACAGAGCCTGTGTGAAAACAGTCAATAACCCAAGCCTAAAGGACATACAAAGGTGGTCAGAGGTAGTAGACCCACGCTCTTCCCAGAAAGGCAGCTAAGTAACCTTCAGTGAAGAATCGAACATGGAATAATAGCTAATGACCGACACATAGGAAAACTGGTCTCCTCAAATGAGAAGGGGTATCAGTTCTGCGGAGCTTTAGAAACAGTTTTCCATGTTTTCATCGAATGTCCACGCTTGCGTGTGGTTCTAAACTGAGGTCTACACTTCACTGGTAGCTTCAATCAAACATTGCTTGTTAATGGTCCAAAACACTCTGTAAAGAACAAAGTAGAGGGGAGGGGAGGGCTCGATCCTGTCCTAAAGATACTGATAAAGATATGATATCATAACGATAGAATATGCCTTCTACAGTCTTACAAACAATGTGAATGTTTTTATGATGTAGGTGTTGACAACTAAACTGAACTTTTGTATTTCCATTTTCTAAGTTCCCTGGTGGTCTAGTGGTTAGGATGCGGCGCTCTTACCGCTGCGGCCCGGGTTCGATCCCCGGTCAGGGAACCAACCCCAGCCATTAGGGTTGCACAAGCCTTAGTGCTGGTCCCAAGCCCGGATAAATGGGGAGGGTTGTGTTAGGAAGGGCATCCAGCGTAAAAACGTGCCAAATCTTAAACAAAAAAAACGCTTTTTATAGTCCTCTTCTGCTATAATTGAAACAAGAAAAGACATTTAAAAAAGTCTCTCTCTCTCTCTCTCTTTCTCTCCCTCCCTTTCTCTCTCTCTCTCTCTCTCTCTCTCTCTCTCTCTCTCTCTCTCTCTCTCTCTCTCTCTCTCTCTCTCTCTCTTATTTTCATGGTTGAATACCTCTGATGGGGACCGGATATAAACTAGAAGTTTTCACAGAGATAATTCCTCTAAAGTTGATTCCACTGTTTACAAAGCAAGGGCTAGTAGATATCTGGGGAAAAGCTTTCCTTATTCACGCTTGTTGAGAAATAAACAGCTGTAATAGAGGCATACTAAATAAAATTAAGAAGTATTTTACAGTAATTATGTTCATGAATGCCAATATGTCAAGCATGACAAAGAAATCTAAAATGTTACTAGTTCTAGTAATCCACAAGACTGCTTTTTCAGCTGGATTTGATTAGAGTTTGAGCGAAATTCTCCAGATCATGAACACCCAGGGAGAGGTTTAAAGAAAGCTGATCTATCATGATGGTTCAGGTGTACAACTGAAATGTGAGAATAGATTTAATGCAAAAATGGAAATAAAAGTCTTCTGTTGAGTGTTTTACAAAAAGCTGGGAGTAT
Source organism: Silurus aristotelis (assembly GCF_946808225.1). Taxonomy (NCBI): domain Eukaryota; kingdom Metazoa; phylum Chordata; class Actinopteri; order Siluriformes; family Siluridae; genus Silurus; species Silurus aristotelis. Next base: position 11,418,334 of record NC_139601.1, on the reverse strand, counting down.
CCTTAGCCGAGATATAGAAGTTTGTGCAAACAGTTGTATAACCAAAATGTGTGGTGGCATAAAGATGGCTTTCATGGTTGAAACATTTGAAATAGAAAACACCACAACAGGTGGTTTTTCACTGCCAATATGCAGAATAATTTCTCATAAAAATGATTGGTCAACTAACCTGTATTAGACTTTGATGGAGTGATATTACAACTTGTTTGAAATTATTTATTGTGGTATTTTAGGTTTTATTCCATTGACCACAATGTTGCGAATACTAGAGTGCAACTGTTTGGTTCTAACACACAACTGCTTATCTTTTTACTCTCTCTTGGGTTCTTTCCTTCGTGGCTCAAGTGCAGAATGGAGGGAAAAAAAAAAGAATGATGTGGAAGTGTAGAAAAAAGAAACATGAAAGAAAAGAAAAATAACTTGAAGGCATTCTAATCCAGTTATTGTTTTTCTCCCCCTCATGATTTTCTACAAACAATTCAGTAGCATGGATGATAATTCATAACCGGAGGCCTATTTACCACACTCTGTAGATTCCTTCCAAAGGCACAGAATTAACTGCTTTCATTCAAAAGAACTATTTGAAAGGAAATATTAAACACCCTTGTTTGTGACACAGACAACTTGCTGAGCATATTTTTTTGCCACAATGAAGCAGGTTAGCATGCCCATATTAAACTTAGGTTATTAAAGCTAAATATGGGATATTCATTCATTCATTTTCTCCCGCTTATCTGTAATTCAGGTCACGGGGGCAGCAGTCTAAGCAGGCCCCCGCCCCCGCCTGCTGTCCAATCCTCACAGCAACGTCCCTTACGGTCCCTCCTGCAGGTGGTGAGCCCACGGGAAGGCAGACCCACGTCACGGACCTTGATATTTCCCTCGTACGGGACCCCCGGAGCATAAAGGGTTAAGGGCCTTGCTCAAGGGCCCAAGAGTGGCAGCTCGGCGATACCGGGGCTTGAACCCCAGACCTTCTGATCGGCAACCCAGCGCCTTAACCGCTGGAGCCACCACTTCCCCCCTAATATGGTATATTAACGTTTAAACTGGGTTATATTCATCTTGTTTACAAAGAAATTCATTATAAATCTCTTTCTCTGGTTACATATGGAAATTTGGAAATCAAAGATGGTATACATATAATTCCAAAATCTCCATAGTTATAGTGAAATACAGAAGTGGAGGCATCTTGAAATATGGCTAATTCTCTACTGGGGCATCATATGTCAGGGAAGGATACAAAAATGGAGTGATGTACTGTGACATATTGGAGGATACTTTAATCTTATTGGTTGAGAGACTAAATCTGGGGAGAAGATTCCCCAGTTTTCAACAAGACAATGACCCCAAACACACAGCCAATATTACTCGAGAAGGCCTTGCATGGCCTAGCCAATCTTCTGACCTGAATCCCATTGAAAATCTATGGAGATTTTTGACATTGCAAGTCCACCTGTGGGACCGTTATAGCCCTAAAGAATTGAACAATTTTCTCAGAGGAATCAACCCAAAAAATGATGCACAATGCTGCAGAAAGCTAATTACATCTTACTTACCGTACCCTAGACCTCTCGAAGCTGCAACAGCCAACAACAAATTTTGCAAAAAAACCCCCAATGTTCTTCTTATCAATTTTATTTATTATTTTATATAGATGTTTATTGTGATGAATGCGTTATTTACTGGAGAGTTGGACGATATATTCCTGGGCTGGTGGCCAATTTTTACTGATTGCACATTCCATAAGTAAAAGCAGTGTGTAAAGATTGAATTAGCAGAGCAATAGCACAGCTGTACATAAAACATTGCTATTCACACAACATAATGTAATACAGAGTTTAAAAAAAAAGAACAAATCGGTGGCGCTTGTCTCACTTCCACATCTCTGACCAGGACAGCAAGTTTTTGTGATGTATCCAGGGTAATGTCAGAATACCACCATTAAAAAGGAACCACATTCAAAAGGAATAATATGAAGCTTTCTGAAAAGGATGTGAGATCTAACACGGCCTGTATTCGGAAAATATAAAACCACAGCAGCACTGCAGTATTAAATACCCACCCTGACTTGCCTCTTTCCACCAAAACTGTTCTATCATGAGCTCTACGGGATCAATATTCGTGGTCAAGCCACTATAGCCAAACCCTTGGTCACTTGTGCCAATGTCAAAAGTCAGTTTTAATAGTGCCAGCATCTTGGGCTGTGGATAATTATAACACGCATTGTTCTATGATGAGTTGATAATACACCAATACACACCATAAGACTAGAGACTTCTGAGAGTGATAAGTGACATTTCTCATAGCACATTGTGGCATTTTAGAGGAACAAACCACAAAATATTTTCTTCCACCAGCATTATATTGTGACCTGGCCACTGTTCTGGAAGAGGAATCACTCGAAATTCCTCTAGCCATGAAGTGGGACTTGTAACTTTTATTCCCCAGATGGATTGATGCTGTATTGGCCTCAAAATGAGTCCCTCTACCATGCTAATAAATTATTGTGGTCCTAAACCCAATTTTTTAAGTTTCATTGTCCAGCCCTGTATATTTGCGTTCATAATTTGAAGTTCAAGTAGATATACTATATGTAATGGAAGTGAATTGTAGCTAAAGCAAAAGTGTCTGAAAGCTTATTCATCTTACTGTATATTTGCAAATGTTCATCCTATAATGTATACTTTCTTTCGGCTTCTCCCGTTAGGGGTCGCCACAGCGGACCATCCGCATGTTTGATTTGGCACATGTTTTTACGCTGGATGCCCTTCCTAACGCAACCCTCCCCATTTATCTGGGCTTGGGACCGGCACTAAGGCTTGTGCAACCCTAATGGCTGGAGTTGGTTCCCTGATCGAACCCGGGCCGCAGCGGTGAGAGCGCCGCATCCTAACCACCAGACCACCAGGGAACCTTTGATCTTATAATGTAAGAAGTGTAAATTTTCAAATGTTCAAATTTTTATTATTATTTTTTTTACACACAATATGTTTACTTCATATTTCATGTTTTTATATATTTAGGTAAGATTTGGCAGTATGGTAATATAGGCAATAAACACTTCAAGTCTCTCAAAAGTCATCATATTGGTATTAAACATATTGATTATTTATGCCGAATAACACGTATATGGGCAGACTTTAGATTTTGAAACATGGCTGTAAGAGAATTGTGATCGTTCAGCCACAAGAGCATCACTGATGTCAGGGGGAGGTGGGAGCTCAGTGGTTAAGGCATTGGCCTTTGGATCAGAAGGTTACAAGTTCAAATCACACCACCACCAAGCTGCCACTGTTGGGCCCTTGAGCAAGGCCCTTAACAAGCAAGGCTCAGCTGTAAGTCGCTCTGGATAAGGGTGTATGCCAAGTGCCGTAAATGTAATTTCAGGCACTGACATTGGATGAGGTCCTCTGGGGTGCAGTGAGAGTTCTTATTCACCTCAAAGACCTTCATTGGGGTTGAAGTCAGGGCTTTGTGCAACCATGTCTTCATGGAGCCTGCTTTTGTGCAGCGAAGCATAATCATGCTGGGACATGATTGGGCTAAGGCTTTATTGCAACTTCCTTTGGGAAAGGCATGCATGCGTGTGTTACAGTCAGTTGTTCACAACCAAATGTAAAAAAAAGGTCAAATTTGGGCACAGTGGCTTAGTGCTTAAAATACTGCCTCTGTAGACTTTGCATGTTTTCCTTGGGCTTCAAGAGTTTCCTCCTACAGTCTAAAGAGATTAAGGGCGACGAGGCGAATCAGCACTTCCAAATTGTCCGTAGTGTGTAATTGCATCCAGTGATAGGCTAGAACCTGATAAAAAAGCGTCCCCTGGGATAGGCTATAGGCTTCCTGTGACCCTGTGTAGGATAAGCGCAATAGAAAAAAGATGGATAAAGGTTTCGAGAACAAATAGATTGTGTTTGGCTTGTTTTGGGAAAAATGGCTAGTGAACACCTGAAATTTCAAGTCTAAAATATTTTTTAGTGTGTTAGATTCTCGATCTGGAAATGCATATTCTTGGTGTATTTAAGGTTATATTTTGCACTTGCAATTTGTCCTTTGTTTTTAATGGATGCAAAACTAATTAAACACCCAACCACTCCTACGTGTTGATGCAGCTGATGCATTGGTTTGGTGGTCAGATACGACCAACACGAGAACATTTGCCTACATTTAAATAAAATCTGTTGGTGGTTTAGTGACATATTTTGGGAATATTGCATGTATTTTAAAGTCCACTATGTACGAGGACCCTAATTTCCTCTGCCAGAAGGTTAATACTGAATGGATAGATATTCCAACAAGATATTAAACTCAATTCTATTTCGAAATCAACAGCAAAATGGATGCTGGATCCCAGATTCACTGAGTCTGTCCATATGTGTAAATTGAACAATATACAGTATGTGCACTCAAAATGGTCTACATGAAGGAGTGGCCCGAAATCCCTCGATACAAGGGCCTCCGACTTTGTTGCTGAACATTTTTGGAGGCTTCATATGGTTTAGCAAAAAATGCATGCATTTTTTATTTTGCACCATGTTCATGAAAAGCAGCAAAGATTTTGGAGAAGAGTGTATACTCAAAGAATCTTCAAAGCCAAAGATTCATAAAGATGTCAGACATTTTAATGCGCACGGACAATAAGATCAGAGAGACGGCTCAGTTCTAATCGCCGTCGTCCCTTCTTTCTCTCAATAACGGCTTAATTACATCTGAAGCCAGAACAGTGGAAGTGTGATGAGATGAGTGTGTGTGTGTGTGTGAGACAGATGGCTGCATTGCTGCACTCTGCCCTGCTCCAACAACTTCAGAGGGAGCTTGTGTATGTATGTGTATGTGTGTGTGTGTGTGTGTGTGTTTGTGTAGGAAGCAGATGGCCAAAGGTGTGTTTAATATTCACACAGGGAAAGGCCGAGTCATCGCTACACACGGATGTTCACACAGAGCGACAAGGTTTAGTGTATACACACACCCTCAAAAAGATTTATCAGGTGATGAATAGTGTCTGAGAGGATAGATGTACCCACACATACACACACACACACACACACACACACACACACACACACACACACACACACACACACACACTTGTTTGATGGTGTGATTTTCAGTGTAATTTTGAAGAGCATATTAAAAGAATGGGAATTTTTTTTAAATAAATAAAAACAAGAATCCAAAAAGATGCCGCAACCCTGACGACCCAGGAGCAGGGTTTTTTTTGCAGCTCTGTAACAGCGCCCCCACCTGTAAAACAGTACAAACTGCTCAGTAACACTAATGCTGCATCACTATGAGGGATGAAAGGAATAAATATGCACTCAGACTTAAGACAGACTCATGCTTAAGTGATGCATAATTAAAATCCATGATATGAGGATGCTCATTAATATTCACTTGCAGATGGAAGAAGAACACAGACTTGTACAAGCATAAAAACTCGACACATGAAAAAAGAATGTAATAACACACCAAATGAAATCAATGTTTTATAAATACAATTATGCTCAACACTGGCAAAATAGTACTGATATTAATATTAGCATATAATACCTAACAAGTCTGTCAATTCAATAATATATTGAGCGTATGTAAATGATACACCCACACACTATTTGTTTTGTAAAAGAAGGTTTTAGTGGAGCTACAGGTGAATATGCAAAAATATCTCTTTTTATAGTGGTGCTGTAGGACTCCTGAATTTAGAATCTCTGCTTCAGGATTGTGTGTATATTCAGAAGGTAGCTGCAGTGCAATTCAGTAATAAATGTACAGGGACAGTGCAATAGTACACAAAGTTCCCAGAACAACAGGGATTGTTTCAGACGAAAGTTCGCCATCGCTCGTGCGATGAGTGCAGTAAGACATGTCTTGCTTTCCGGGAACAACTCTGAGCACCACTTGATATTTCTCCAAGCCTTTCTCATTATACAATATATTTAACACTAAGGGATGTATGTCATAATATATATATATATATATATATCTCATCTGGGGATTTTTCTGTCAATAAGACTCTTGAGAATCAGTCTGGAAGTGTTTTTCCACTGTGGTTGTTTCGGTTTGCTTGTTTTGTCTGGAAGAGGGAAGGTGTTTAGCTGATCCTAATCATTTTATCTCTACAAAGGATTGCCCATAGCTAACCCCGACATTGTACAATGTGGTGAATATTTAGAATAATTATAATATTTAAATATATAATTAGAATATTTATATAAGTCATTAAATAGCTTTGTTGAAAACTGCAAGATATCACTTGCTTAGAAAGCTCTGGATAAGCAACTGAGATGTCTGAATAGCAATAACATGTCAGCTATACCCTTTTATTCCTATACATACCCACACCACTACTTTCTCACTGTATGAACCAGTTAATGGTCATAAATATAGGATTCAACCACTTAAATTGAGTATAGATCCTTACTGGCACTCTTTCCTCTTTTGACTAGTGCAGAAGACTCAGATGAGATACATCTACTTTGAAGTTTAGACATCGAGAATAATCGCAGACGTCTCTGTTTAAGTGTCTAGACACGTTTCTCAGTAAATGCTTTTAAACAAGTCGTGATGTGGGCAGAGAGAATGACATTTAAAAGTCTCTAGATACTTTTCCTTCTGATCTGACCCAGCTAGACCTGTAGTCTAGACTCTGGCCTGATGAGAAGCCTTCAGCTAAATCATTTGCACAAATCCATGTGATCTGCCAACAGAGCTTCTGCTACAGAAGCTGTACTTGCTTAGAAACACTTGAGCGTGTAGTAAGAAAACAGGCATATTATTTTTTCATTTTCATTAATCAACTCTGCTACAGTATTTAACCAAGAAATCGGTTCAGAAATACTTCACTGGCTCTTCATCAAGACTGTGGTTCACCATCTGACAACCCTAGAGCACATCATTGAAGACGCAACTATTTCAGCTTATAATGTAGACAATGGCTTAAACCAAATTCTTACAACATGGTCCCGGTAAGATAATATTGAAAATAATTTGTCTAGTGGTTCAAAAAATCGTGAGGAAAAATTGCTTGCATCAATCATTCCATTAAGACCTATCAAACTAAAACCTGGTTTCCTCCACTAGTAAGAAAAGAATGGGAAAGATGGGTCTCTTAAAAAGGTAAGAACTTCAAACATACTCAATATTTCTTTTCTTTTCGAGAGATAATCAATTTTGAAAAAACAGTGGAACATTTGTCATTTTTCCTCACCCAAAGCTTTCACACAGAATCCGCATCATTACAGTAAAAAGTCACTCTTCTGGCTCTTAACTGTTTCTTGTGGAATTTCTTTTCTAATTCTGTTATAATTATAATCTTTTTCCATATTGTACCTCAGTCAAATAATTTCCCAAATAATTTCTCTGTGGTGTCACCCAGATGAATCTGGTTCCTCTCATGGATTCTTCCTAATATTATATCAGAGAGCTTTCCCTTGCCCTGGTCATCACTGTGTTGCTCATTAGGGATAAGTTTAATAGGACAAAAATTAAAGAATTTTAAATTGATGCTTTATTTCTGTAAAGCTGCTTTGTGACAATGACCATTGTTCTTTATCTACACCAATACCTGATGAGCTGGTATGAGTAAAACTGCCGATCTCCTTGGATTTTCACACAAAAAAACAAAGACATCCTGTGTGCAGACGGTCTGCAGATTGATACACCTTGATGAAGAGTGAGCTCAGAGGATGAATATAGAATACCACGGCTATAAGAACTCAAACAATTAGTATTTACAATTGTGAAAAGCATCTCAAATTTTGCAACACAATAAAACCTTGAATTTAGACCTACAGCTTTAGAAGTGCATATCAGGTTCCACTCTGCTCAGCTAACAACAGGAATCTAAGTCTTTCAAAAGCATATATTCAGAGGAAACAAAAATCACCTTTAACTGTCCGGTTCAGGTTGGTCTAAACCTGTAATAGTCTCAGACTTTTGTTCCTGGCTGACAAGAGTAAAACCCTTCTGTGTTCTTTTGTTGTAGTAGCCCATCCATCCCACGCTTTGATGTTTGGTGCATGTCCAGATGCTTTTCTCCCATCACGGTTTCAGAGTGATTATTTGAGCGACTATATCCTTCCTGGCAGCTAGAATCAATCTGACATTTTTCCACTGACCCCTTTCTATCGAAGCATTTTCACCACCAGGACTACTCAATCAATGTTTTCTATAGTTTGCACCATACTGTTTCAAGACTGTTGTGAGCAAAAATCCCAGAAGATCAGCGGTTCCCAAAATACTCAAACCAAGAAGTAAAAGAATAAAATAAAATAAAAGAAGTATACAGCAAATTTGAATAAAATATTGATGACAGATTATTATAGGATGTCCTAATGAATGTTATGTGCAGTACAAGAAGCTTTCTGTGCATTTTCATACAAATTAGACACTTCAAACAAATGTCCTATATTTCTAATTCAGTCATTTCAGAAAACACAATCGGGTAAATGCCATTTTTATTGGTATTCGAAACCATTCAGTAAACAATGCCGAGGGGACTTTTTTTTTCTTCTTCATTTACTAAATGCACCAAAATCCTGTAATTATACGGTTGAGTAAGATGTTCAGGGGTAACAGAATAAGAAGATTGGTGTTAACAATTATGACACCGCTATGCCTCTGCGGTTGTGGGAAGAGCTTGTACGTACAAAGTCTTCGTGTTCAGGTTCTTCAGAGATGTCTCAGTGAATTCTGAAATGTAAAAAAAAAAAAAAAATACAAATAAATATACTACGTTTAATTTCAAATCTTTACAAAAAAAAAAAAAAAGACATCTGAAACAAAGATCAGGCTTTTAGAGCCTAAAATGTGTGTATTAGTTTTGATCATCCAGCACATTTTCACTCCATCCTTTGGTTCAGTTTTATTTCAGAAACAGAAACGCAGCATTGTACACGCCATTGGATTCAAATTGAAATATGCTTTAAAATCGAATAAATAATTTCCCCAAAGCAAGTAGCTTTCATATGAAAGCAGTGTGTAGCTCAGTTATTTTAGGAACTTTATAAAAAGTTTCTTATTAGTTCCTTCTCATGAAGCTGATTAAAACAATGCCAAGTGAGTGTGTGTGAGGCATTTTAAAGGATGTTTCCAAACTCAATCTTTACTTGGTTGCTGCATGATCCCATTTATGTTTTTCATACTGCTAACGCTGTCGTAGTTATTTGTAAGTGCAAAGTAAAATAAAGAGGACATCTTATGTGCAGGTGTGTTCAACATTATGCATGTTGCATGACTTATTATATTGAACTTACTGGAAATAAATTCTAAAAAACTAGAAATTATCGGTTTAGGCTACAGGTTGAAAATATATAATACTGTATATAAAAATATAAATAAAGGGATCTGTGCGTCAGATTACACAGAACATCAGATGCTTAAACATGGAACATTTGTAGAAGTGGGTGTTTTTTATTCTTTTGCTGGAAGGAGCAAGTGGTCATGTACGCCCCTTGGGGTGAAATAGAAAAGCTGTGATGATTACCACAGCGCCACCGGTACACCAGTTTGTGTGTCGAGGGAGACGTTTACAGTCACTTATTCATACATCTTCATTGACTGCTTTTATCCTGGTCGGAGTAGCCGTTGCTTACTTTTGTTAGTGCGTATAACGAATGTGTATGAGGAAAGTTGATTGCACGAGTGGGTGAGTTTAGAGAGTTCAGGAAGAAAGAAGGAGCTGGATAAAAAATTAAAAATAAATAAATAAAAAAAAAGTTAAGAGTAAATGATACAATTCACCTTAACTTTCCATTAACATTTGGCTACGCTTCCTCAAGTCTAAAATATAACCAATGCAGTTTTTACCTCTCTTTTACCTTTAAATTTTTGCACACAATAACAGTCTCGCAGTGTCAGAAAACAAATCAAGTAGGATGTGTGGAGAATTCATTTTTTGATTAGAGAATTGGTCATTGCTTTTTTTTTTTTCTTTTCTTTTTCTTGTAAGATGCTAAGTCTAAACATTAACATCTTCAGTTAGAAAATAAGAAGTAAGACGAGTGTATTCCCGTCTTGCTCAGGCAAAGACTCGTGCTTAACTCTATGGCAGCCTGAACAGCTGAACGAAAGAAAAAGCTTCAGGGATGTGACCCACTTTCAGTGAGCTGCCAATAAAATAAACACATACTTCATCATTATGGGGCTGAAGACAGAATGCTGACTATCAAAACTCTGTAATAGGTGTTTGTATTTCTTTCATTTTAGATAAGAAGAGATAGGAACTTAAAATGCTGTGGAATATCAGAGGAAAAGAGCAATCACGCAATAAAATATATAATTTTGACAACTTAAGTGAAAAAAAATAATAAACATTTCAAATGTATTCATTTAAACACTTGTGCAACAGAAAATGAATAAAACCACCTAAAAGTTCGAAACAAGAGCAAAGAAGGCCAAAAAAAAAACCCTAAGCATAAGATAAACAAACATGATACCTATTAGTCAGCCCAAGTAATTAGGAAGCATCGTAAAGCTCCTCATAGAAACACAAAGATGCCCAGGAGACACACTGTAATTCACTGGATTATAGAGAAAATCCCTCACAATACTTGGAAAGTAGAAGCCATTAAGCATGTCAGCCCTCGTGTGTCCCGTTAATCACCAGCACATACTGAGCATGGCAGAGTCACTCACTGCTTTCCTTCATGTCTTATTAAGAATCTTTTTTTTTTTTTTTGGTTATGAGAAGTAAAAATACAAATAAAAATGACAAACAAGTTACACATTATTCTCCCCAATTTTGTGATGCAACAATACATTTAAGTTACTTAAAATGTTAAAGTTTACACTAAATAACTCAACTTAAGAAGTGTCAGGGGATAATAATTAACCCCCAGCACATGAAATATGTGTTGCTATTTAACAGATCATTTCAGACTAAATTCATATTTTGAATTTGTGAACTGTGAATAAATATATATTAGGGATGTACTACAGTAAAACTCTATTGTATAAGCAACTAATAGTACGAGCAAACGGAGATACAAGCGACCTTACTTGAAAATTTTTACCCTATTTTACTAGCAAATTTCGAAGGCACGAGCAAACCGACGCTGCCGGTTCTACGTTTTTGGCTGAGTGAAGCATCAGTCGCTTAGTTGATGACGTATCGCTCGGTCGCTCTCGTTTTTCAGTGCAGCAAAAACATACCGTAATTTCCAAACTATTAAGCGCACCCATATATAAGCCGCACCCACTGAATTTGACAAAGATTTTTATTTTGAACATAAATAAGCCGCACCTGTCTATAAGCATGTCTACATAGAAACTAATGAACTTTACACAGGCTTTAACGAAAGACAGTGTCTATTACACGGTGTAACAGGTGAAATATGTTGTGGCTCCTTTAAGAGCAGAGCGGTATTTTGGGAATAGGCTGCCGCCACATTTTTCCGGTATTACTGCATGTGTGCAAGACCAAGGAATATGTCCTTATTATTTTCTGATGCTCATTTCTAAGTTTCTTTGACTAACCCGTAACGCTGTTGCCAAGAAAAATAAAAAAGTTTTGGAAACCTGTCTGTGCTTATATGATTTCTGTTGCAACTGGAGTTAGCGAGCTCTCCCATTAAGCGTGGTGAGCGTAGTGTGCGTCTTACACTCGCAATCAACCACTACCACATGGGTAAGTGTTAAATTATGTTGCTATTACGGTCATTTGCGGTGTATTTGTTTGTTAAAATAGGCTACAAATACTTTTTAAGTGCAGAAATAAACGATCGAATGAGATCTCGGAATGAATTAAATCACTTTCACATTCATTCTTATGGGGAAAATTTGTTCGAACATATGAGCAAATGGACCTACGAGCAATTTTTAAGAACGGATTATGCTCGTCCGACGGGGTTTTACTGCATTACGTACCTCAGTTTTTTAGTTCAATTCACGGTTCAGTTCAGTTTCGGTAGAGTTAGTTTATTTAAAAATGCATGCTTGGTTAAATAATATATAAATTAATATTTCATAATTTGGATATTTTATAAAAAAATAAAATATAAAAATACAATAAAATATATCAAATTCATGCAATACACTTATTATATTGATTAAATTCTTTAATTGAAAACTGGCACAAATTAAATTGATTAAATAAAATTAAATATTGGAAACATTTTATTTAAACAGTTGTGTATGTGTGTTTGTGTGTGTGTTTTTTTTACATTTAATATAAAATTTTCTAAGGATATGATCTACTTAACTGTTCTACCTATTTTGGCATACTTTAACAAATGCCTTCATTCCGTACATCCTTCATTCATTCACTCCCGATTAGCGAAATTGTAAAGATTTTCTTCTTTTGAGATCATAGAAACAAAAATTGTATATACTTTGGAGTAGTTAATGTGCAGCTTGTATAGCAGTACAGATTTACTGTCTGCTATATAATAAGCGGGACCTTTAGCTTCTGCAACCTCTAAAGCAATGCTGCAGCACTCATGATTTTTTTAAGCAGCTTCTGCACCTGACGCACAGCACGAGGACTCAACTTCTTTGATGGACCCTTGTGAAGCCTGTTCCAAGTGGAACCCGTCTCGGAAAATCTCTGTATGACCCTGGCCACTGTACTGTAACTCAGTTTCAGGGTGTTACCGATCTTCTTATAGCTTAGACCATCTTTGTTGAGAGAACATTTCTAATTCACAAATCCTCTTTGTTCTTTACCATGAGGTGCCATGTTGAACATCCAGTGGTCAGAATTAGAGGATTGTACACAAAGCAATACATTTTAACTGCTCTGATACAAGATAGACAATTTATATGTTAAAAACCTGAACGTTCATGGTTACATGACATACACCTGTTATCACTTAGGGCAGGGGTCACCAACCTTTTTGAAACTGAGAGCTACTTCTTGGGTACCGATTAATGTGAAGGGCTACCAGTTTGATACACACAAGTCGAAATAATACTGTTCTGAAATAAATTTGCTCAATTAAAATTTATTTATGTGTTATTATTAATAATTGATGATATTTATCTATATCCAGTCATCTATATTTTAATATTGTCATTTTCACATTCACACCAGTGCAAGTGTAATAAAAAAAAAAAAAATAGCAACAAAAAAAAATTTGATGTAGCTCACTGATAAGTGGCACTATGGTGAGCTATTTTTTAGAAAAGGGCACCATGTTGGTGACCCCTGACTTAGGGTGTACTCACTTTTGTTGCCAGCTATTTAGACAATAATGGCTGTTAATATGTTGAGTTGTTTTCAGGGGACAGTAAATATGTACTGTTATACAAGCTGCACATTTACTACTCTAAGATATACCCAAGTGTCATTTCTATAGTATTGTCCCTAGAGAAGATCTACTACTAAGAAATAACTCCCTATAGCAACTCATTAGGTGTATAAAAGACACCGGTCACAGAATCAACCCCTTCCATTCAAAAGTATCTATTAAATCTACTTATTGGACTTATCTATCCACAGAACTTCCAGTCAGTCAGTCATTCATTTATCGTCCAATTCTTTTGGTCACAAGGTCTAGATTAGACGGAAAATGCAATGTTTCATTGTGCAGTAAATAGCAAATATAATGGGGACCTAAATAATCATCCACATCACTTCCAGTTGGCAGAATGTACAGTTGTCTCTTATTTAGGGTGTATGGAGAAAACTTCCCGTACCTTCTCTGAGATCCTCGTCCATATAGAGTTTAATCTTCCTTCCTCTAAGTCCAAACACTTTAGCAGTTTCAGTGATCAGGGCTGTGGGCTGGAGGCTATTTTGACCAACAGGATTAGCGAGCAGCAATGTGCCGACATCACCACTCTGGCACTCTGAGGATGAAAATCTTAGTGTTAAACTACTAACATGACAAATACACATAGATATACCATTACTAGATTAATTACCAGATTCATTTCATATCACATTTTATAATACATAGAAATAAATACTGTTGTACCGACACTTGGGCCAGTTGTGTGTGAAATTAATAGAAAACAGTCTACAAGCTTTGTTGGTTTTTAACTAAAGAAATATGCTACACCAGAGCCAGAATACTGAGCCGGGCAGAAATTAAAATGTTTACTGATGGAAAATCATTAATACTGGTGTATTGTGACAGTGCCCAATATCTGACAAAAATAACATGCATTAATGCAGTTTAATAGGATCAGCAGGAACAATTCACAATGCTGTATATACCTGCAAAAGTATAGTGTCCATAAAAAAATATTAATACAAAAAAAAAAAAACGTCCGTATTTATTTACATGAACCTTCCACTTTATCAGAAATGCGTACAAATTCATTCAGTTATCTCATCGGATGATCATTTGGCAGCAGCAAAGAAAAAAAAACAGCAAATACAGGTCTAGCGCTTCATTTATTGTTCACGTCAAAATCTGAATATGGGAAAAAGTGACTTTAACTGTGCAGTGGGTGTTCGTGACTGACAAGCTTGTCTAAGTATTTTAGAAACTGCTGAGCTTGTGGGATTTTCCACACGCAACAGTCTCAGGGTTTAAACAGAATGGTGCGAAAAACAAAAAACAGCCTGTGAGCAGATCGTATACAGGCTAATAAGAAAGGATGATAAAAGAGGTTAGAAAACAGAAGTCTACAGTAGCTTAAATACTAGCTTAAATATGCACTATATAGAAGCTTGGTGAGCAGAAAGCCATCTCGTAATGCACAACACATAAAACCTTAAGGTGGATGAGATACAAAAGCGAAAGACCAAAACAAGGTCCAATCCTGTCAGTCAAGAACAGGAATCTGAGACCATCATGGGTACAGACTCATTTACACAGGAAAGATGAAGGCTAAAACCAGACTTTTTTCCTCCTAATCTTCAACTGTACAGTTTCAAATTGAGTCGCAGATTTCTGTTTTTGGCCGAATGGAACCTGATGTGGTGATCTGATGTTGTAGCTCATCCACCTCGAGGCTTGCTGAGGAACGTTTATATTCACAAAAATTGCAAAGAATGACCAGATCAGTTCCAATATCCTACTTAGCAGCTTGACCCAATCTGGCCATTTTCCTCTGACCTTTCTTATCAACTCGGTGTTTCCACCCACAGCACTGCTGCTCACTCAATACTTGTTTGTTTTGCGCACCATTCTGAGTAAACTCCAAAGACTGTTGGTCCCAGGAGATTCTACAATACTCAACTTGGCCCATCTGTGCCGAGCATCCAGGCTACGATTAAAGTCTGAGAATACACTTCTTCCCCGTTCTATTTGACATGAACATTAACTTCTTAAACTTATAAACCTGTATCTGCATGAATGTATGATTTCTACCTCATCATTAGTAATAATGTGGACAGTCAGAGTATACGTTGGATAATTAGATGTAAAAATTGGTCAAGAAAGCAAAGGAATGCTCTATGAAAGAGTAGCAGCTGGTGTATTATTAATTGCGTCAGGCAGGAGACACAGTATAATGTAAATAATCTAAAAATCTGTACCGGTTTTATATAGAAAGAGAAAGTTCTTTATTAGATTTCCCACTACCACCAAGCAGACACTGTTGATGCTTTGAGAAACCCTCAACTGCTCAAGTTTTATAAATTAGATAATAGTTGCTCGGGATCCGGGCTCTAATAGTGTAAATAGGGGAAAAAAAGGTTTAATAGGTATTTTAGTTTATTTGTATTTAATGTATTTGTATTGAAATGTATTTCTCTATTACAAACTTTACTGATCTTCATGTACAAATTTCTGCTCTATTCACTTAAATGGAAAAATAAATACCGTATTTTCCAGACTATAAGCCGCTACTTTTTTCCCACTCTTTGAACCCCGCGGCTTAAACAAGGAAGCGGCTAATTTATGGATTTTTCCTGGGGTTTTCCCGGTTTCACAAACTTCAAGCCAAAAAACTGAGCCCCATAACATTAGACCAAAGAAATTGCCGAACGGATTCAGGTGAACCAATGAAATTCTTTATATTAAATTATCAATAGGGATTATGTTCCTCTGACGTTTGACCTGCCGCTCACTCGGACTGTCAACAGGAAATGCGAATCATTCGTCACGCTGAAAACAACCGGGCATGAAAAACCGCACTTCACCTGTGTTCTGAGCTGCATGGCATCGGGAGAAAAGCTTCACCGATGGTGATTTTTAAACGCACGACGATGCCAAAAGATAAACTCCCAAGAGAATTTGTTGTGAAAGGAAAGAGGAAGACAGTGAACAATGACTTTCTTGGTAGGCTACTGTTTAGATACAAGCCGTGTTACAGTCACTGTCTTTCAATAAAGCCTGTGTAAAGGTCTGGATTGAGCATCAGTCTGACTAAACACAAAGGAGTATTAAAAAAAAAAAGGTGATGTACCTGCAGGACGTGCATTGAGGAGTTGCAGGTTGATGTAAGGACACAGCAGAGAGTCCGAGACATTTTTATCTGTAGGATGAACTCCTGACGTCACACACAAAGTGTTTCCACTCAGAGCCAGGAGATCACTGCTGTTCTTCAGCTCTGTAAACAAACACAATCACAGTGAACTGGAGTCATTTGCATCACAATTGCTTTTTAATGGATCTTGCTACCATTCAATCATCATCATCATTATCATCTCTCTCTCTCTGTTTTAAACATGTTCATTTGGTCAATGCCTTTTTCCAAAGCAATTTACAGTAAGGCAGGATCCAATCTAAGCCTTTAAATGAGCAATTAAGGGTTAAGGACCTTACTCAAAGACTCAAGATCATCATTTACCAGGCTTCTTTGGGGTGAACTAAGGTTGCACAATTTGTTATTGTGTACTGAACTGTATTTTAGTAAGTTGATAGAATTCAAGGTTCCATTCTCCTCTGCAAAATAACCCTTTTAAGGAAAGTGCTTTCTGTTGTTACAGACACACAGTGAGAGTACCTTCGAGAGCTTGTATTTACTTCAATGTACGCAGGAACGGCAACAATTTGCTATGTACAGTGGTAATGAAAATGTCTTACACAATTTTAATACTGAAGAAATTTTTTTTTTTTACTATCCACCACTTTACATCCCCAAATGGATTAAAGTTCTGCCAAAGACCAGTCAGACTCCCACCCCCGATAAAACAATGACCAACAGGCACACGGCTTAACTCCAAAAACCTTTTTTAAAGATAAACTTTTTTTTATTTTTAAAGATAAGAGTTCAGTCTGGTATGATTTAAAATCTTGTTTTCGTCGTTAGTCATCGATAAACTAAACTCGCTACTTGTGGCGAAAGACAATATTTTCAATTATGAACATTGTGGTACGTCGTTTAACTGATTGTTGGTACATCAAGTTCTAATTAAGTGTTTGTAGACATTCGCTGAGCTCGTCAACAGCAGTTTCTTCCCTCTTCTTCCACTCCTCTCATTAACGCCTCTGTTGTGTCGCCATCATCATAGCCTTCCATCTGTTGTGCTGGCAGCAGGAGTCCTGCTTCATGTTAATCAATTGTGTTTTGTTTTTTGATGAGAAAAACAACATCAGGAAAGGAAAACACAGCGCTGTTATCAAACACTCAGGCCAGTTACACAAGCCTGCACTATGATTAATATCCGTCCTCAGTGACTGTCAATAGACCAACCATCAGTGAATGATTTATTACACACAACAAGCTCGTACATGTGCGTTACTGACCCAACCATAAAAGTAAACAGTGCTCAGGTCATGGTTTAATACTTAATGTTTAATTATGGGAGTGGGTGTGTGATAGATTATACATTTTGGGACTGTACAGGTTTCATATCAAAATTACTGCCAGGTCTTCACAAGAGCACCAGGAAGAGATAATAGCTTCGTGGTTCAGGTGTTCGCCATTGGATCTAAAGGTTGTGAGTTCAAAACCCAGCCACACCAAGTTGCCACTGCTGGGCTCCTAAACAAGGCCCTTAACCCCATAGCTGCTCAGTTTTATGAATATGTATGAAAATGTATGTCGCTCTGGATAAGAGCATCTGCCAAATGCAATAAATGTAAATGTTCAATTGAATAGAAACAACTGGACATCAGCCAATCATGTATCAGCCATGTCTTAATTATACTGATGTTAACACAAATGGATAAGTGAATAAATAAGCAGGTGTGCAGGTGTCCCCATTCAAGTGAGTGGTGTGGGTATATTTTAACAATGACTACAAAATCTGTATTGTTATTTTTTATCATCATGGCAGGAAGTCAAAAGTCAATTGTAAATAGAATTGCACTAATTCACTACAGAAATGTTTACGGAGAAGGGCATTTATTGTTGAATTTCTGGCATAGATTGTTGAATATTTTGAATGGAACTGGTTTTACTTACTGGATTTATTTAACTATAAGAGGCCTTTTGATAATTTTACTCAATGTTTTAGCAATTTTACTAATCAATGTGCTACACTGTTTTTAATATGCTTCTGTAAGAGTTTTAGGCATATTTATATTTTGGAAGATGGAGAAGTGACAGATTGGATTGTGTCTGATTGGAATGGACCTCACATTCCCTTATCTCCAAAACACACAAGCACACACAGAAAAAGATGAGAGAGGAGGAGGAAGAGAAAGGGAGAAAGACAGAGGGAGAGAGAGAGAGAGAGAGAGAGAGAGAGAGAGAGAGAGAGAGAGAGAGAGAGAGAGAGAGAGAGAGCTCCAGTCACTAGAGCAGAACCTCTTTGGCAGGTACATGTCCCTCACTAGGGGCCACATAAACAACCAGAGTGTAAAACAGATAAACAGATGACAAGCTTTAAAAACACAAAAAAAACCAAAAAAACCCCACAATTTCCCAACATTGCAAAGTGAGTTACATTAAAAAGTACACAAAACTACAAAAAAGCATAAAAATGAATAAGGAAATGAACTCATTCGTGTGAAAAATAAAACATTCGGATAAAAATATGATTAAGAAAATGCAAAACTCGCCCTTACAGTAACCTGAGCTCATGATCACAACTGTACTCTGGAGAATTCGGGATCGTCTGAATAATAACACGGTCATATATAAATATATATGAAATAAACGCTTATGATTATTGTTGCAGCTGATTAGAAATGGAAAAGGGAATGAAATACTCTGAGCTATCCTATCGAGCAGGAACGCTGAAACAATGCTTACTTTTATTTCTGTAAAAATCTATCTACATGTTTACTCACACAGCTTAAGCATGTAAAGAAACCAAAGAAAAAAAAAAGCTTATTTCCTGCCCAATTATCTGTTACAGGACCATTAAAAGCTTGATATTTTGACATTATTGGGACTTTTTTCCCCCCAGAGGAGACTATTGTGATGCACAGTCCCATACTTTTAATTGCCTGGACACCTAAAACATAGTCAACAAATATTATATACTGCAAATTAGCTGGTCAAGTGTATTAATGCAAACAAAAAACCTAAATGTAACAAAAAAACTAAATAGATGTTCTTCTATGCTTCAATAAAAAAAAAGCCAGCATTTAATATTTCTTAATACTTTTAACCTTAATGCCACCTCATGTTTCTGATTCTGATTATAATGTGTGTAGTACAGCAGGTGTGTTAAGTTTTAATAAATGTCAATAAGATTTTTTGTTTTTAACTAATATAAGTGGTTGGCTACAATGGTTTAAATCTACAATTGCCATGATCAGTTTGCACTTAAGCATCCATCAGTAAACATAATCTCAACTATAATGGAACTATAATGGATGGACATTTGGTGTCACCCGAATATGGATAGTTTCTCTTTTGAGACAAAATTTATATTCGTAATCGATTTATTTCTGTAAAACTGCTTTGGTACATTGACAGTTCAAACATTAATGTCATCCAAATATCAATATATGAATTATAAATAAAAAAATGAAGATAGAGCCGTGGTTTGAAATCAGTAATAGATGGAGGACTGAGTGTTCCAGAAGCTCATCATCATTTATATACACTTTCTACCTCTCACTGCATGTGATGTTCTGGGTAAAATTCCTCAAAATTCCTCCTTCATTGCTGGGGAGTTTCTTTTATTTGGGTTTGTTTCACTTTTTTGCCCATTTTGCAAAACTCTCCCTTTCTCTCGATTCACATCACTTCAATCTAATAAAATTGTATTCGGTCTTCAGTCTATTTTTTTCTCAAAATAAATGTATTGCCTCTTTCCTACTGGATATTCCACATCTTTTTTTTCAATCTCTTAATTGTTCTTTGGCTGTATTTTTCAATTGACATTCAGACCTGATTGACAAAACAGACCTGATTTCACTTCACAAGAAATGTCAAACATTTCCCTTAATCATCAAGTCAATTATTTTGACTTGATGATTAAGGGAAATGTTTGACATTTCTTGTGAAGTGAAATCAGGTCTGTTTTGTCAATCAGGTCTGAATGTTTTTTGGCCGGTACTGACACAGGAAGTGCATACATCAGATTTACTCAGAAATGCACGGCAGTGCTTGATTCGAATGCCCTTGAAATATCTTAACACTGAAACCAATATATTCATCAAAGCTTTATAAACCTTTTAAAATGGGGCTCTAACATGCTTAACAAACCAGAAAAAACTGACAATACCCCCATCTACAAACAAACTGACCCACTAAAGGACTTAATGCAACTAAATAATATTGATGAGTAACAGGAGCAATTATTGGATGCAATATGCAAAACACTCAGTATGATCCAATACACTGCTCTAGTGCATGATGTGTATTATTGCATGAATTTTAAACTTTCCAGTGAATTATTGCTGTAATATAAATAATGATGTACTAAAAAAAATTCTTACCAGTAGCCTCGTTGAAAACAGCCAAAGGAGTTTCGTTGAGGTTAAAAATGCTGCGGCAAACCATTTTAAGCTTCTCCACATCCAGTCTGTTGTCTCCCCTAGGATTTTCCAGCAGAACCATTCCCTCTGAACAAAAGACAAAACAAGTTAGTCTGAGTTACTATAAATTATGCACAGGGAAAATAAGGCAATCTTAAATATAGTCAAATGTATGTAGTTTTTTTTTTTTTTTTTTTATAAGATTACAAGAAAACCAAGTATAATATTGTTATATACCTATTTATGGACATCTTACTCATTTCAGGCTAAAAGTTTTCTATTAGAAGATAATTCTGCTTGTTTCTAAAAATGAATGCTTAAAATGAGTAGAACTATTAGCTAATATAACACCAAATGGCATAAAATAGATTTAATAATTGAGTAGTTACATTATTATTTTTTTGCATGCTTATACTTGATGTCTATTACTAGTTAAATTTGACATTTTAATTTATGGGATTTGGCACACAGCCTTATCCAGAGCGACTTACAATTATCTAATTTATACAACGCAAAGCAGTTGAGGGTTAAAGGTTAATTCTCTGTCCAGGGAATTATTGCTAATTCTACTCGTCGGGTGGTTGGAGGAGGGTGTGTGTCACAAACTCTTTTTTTTTAATGAACCTTTACGTATTTAGTATTTAGTAGTTTTTATTGCATGCCTGATTGCCTATGTTTGTCCATCCATCCATCCATCCATCCATCCATCCATCCATCCATCCATCCATCCATCCATCCATCCATCCATCCATCCATCCATCCATCCATCCATCCATCCATCCATCCATCCATCCATCCATCCACATCCATCCATCCATCTTTTTTCAATGTCCACTGAGACATAGAATACTATCACACCAGCTTCACCCAACCTACAGTGAAGGTGTTATTGCTGAATCATCCACCACCCCAATAATATCCCCATTTATGGAGGTTTCTTTCATTCTACCGATAATGTACTAGCTATTTCAGGTTGACACGTCGTGTATCTCTTTACCTTGTTGCTTATTGTTAAGATTGACACGGATGTTGATGTGAGCGCATGCAGGGCCGGTGAGTGGCGCTCTGGAGACCGCTGCTCCCTTAACGATGGTCAGATCCAAGTCGCAACCCTTTAACTACACCCAAAACACAACATATCATACACTCAACATCCAAGTCGGACACATCACCATTCACAATATATGGTGGACGCCTGACATCACAGCCATTAGTGAGCCTTCTGTAAGCACATAATTGCATTAAATATCTTTTGTAAGCTGTTGCATTTACACTGAAACACTTTTCAATGGAACTTAGGAGTCCGGACGTGTTAGGTGTCGACAAACTAGAATAGAATAGAATAGAATAGAATAGAATAGCCTTTATATTTCACATATACATTACAGCACAGTGAAATTCTTCACAAATCAGCTGGGGTTAGAATGTAGGCTCAGCCATGATATGGCACCCCTGGAGCACAGAGGGTTAAGGGACTTGTTTAAGGGCCCAAGAGTGGCAGTTTGGCCATTTTAGGGCTTGAACCCCCGACCTTCCAATCAGTAACACAGAGCTTTAGCAACTGAGCTACCACTACCCCAAATGTTTAATAGAAAAAAGTATTTTTTTTTTATAGACTATAATAGGTATAAAAAAAACTTAATAAAATAACCTCACCGGAGTTTTCTCTTGGACGATCACACTGGCGTTCTTGGGAACGGGATACAGCTTTAGAGGAGCTTTTATAGTGGCAAAGATGAAGTCGGAATGAGCTTGGATCACTTTGTCGAGGTAATCACCTGCAGGCTCTGAGCGGTAGTACACAGTGATCTCGTCAGATGGGACCAGATGACCCTTGAGAGAAAGAGACATAGCAAACATTACTCGAATCCTAATAACCCCCATCAGCTCTACTATATTGGAAACATTTGCTTTTATTATTAACAGGTGAATCCATTCCATGTACGAAGACTTTCATGCTCAACAGGCCAACAGCCAGGACTTCGTGGCAGTGCTGAGATATAAATGTGA
The DNA here is from genome assembly GCF_946808225.1 of Silurus aristotelis. Classification (NCBI taxonomy): domain Eukaryota; kingdom Metazoa; phylum Chordata; class Actinopteri; order Siluriformes; family Siluridae; genus Silurus; species Silurus aristotelis. The sequence continues at coordinate 11,395,610 of NC_139601.1, read as the reverse complement.
AATGTTCTGGCCACAGAAAACTCCTGCCTCTTTTGGTGAGGAGAAATGTTTGTGTAGCCGAAAGTGTTGGTATATAAATAATTATTTCTTCAAACCAGCTTTTTTATTTTTCATTCCTTAAGCTTGTATTATTTTAATTCACTTTATTTTAGTGAATATTAATTAACTAGACTACTTTTCTACACAGGTTTCTTCACAAATCAGCCAGAATGGTGGTGCATTATCCTTTTATTTACTACAGTGTATAAACTACAGTTATATATATATATATATATATATATATATATATATATATATATATATATATATATATATATATATATATATATATAAAAAAAATCATAAACAGAGTTTCTGCACCACTCAACCCCCAACAATCAGTGCCTCCCTTTACAGAAAGGATAACAAAAACTCTAATTCCCTCCCATGGAAAATTCCTCCTGTTTTTTTTTTTTTTTTCCAGGGTTTCAATAAGAAAGGAATTCAGGTTTGGCTTTTGGCCAAAGACTCCCTACCCCTTTACATGTACAGAACATATATGGCATGCACCAGGCAGCAGGCTGGAATGGAAAATAAAAAGTTTGTTTATTAATGAAGGGGGGAAGAAAAGGAGGGCAGAAGGAAATCCATCTTACTTTCCTGATTTCCATAACACTTCAAAAAGCAGCATATGTCTCTGAGTGGACTGGGTAATTAAGCTTATTAAGCCTGCTCTGCTCCATGTACATGTAATTCTGGAGTGGAAAATGAAGCGTTTTTTTTCTTTCTTTCTTTCTTAGCAGTACTACAAGCCTGGGAAAGTAAAATGAGCCAGACCCCAAGAAGGAAGAGAAAGACAAACAAACACTGGGTGGAGTGATAAAGCAATGTCAGAGGAATAAAGATCCGTCTCCATACTCTCTGTCCTCTACATCTGCCTCTTTCAAACTACCTACCTGCATGTCCTCCCTCACCACATCCATAAACCTTCTCCTTGGCCTTCCTCTTTTCTTCCTACCTAGTGGTTTCATCCTCAGCATTTTCTTACCGATATACTCCATGTCCCTCCTCTGCACATGTCCAAACCATCTCAATCTCACCTCCCTCACTTTGTCTCCAAAACGTTGTACATGCGCTGTCCCTCTAATGAACTCATTTCTAATCCTGTCCATTCTCGAAAAAAACCTTAACATCTAAGGTTAATATATATAAAATAGTTCTAAATTAACCATACCAATATCTTACCTTCTTGCGCAGTTTCTGAATGCGGTTAATAACTTCTCGAGCCACACCTTCATCAACCATTGACTGATCAGGAGTGATGTCTAAGAGAACCAAGAGCTACAAAAAAAACCAAAAAAAAAAACCACATTAAACAAATAATATTAAGACCTTGTTGGATATTACACTACACCTGCATTTTAGAAGTTAGAGAATATTTCACTTTACACTTTCTGGTGATTTTTTTTTATATTTAAAACATATTTAGCTGTAAATTATTTTTCAAACTTCCCCTCAACGTAGCCAATCAGCCATAGTCTCTATGTTTGGAAGCCAGAGTTTTTTTTTTTTTGTTTGTTTGTTTGTTTTGGAATGGATTTAACACATGATTTGCAGCCCAAAATAAAATGGCAATGCCTGTGCCAAAATCTTGACCAAATGATCTAAAATAAACAATCTGGCAACATTTAATTCAAAACATTAAAAATAGACATTCGATCTAATCTTTCCCACTGAGCCGATTCTTTAATAAATCTTTCAAAAACATTTTTCTTTAACGATAAAACTGTGACTCAAAACACCATGTTTGAATTTACTAGCAGTTGCAATAGCAATCTGCACTGAGCCCTGACTGAGCCAACCTGAGATACTCGCACGTTGAAACATAAAGTACACATTCGTCTAACTCAGTGAGCTGAATAATCCTTATTGTTGGCCATGTTTGGAACTGAAATTACCAAAAATAACCAACTAACATACTACTGGAAAAAATCCATTACGAATCCTTGACTTCAATGTTCTACACAGAAGAATGGTACAAGCCCGTAACGGCAAAATATGAAACTTTGATTGGTGTAATAAATTAGCTATCATTAGGCAGGAAATTAGACAGAATTTAACAAATAGAAAAAGAAATGTCATATGGGATAGTTCTTCCCCTTGTGGGTAAACTAGTTTACAGATTTTTACAGAATAAGGAGACAGTGTTTTTCCATTCAGTGTTGATGTTCTCGTGATTTTACGTTTGTGTACAAGTCAAGTCAAGTCAAGTTTATTTGTATAGCGCTTTTCACAACAGACATTGTCTCAAAGCAGCTTTACAGAAAACAACAGTGAAGGTGAATGGTGTGTGCGACAGTGACAAGGAAAAACTCCCTTAGATGATATGAGGAAGAAACCTTGAGAGGAACCAGACTCAAAGGGGAACCCATCCTCATATTGGTGACATCAAGAGTTTGATCATACAAGACGACTATATAAGTGAATGTCCTTGTCTTTTCCCTAAACAGTTATGTTCAGCAAAATTAAATGAGAAAACGGTAGCAAATATTCTGACCAAAGTTTTTTTGTTTGTTCACATCATAAAAAAGCTTCATATTTTGCCATATTGGGCTTAACAAATTTTTTTTTTCCTAGGGGTGAACATAAATATTATTGTGGTGCAAACTGGAGATGTACGTATAGTTCCGTAGATGAAACTGAATCACTGAATGTTCAACTGTCCAGTTCATTAAAATGGACAGTTTGAAAGACTCGGCTCATTAAACACAATCAAACTCTCCATTGTTAGTTCAAAGACTGTATCACTGAGGTAAAATTCCTAGTCGAACAAATTTTTATGATTTGTTGAAACGCGATTATGTGGGCTGTTATAAATCGGAAAGACTGCACAGTACCTGTCCATCTGAATGAGCTTCATATTGCATGGCCGTGCCTGATTTCTGGTCGAAGGTGTACATCAGTCGCAAATCCTCTTCATGCAGCTCGTGTCCGTCCACTACAATAGATCCTGGGATACAAGAAGAATATCTTTTTTTGAGTGATGTGTGATTGTAGTGAAAAAAAAACGTATTTGTTTAAATCTAAAAATACAAATCTAAAGAATTATTCACCCCCCCCCCCCCAATCCATTTCATCGTCCCTTTTACACTTTGTAATGTTTTCTCTTGAATTAACCACTAAACACTTTGTCCTGACTACAAACTGAACATTTACAAAACAGAAAATCCATCTGCTTTCATCTGATGTTTCAATCGGACTTGAAACTACACAATAAGTCCGTTCTTTTAGCTCTCTTTGTTCTTCAGATCTCTGCTCTCATCCTGCTCTGACCCTTCCATTTCACATTTCATAGCCTCATCCCACGTTGTACCTTATTAAAGCGCCAATGTTCTGTAAAAGAGGTGTGAAAGTGCTTTTCAAGCAGGCGTGCTGAAACACTGCAATCAGATCCTTGCGCTAATCGGAGATCTCTGCGCTTGGATGTGTTTTTCTTTGCTCTTTCTGGCTGACGCTTGGGGGCCAAAGGAAGCAGAACGCAAGGCAGGTAACGCACGACTTATTAAAAACTACCGCCCACTTCAAATAGGGGTTTTGATAGCTTTCAGCTTGAAGCCTGGAAAAACACAGCTTTCTACTTCAAATATCAAAAATCACAAACTGATGCAATTCCCCTGTTACCCCCCGAGTGCAAAGCTCCCTCTCGGGCAAAATCTTTAAAAATGCGAGGGTGCAAGCCGAAAGATTTAAAATGAAACGTTGCTGCTTGACTATTACTAGTGTTCTATTATTAAGAAATACATCCATATGCCATACTTGTTTGGACTCCCTGGTTATTCCTGCTCAGGATATTGCATGGGAGCAATCAAATCAAATGTCTAGCAGTAGCTCCAGAAAGAAACTCAGACAGTTGAGAAAAGCTTCACACCGCAAATGCTGTGCTCTACAGGGTTTATGCTGGGTTTCCTCTGAATACAATACACAGAGAAATTAAGAGCCTTTTATTCAGACAAGCAAAAAAACTGTCCTCTCGTGTAATTTAGCATTGACAATATACGTTTCTTTATTTACTTTTTTCTTTCCAAGGTATTTCAATGAGAGAAAATAATTCACCCTGTTCTTGATCATCATATATATGCTGATTTCACATGCAGCAATAACTGCTGGCAGTGTGTTACGAATGTGTCAGAGCAGCAAGTGAGAAGCATTCCACACTTCCTAATCACCTGCTATGATGGCAACTGGTTGGCTGTAAGTATCTAGAGTCTGCTTGAGAAAGAGATCAGCCCCAGCCTCACTTCTTTAGATCACATTAGCAGTGATCTGAATGTTAAAAGTCCAAACAAGCTACAAATCTAACGTAACTTACAAGTCCAAAAAGGCTTATATGTATGCCATCATTGAAACATATAATTCAAACATTGAAATCTGCAGGCAAGTGACACCAAACTCTGGGATAGTGGGAAAAAATGGCTTCACAAACTCTTTTTAAAGTCCCACTGAAGTGCCTTGAAACTATTTAATTCAATTTAATTAATTTTTATTTGTATAGCGCTTTAAACAATGAACATTGTCTCAAAGCAGCTTTACACAGATAATGTGGTGATTAAAATTTAATATGTTCTTTATAAGTAAGTTTGTCCCTGATGAGCGAGCCGGTGGTGACTGTGGCAAGGAAAAACTCCCCGAGATGGCATAAGGAAGAAACCTTGAGAGGAACCAGACTCAAGGGTGAACCCATCCTCATCTGGGTTGCACCGAATGTCCATTTGTAGCAGATATACGATGTTGCGGGGTGCAGTGATGATAATCATTTCCAATGTTCATTTCCAATGAAACAGGCAATCTGGGCTTCTCCACGTTCTTTAATAACAAACTTTGTCTGTTAGCAACACAGATAAGAGCCTTAGTAATAATACCTCCTTTTTCAAAGTGAATCAATTCAAGCGTTTTCATACGTTCAACCAAAACCTCAGCAAGGTAATTTTTTTTATCATGTTGCGAGTATAGACAGTGTTTAATTGAGTCTGATGACAAGCTGAAGTGCAGAATGATGTCATCAAAATTAGTGACATTTTGATATGAGATCATCAAAATGTGAAGATATGATTTCTCCTCTTTGGAGAACAATAAGGATTTTGTTAGACCAATTTAATAACAAATTTACCAAGGCTTTGTTAGACTATAAAAAAAAACCCTCCCATGACAGGAAATGGAATAGAAAAAAAAAAAAAAGTGAAACAGAAATAAAAACAAATCTACTCATAAATTAAGAAATTTGTTGCTATGATTTGGAATTCATGTTTGGGGAAAAATAAATCGATTAGAACAAAACATGTGAAACCAAAACAGTGTTCATAGACTTATAAGAAAAACAAAAAGATTCTCTTGATTAAAGTCTTCATATTGGTATCAGACTGACATCAGAAGCAAACACTGGAAAAATTCTGTTTTATAATGTTCTCTTTCATTTAGTTTCATTGATTTATGAACACCAGAGGACACCGTGGAGGATATGAAGGAGTGAAGGTAATGGGGTGTAAATGAGATATTCAGAGAGAAGGATTTGCCAAATAGCTAAAAATTATAGTGTGTATGTGTTGCTGAGTGCATCATACAGACTTCCTTGCCACATACAAATAAGTTATTAGTGATGCATTAGTTGCAGTGACAAATTAAATGGTTAAATTAAAACAAAAGGTCTCTTCCAGGACGACTCTGCTCTTATCCTATCTGTTTTGTGGGCTGTGGTGCAACTCTCTGACTGTAAGAGCGGTCTCCAACCTTTTTTGTGCCACGGACCGGTTTAATGTCGGACAATATTTTCACGGACCGCCTTTAAGGTGTGGCGGATAAATGCAACAAAATAAAATTATATGAGCGCCATAAAAACTGGTATTTTCTAAATATAATAATAAACGTGAATCCACTGTGTTGATTTTTGTTCATTTTGCACGCTTGGGGGTTTGAGTTTAGCGGTAATGTATTATGTGTTAGGGGCCGGAGCAGCCCCTTTAGGTAGGTAGCGGATGGAGGTAAGACATGTGACTGAGGCATCATGACATGCATCAAAAGTGAGTCATAGACAGATGTGGTGAAGAGAATCCGTTTTTTCCAAAATAAAACATCGTTCAGAATCAAATAATATTTAGAACGAAAATAATGTAAGTTATGTATTCTTTCCGGGGGTTGGGGACCACTGTACTAGATGAACACATGGGCAGCGGGGTGGCATTGCTGATGCAGCTGTGACCTTCTGTGACCTCTGGTTTTGTTTTTGCTACAAAATGACCTATCATGTGTGAAAAAAAACAAAAAACAACAAAAAAAAAGTTTAAGGTAGAAAAGGTAAAATAACAACAGGCTGGCTGTCAACACCTTTGGTGCTTTGCCTTATAATACAACAACCCGCTGATAAAATTTATTTATCTTTTTTTAAAATCTAGAATTTCACCACTTTCCACGTTTAAAACATGAAAACATTTCTCAGCGTTTGTGAACTTTAAAGCTACTTTGATCATTTGTGCTCAAAGAGATCTCAAAATGATTTAAGCCAAATTTGGTTAAAGGTTGAACAAACGTTGGTAAAGAAGTAGCAAAAATGGCAGTTGTAAATATCCATCTTTAGCAGATCATAAAACATTTTGACCAGTTGATCCTGATGATGAACACAGTTCACAAGTTTTTTGTGAATTAGTTTTAAATAAGGACCGAATTTTACCCAATGGTAAGCTTTGGCAGGATTTATACCCCTCCCAACTAAATCTCTTAACTTTGTTGGACTTTGTTGTTAATGTTGGACAATAAACAAACTAATTAGAAGAAAAAGAAAAGGTAAAAAGGGTTTAAGCTTTGGTCTGCTTAAACTTCAAAGTCAGATGATTTTAAACTATTGCAGCTCTAGGACTGCTATGTAAGACAAAACTTATCGAAGCAGAATCTTTAAGGTGAACAGTGTTTCTCACATTAGACTGATACTAATTTCCACTAAAGCTGTTCTAGAGACGCCATTGACTTCCATGTTTGTTAATATTAAGCTATTATTTCACTTGGCAGTGATCTGTAAACGGCTTTTAATATGGATGTGCACATCACATACACTGTAAAAGCCCTGTATGATTACAGCACTGAGAATGCACAGGTTTATGTTAGCCCCAGTACAAACCCGTTTTTTGGAAGGCCTCCAGCTGTTCACTCTTCAGTTCTTTGATGGCGGCCGTGACCGATTTGAACGCTCCTTTCAGCCTCTTTCCGAGCACCATGTGGTCAGGCTCGGCCCGCAGCCGGATGCCGAATTTATCTTTATCTGTGGATAGAACGAGCTGCCGCACATTCAGCTCCTGCAAACAGAGAAAGTGCAGCAGCCATTAGAAGCATGATTCAGCGCATTTATATGCAGCAGGTGAGGCAAGAATGTGGAGGCAGTATGGGGATGTAAATATTGTATTACAGTATATTGCTTTGTGCTGAGGGCTTTCACTTATTGATCATTATAGAACAAAACATTAAAGGAATGATTTTGCTGATGCAGTAAAGTAAGCACGCGCATTAAAATGTTTACAAGTTAAAGTGCTTGCACTTAACAAAGCACGTCGATATCGCTCAAAACAAGGACGCAAAACACAATAAAATATGGCATATATAATGGCTGCAGGACACTAAATTAGCCAAATAGTGAACTACCGGGTAGAAGCTTGCTCTAGGTAAGAAATGCTATAAATCAATCTAGGAAGGGTTGCATATGTACATTTTAATTCGGTGTGCAAGCTGCTTCCATTAGTATCTAAAACAACATATTGGATATTTACATTTGTGATTAATGATCTAATGTAGAAACTTTACATTTACAGCAGTCAAGACTTCAATATTATACGATTTAGGGTTGTTTAATGCGATGAAGTGTGATTTAGCACATGCCCTCAGACTTCACTTATACAGAGATCCAGCCATTCTCCGTAACGACGCTACTTCTGCCTTGCACACAATGTTCTGAATTGAACAGCCAAGCATAAATATTACTACCAGGGCTACATAGCTCTAACTAGAAAGATTTAACAGCCTCCGTTGTTGTCCAGTCATTGTAATGTAGGACTTAGGACTGGGCTGTACATGTGATGTGAATAAAGCATGGCTAATGTCGACAGTATGTGTGATGTATATGTGCCGTATTTGTATCATCCTTTGTCTTAGAGAGAGCCACAAACAAAGCATCCATGTGCAATAAAATAAACCCATTTTCCTGTAAAAGTCAAGGAATAAATTAAAGTGTCCTTAGCCATAGTGATGTCTACAAACCACACTAAATATCATTACTAAATAATCCTGAATAAATCACATCTTGCTATTCAGATACATCGCACAGACCTACGATATGAATTAAAACATAGTAAGCCTGTAATTTACAAAAAATTTACATGACATCACAATGGAGCTGAACGCGAAAACATTATAAAGCTGTCATGTAGGCTGTTGGTTAGTTAAAACATTGGATAACATCGACTAAAATATATAAAATCTACAGCATTTTGCACCCTGGAGGTATATATTTATCATAGGAGTCCAGATGCTACATCATGAAAAGTTAATTTAATCTTAAAGAAACAAATAGTACTAATTAAACATTTTATAATAAAAGGCAAGAACAATTTGTTCAGAAAACGTCTGAGACGAAACACTCAGATTCTCTCTGGAATTTCAGAGAAAAACAAGAGAACAGTGTCTTATCAATGATAACATGCTAGCCAGCATACACTTGAAAAGTATTTCTGAAATAAATATATAATTGATTTATTTATATTTCCCACTCTAAAGCTAGATAACAAGCTGACCTTGAAGAAATTTCAAAAAGTCATATTTCTACATTCCTACAAGTTGGAACAGTAGCTAGCTAGCTACTGTAACATAAGTTAACCTGGAAGCGAACAATTTACAACTATTTTAAGATGATATTAAAGCAATATTCAAAAAAGTTCCCCAATCTTCAATAATACTAGCTATCATGACAGAATATTATTGATAGTTATAGATATTGAAACCATGTTCATTAATTCTAATTATTTTCTTTTGCAAAGCTTGACACATTGCTAACATTACAGTATATAACCTGAAATGATTTTTAAGAGGATAGGAACTATTTTTTTTATTTTTATTTTATTTCTAGCCAGATGGTTAACACGATTTACAGAATTTCTGAGAGGATTTTCATTCAAAAGTTTATAGACGTCTTTTAAAATGCTATCTGGCTACTTCACTTCTGACAGGATTTTCAAGCTGTATGTATAGATAACTTGGTTACAATGACAAAAGAACGGATAAAAGGAGCCGCATTGTATTTGAAACTGATTGTTAAAAAAAAATTAAATTAATGTGATATTGTAATATTGGCACATGTCTAAATAGGATCCTCATGATGAGTGCTATGTGAGAGTTGCCCTGAGGAGTCTGAACAAAGGTTGCATCTACATATTGCTAGCAGCTCTACACGCTGGCTTAAGTACCCTCATTCAAGCGGTGGCTAACAACTGTGCTGAACTGACTGCACACATCAGTCATTCCTACAGGAAAGGTTCGAAATGCTCAACCTCAGAAGACAGCTGTTCTGCACAAAACCCTGCAGGGAACCTGAAGAGTGATGATATTATAAAGTGTCCCTGACAGCAATATCATGCATATTCAATAATATATTGTTTATATAGTTTATACAATGCCCATGGAAAATACTAGCTTCTGAATGCCCAGCGGGTGTCCTTTACTTTCTTATCCCTCCGTGTCATGTGACGTCACGCCTCCCAATCACTGACTTTGGCATCTGAATAGGGAATGATAATTATCTGTGCTAATGCACTTCACTACATACAAAACATATTTGACAAATGAATCCTCTGCAGATCCTCCCAGCCATGCTAACTCGTTGCCACGTTAGCTAGTTAGTTATGTTGTGGGGCAACTGTTTATTACTGTCCATCGAATTAAAATATTTGCTTAATCGCACATTTATATCTGTCTAAATGTACCGGAAATAAATAAACTTTAAGGTTTTAATACTCTAATGAACATGGGCATGGACAAATATGGAACCTTTATGCAAATTTTTATGTTTATTAATAGTGAAACCTTCCTCAACATAAAGCATGAAGAGCTTGATTGTGATTGTTTTGAAGTAATTCTGTTTTTATAAATTATGTAAGTTATCTGGACACCACACTAAACTTTTGCTGTTTCCACACAGACGGTTAATGACGTGATACCAGAGAAAGTGTACCTCTTCTAACTTTCATACGGATTACGTAATCAGTCAATATTTGTTTTTGAATGCGAAATTGGTTAAATTGAAAGTAGACATTCCGAGCTTTCTATAATTACATTTATGCCTGTGGGATGAGTATTCTCAGGACGATTCAGATTCAAGATTGAGGTTGTTTTATTTATGTGTCTGTGAAGAGAGATGACCGCGATGGCAGAGAGCGCCCCTGTTTGTTTTCTTTATTTTACAAAAGCACACATTTTGTTGTTATTATGAGTGTATACAAATAAAATTAGACTCTTTACAGATTCAAATTATGTATTGCTCTCATCTGTACCATCAAAAAAGTATTTTAACCCCAGAGGGTTAATTGCCGGATGTGTGCATCAAGGCGGATTTTGTTGCTGATTTGAAACTTGGTGAATCAGTAAAACAAATGTTTAGTGATTCTCCGGTGCAGATAATTTTTTTAAAATGTCTAAGTAAAGAAACGACGTCATGAATACCGTATTTTCCGGACTATAACCCGCTACTTTTTTCCTATGTTTTGAACACCGCGGCTTAAACAACGAAGCAGCTAATTTATGCATTTTTCCTGGGTTTCCTGCACGGCATCGGGAGAAAAAAACTTTTATTTTTTAAACGCACGACGATGGCAAAAAAAAACTCTCGAGAGAAATAGTTGTGAAAGGAAGGAGGAAGACAGTGAACAATGACTTACTTGGTCGGCTACTGTTTAGATACAAGCCGTTGTAGCGCGTTGAGTCTGGGTCATGGGATAGCTTGAATTGTAACTCCAGTTGCAACAGAAATCATATAAGCTGATTTTATCGTTTAGTTGTCGCATATATATATTTATATATTTCGTTAGTAACTGTTAACGCAAATTAATTTTAACGGCACTAATTTTATTAACGCACAATTATCAAATAAGTTCCTGTCTATAAGCCGCACTGTCTACACTAATGTACTTTACACAGGATTTAACGAAAGACACGTTACACACAGTGGAACGGGTGAAATATGTTGCAATTCCTTTAGGAGCATAGCGTTTTTTTGGGAATAGCCTGCCACTGCATTTTTCCAGTATAACTGCATGTGTGCAAGACCGAGGAATATGTCCTTATTATTTTCTAATGCTGATTTCTAAGTTTCTTTGACTAAACCTTAACGCTGTTGCCAAGAAAAATTAAAAAAGCACGAGTTTTGGAAACCTGTCTGTGCTTATATGATTTCTGCTGCAACTGGAGTTAGTGAGCTCTCCCTTCACCCAGACTCAACGCGTTACAACGGCCTGTATCTAAACAGTAGCCTACCAAGTAAATCATTGTTCACTGTCTTTCTCCTTCCTTTCACAACTATTTCTCTCGGGAGTTTATCTTTTGGCATCGTCGTGCTTTAAAAAAAAAAACGTGCAGCTCAGAACACAGGTGAGGTGCGTTTTTTTTATTTCCGTTCGTCAATTTCATTGGTCTAGTGTTATGTCGCTCAGTTTTTTGCCAAGTTTGTGAAACCGGAAAAAAACCCAGAAAAAAAATCCAAATTAGCCGCTTCGTTGTTTAAGCCGCGGGGTTCAAATCGTGGGAAAAAAGTAGCGGCTTATAGTCCGGAAAATACGGTAAAATTTCAAAACAGAGTTTGTACTAATAAATTACATAAAGATGCTTGAAAAAACTATTTTATTATTGTATATTGTTTTTTTTTCTTGGCTACATTGGTTCAAAATTCTTTGATAAAAAGCGATAAGAATAACTTGCCATGTAACCATGGCAACAATCACATCACCAAGCATTCTCTCTTCCATACTGTATAATCATTATCGGTAGAGACATGGCTACTGAACATGCAGTGAATGTGTAGTTCATACACTGAGCACATACACAAACACACAGGTTTTGGAACAGATCGATAGCAGCCGTGTGGCGCAAAGTGACAGAGCTGCTATTTTTAGTTCCAGACTTCCACCTCCACTATCATTCTCACCACTGGTGCTGAGAGGTGAAGGATGGCAGGTTTTGTTGTGCTTGCTCTCTTGTGTTGACATCAACTCTTTCCTGTGCTCGATTACAACAGAACAGTCATGTAGGAAGAAATAACACTGCTACAAACCTAGATCTTTTTAGTGGTAGTGGGGAAGCACATTCACAAACAAACTATGTTGTTTGAGGTACAGAATAACATGGAGGCAAGGAAGACCACCCCTCCACCCAGTGACCAGGTGCTCTGTCTATCCATGGCTGAAATGAGGAAAACTCTATGTAGAGTTAACCTACGGAAGTCTGTTGGTTCAGGCAATGTACATTCCAGAGTGCTCAGCGAATTGGCAGAACAGCTAGTGAATGTTTTCACTGACATCTTCTACATCTACACTTCAGTTCAGCATTCAACACAAACATCCCTCAGCACGAGATTGAAAAGCTGAGCCTACTGGGCTTGAACACTTCCATCTGCAACTGGATCCTGGACCTCCTGACTGGGAGACATCATTCAGTCCGGATCAGGAACAGCATCTCCAGAACCACCACAATGAGCACTAGGGCCCCTCAGGGCTGTGTGCTCAGCCCACTCCTGTTCACTCTGCTGACTCACCAATGTGCAGCAATGCACAGCTCGAATCACATCAAGTTCGCTGTTGACACGAACCTGCCTGGTTTGAAAATTGCATGTCTCGGATCGCAAGACCCTACACAGAGTATAGTGAAAACGGCTAAGAAGATCATCAGAGTCTCTCTCCCCTTAATCACAGACATTTATACCCCATGCTGCATCACAAAGCCAACAGCACTGTTAACGACCCCTCACACCTCACACACACGCTTCACTGATGGTAAGAGATCAGGAAAGAGGTTCCGAAGCATTCAGGCCTCACATCCACACTGTGTAACTGTTCTTTTCCTCAAAGCATCAGGTTCCTCAACACACAGAACTCAACTATACAAGCACATACACTAGGGCTGGGACGATTCACTAATCTGGCGATTCAATACTCTCCCGATACTTTTGTGCCGATTCAATACATATTGCGATTCTGTAGCTATTGCGATTCATTGTTTAAATTGTGATTTTTGTTTGCTTAATAAAGATTAGACAATGGCAAATACTTGATCTTTTGTCAGGAGCATACACATACACATAGTGCATAAAGAACCTTGAACCATAAAACTTTCAAGTACCAAAAATTTGAATATAATATTCAAATGTGCAACAAAATAACTAAAAACAATACTAAATAAAATAAAAGTGCTGTTAAACTGTTCCAATGTCCAACTCAGTCAAGGTGCTAATATCATTCTCTCTTTTCTCTCAGTGCAGCTGTTACTGCAGCCTGTTGCTCCAGAAAACGTTCAACCATGTCATAGGCACTATTCCATCTCGTTGAAACGTCTGTTATAAGTTTGTGCACAGGGAGCTCCAGTAACTTTTGTTTTTCCTGCAAAACATGAAGTCCTGCAGCACATCTATGGAAATATCCAGTGATGCGTCGTACTCGTCCAAGTAACATCGGGACAGCGGGCAGCTTCAGTGCGCGCTGTGAGGCCAGACTGAGAGTGTGTGCGTAGCACTTAATATGGAGAAAGCCGGTTAATTGGGCAGCGATAACCATATTAGACGCATTGTCTGTGACTAAAGCAGGATTTTTATCCGTTAAACATTTCTCAAAGAGGTTTACTACCCTGCCTCTGCCATCGGTTTGCTTTCTCGCGCCAGCTTAAAACGGATACAACCTCATCTAATACAGACAACAACAAAATACGCCCTCTGTTGGAATAAAAGCGATAACATCTTCCCACCGCCTCTGGAAAAGTAAAATAATTAAAGATATATCGATTCTGAGGTAAACAAATCGATCTCAAAATCGTTTTAAAAAGAATCCCGATAGTTTGGTGAATCGATTTTTTCTCCCACCCCTAACATACACACAGTTAACTGTGTGCTACTGAACTGCACAACCTGAACTCAACACACACTGATTACTCATCTTAATCCATTTCACCACCCATATTATATTTATTTTGAATCATATTATACCGTTTACATGCTGTTTTGCACCTTTTGACTGCTACTACTGCCGTTTATATGTAAAAGTACACTCATGTACACAGTTTTCTTTTGCACATTGTAATGTATAACATTATACAGTAGGTTTACTGGACGGCGCTGTTTTGTGTATCGGTCCCACACTGTCTTGTGTTGTCTGTCTGCACAGTCTTTTGTCTGCGCTGTTTGCACTTGGTTGCACACAACGCACTTTATGTGGCGAGAAAACTTACTCTAGTCCTTAGCTTTGTGTTCTGTATGTCAAGTCAAGTCAAGTTTATTCCTATATCGCTTTTCACAATAGACATTGTCTCCAAACAGCTTTACAGAATTTAGGAATTAAGGTCTTTCTGACCTTTCTCACTCACTCACTCACTCACTCACTGTAAGTAAATGAGTGAGTAAATGTGTGAATAAGTGAGTAAGAAATGAGTAAGTGCTTGAGTAAGTGAGTAAGTAAATAAGTAAGTAAATAGGTAAATAACTAACTACCCCAATCAACCATTTACTGCATAACTGCAGCACACACATACACACACATAAGTGAGTGAGTGAGTGAGTAAGAGAGTAAGTGAGAAAGTAAGTAAGTAAGTAAGTAAGTAAGTAAGTAAGTAAGTAAGTAAGTAGGTGAGTAAGTAAGTAAGTGAGTGAGTGAGTGAGTAAGTAAGTGAGAAAGTGAGTAAGTAAGTAAGTGAGTGAGTAAGTAAGTGAGTGAGTAAGTGAGAAAGTGAGTAAGTAAGTAAGTGAGTGAGTAAGTGAGAAAGTAAGTAAGTAAGTAAGTGAGTAAGTAAGTAAGTGAGTGAGTGAGTGAGAAAGTAAGTGAGTGAGTGAGTGAGAAAGTAAGTGAGTGAGTGAGTGAGTGAGTGAGTAAGTGAGTGAGTAAGTGAGAAAGTAAGTAAGTGAGTGAGTGAGTAAGTGAGTAAGTAAGTAAGAAAGTAAGTAAGTGAGTGAGTGAGTAAGTGAGTGAGTAAGTGAGAAAGTAAGTAAGTAAGTGAGTAAGTAAGTAAGTGAGTGAGTAAGTGAGAAAGTAAGTAAGTAAGTAAGTGAGTGAGTAAGTAAGTGAGTGAGTGAGTGAGAAAGTAAGTGAGTGAGTGAGTGAGTGAGTAAGTGAGTAAGTGAGAAAGTAAGTAAGTAAGTGAGTGAGTGAGTAAGTGAGTAAGTAAGTGAGTGAGTAAGTGAGAAAGTAAGTAAGTAAGTGAGTGAGTAAGTAAGTGAGTAAGTGAGTGAGTGAGTGAGTAAGTGAGTAAGTAAGTAAGTAAGTGAGTGAGTAAGTGAGAAAGTAAGTAAGTAAGTGAGTGAGTAAGTAAGTGAGAAAGTAAGTTAGTAAGTGAGTAAGAAAGTGAGTGAGTAAGTGAGTGAGTGAGTGAGTGAGTAAGTAAGTAGGTGAGTGAGTGAGTGAGTAAGTAAGTGAGTGAGTAAGTAAGTGAGTGAGTAAGTAAGTGAGTGAGTGAGTAAGTGAGAAAGTAAGTAAGTAAGTGAGTGAGTAAGTAAGTGAGAAAGTAAGTTAGTAAGTGAGTAAGAAAGTGAGTGAGTAAGTGAGTGAGTGAGTGAGTGAGTAAGTAAGTAGGTGAGTGAGTGAGTAAGTGAGTGAGTGAGTAAGTAAGTGAGTAAGTGAGTGAGTAAGTGAGTGAGTGAGTAAGTAAGTAAGTAAGTGAGTGAGTAAGTGAGAAAGTAAGTAAGTAAGTGAGTGAGTAAGTAAGTGAGAAAGTAAGTTAGTAAGTGAGTAAGAAAGTGAGTGAGTAAGTGAGTGAGTGAGTGAGTAAGTAAGTAGGTGAGTGAGTGAGTGAGTAAGTGAGTGAGTGAGTAAGTGAGTGAGTGAGTAAGTAAGTGAGTGAGTAAGTAAGTGAGTGAGTAAGTAAGTGAGTAAGTGAGTGCGTGAGTGAGTAAGTGAGTAAGTGAGTGAGTGAGTAAGTGAGTGAGTGAGTAAGTAAGTGAGTGAGTGAGTGCGTGAGTGAGTAAGTGAGTAAGTTAGTGAGTGAGTGCGTGAGTGAGTAAGTGAGTAAGTGAGTGAGTGAGTAAGTGAGTGAGTGAGTAAGTAAGTGAGTGAGTGCGTGAGTGAGTAAGTGAGTGAGTGAGTAAGTAAGTGAGTGAGTGAGTGCGTGAGTGAGTAAGTGAGTAAGTTAGTGAGTGAGTGAGTGAGTGAGTAAGTAAGTGAGTAAGTAAGTGAGTGAGTAAGTAAGTGAGTAAGTAAGTGAGTGAGTAAGTGAATGAGTGAGTAAGTGAGAAAGTAAGTAAGTATGTGAGTAAGTAAGTAAGTGAGTAAGATAGTAAGTAAGTAAGTGAGTAAGAAAGTGAGTGAGTGAGTGAGTGAGTAAGTAAGTAAGTATGTGAGTAAGTAAGTAAGTGAGTAAGAAAGTAAGTAAGTAAGTGAGTAAGAAAGTAAGTAAGTAAGTGAGTAAGTGAGAAAGTAAGTAAGTAAGTGAGAAAGTAAGTAAGTAAGTGGGTAAGTAAGTGAGTAAGTAAGTGAGTAAGTAAGTGAGTAAGTAAGTGAGTAAGTAAGTGAGTAAGTAAGTGAGTGAGTAAGTAAGTAAGTAAGTGAGTAAGTAAGTGAGTAAGTAAGTGAGTAAGTAAGTGAGTGAGTAAGTGAGTGAGTGAGTAAGTGAGTGAGTAAGTGAGGAAATATTTAACTACTCCAAGCAACCATTTATTGCATAACTGCAGCTCACACATACTATATAAGGAATTATGTAACCATGCTTCACCAAATTCCAAATTCCTTTACAATTTTTTTTTTGCTTACTTGCAAGGTGCAAGAGGCTAATGCTACAAAACAGCTGATAAATATCACACTGAAAATAACTTGAAATGCTGAGGATGTGTGGCATGAGTTGATGTGCAGAATGAATCCAAGCGTTTCACAGATTGAAATGTATGAGAGCTGTGTGATGTGTGGAATAAATTACCTCCAAAATGTATTTCTGCAGGGACTGAATGTCTCCAAGAGCCTCAGGGTCCTGATGGATGACCACCACCTCCCTGAGGGGATACTAAAAATACAAAACATCTCATCAGAACGTCGCTGAAATTTGGGCATGTGCGACACACGATGGGAAAGTAGAGAGATGTATGTCACTAGAGTGAATTTCTTATCTAAAAGCTGCACTATATAAAGAAGGAGCAGTGATTAATAGGGCTGCACCTTGACAGGGAGAGTTTTCCTGTCTCGGATCACTCGACCCAGCTCGATGACAGACTGCATTTGGGATACAGCATTCTCGATGCGCTGGTCAATCAGTGACTCTCTGAAAGTCAGGACAAAGATTTGTGTTACTGACAAATGACACTGGTTTTTTTTAAATCAGCCAAACAATAAATAAAAAAAAACTTCAGGGGGAAAAAAAAAAAATTCTTTTAAGCGGTGTGTTCAAAATGGTTTAGATTTAGTGATCATAAATGTCACAGCATATAATTAATATAATCCTTAATATCAACGGCACCCGGCAAGATAGTACTGGAGAGGGAATTTGGCGTTTATAGCTGTTGTGAGGTACATGTACTTTTCTTAACGAAGCTTAGTTTCTGTAGTATGATGTAATTGAAACACATTTTAATTATTATATTATGTATAATGCATAAGGGAAAATAATCAACCCATGGGTCGTAACAGTATCCAGCCTGCTGATTATTTTCCAACAACAAGCTCCTGTATGTTTCATTCCTTAGTTTCTAAATACGACTTGCTTTTTTGGCATGGGAAGAAAACAAAACCGTAACACGTCTTAAATCTTTAATGTTGTATACATTTATTTTAATAAACAGATCATCTTTACTTTTTGTTAAAGGACTTAAAACTCATGCGATGGGAATGCAGTAAAAGAAAAAACACGCTTCCCCTTCTCCTACAACTAAGTACATCTTGTGAGTCAAATGGAAACCACTGAGTTTTTCTAATGAACACGAGCCACGATCATGTGACCTCAGTGCTTTTATTAATGTCACTGAAACCAAGCACTTGAAGATTTGTGGGGGGTGGTAGCTTTGTTATATTAGAAACTCTTTTCACTGGAGGGGTAGGATTTCAGTAACGATTTATATTTTAGTAAAAAAAAGAAAAATTCTAATTCAGGGAGGTTCAAACTTTTTTCTACAGAGGGGCTAAAAAAATTTACTTGATTGAGGGACATGGGCTTAAAGTACCATAATTTCCGGACTATTAAGCACATCCATATATAAGCCACACCCACTGAATTTTACAAAGATTTTTCTTTTGAACATAAATAAGACGCACCTGTCTATAAGCCGCAGGTGTCTACACTGAAACTAATAAACTTTACACAGGCTTTAACGACACTGTGTAATGGGTGAAATATGTTGTGCCTCCTTTAAGAGCAGAGCGGTATTTTGGAAATAGGCTGCCGCCGCATTTTCCAGGTATTACTGCATGTGTGCAAGACCGAGGAATATGTCCTTATTATTTTCTGATGCTCATTTCTAAGTTTCTTTGACTAACCCAAAACGCTGTTGCCAAGAAAAATAAAAAAGCACGAGTTTTGGAAACCTGTCTGTGCTAATATGATTTCTGTTGCAACTGGAGTTAGCGAGCTCGCCCATGACCCAGACTCAACGTGTTACAACGGCTTGTATCTAAACAGTAGCCGACCAAGAAAGTAACCTTACTTCCTTTCACAGCTATTTCTCTCGAGAGTTTATCTTTTGGCATCGTCGTGTGTCACCACCGTTCGGAAATGTAATTGGTCTAATGTTATGTCGCTCAGTTTTTTGTGTTGAAAGTCGTAAAACCGGGGAAAAAAACCCAGGGAAAATTCATATATTAGCCGTTTCGTTGTTTAAGCCGCAGGGTTCAAAACGTGGGAAAAAAGTAGCGGCTTATAGTCTGAAAAATACAGTAAATGCTGCATTTCATCAGACTGTATTATATTAAAATTTAAAGTCGCCTTAGTTCCCCCTCATGTGTGATATTAAAATGTTTAGAAATAAATAAATAGGAAACATTCATCTGTAATGTGCATAACTAATGCAACTTTATTTTTAAGATTTCTAGTTTAATGGAACGTATAGTACAAAAAAAACATGGACAATTCGCATTTACAGTACAGTTGAGGTCAATGCCTAATACAGATTTTCAAGCTACAGTATAAGCTGGAAAGTCAGATGCTTGTAATATCAGTAATATAAATATGAGACACATGAAGGTGTCCTTATTTTTTTATTTTTGTTCAAGTCAAATTCACTTTTATTCTCTAAATTTGATTTCAATTTACATTTTTTTTTAAGCTAATAAAAAATTTAATTAAAGTAAAAAGGCATATTACAAAATGTAAGTGGAAGGATGTAATTTCAGTCACTGCATTATACTGTTATATATACATTATAAGTTATACTGAAATATACTGAAATTGTCCTTTACAAGACACCGTATCCCGTACAGGTAAAAAGATTTTAGCATTTAAACAAAGATTCCTTATAAAAACAAAAGTGGACAATTCATTTTTTGACTAATTCCACAGTTTTTTAACGATCCTCATCACCACGTAAGCTCTGTATACACTCCACTAAATGCAGAAGCTTTGCAGGCTTATACAGTAAAACCCCTGAATCCACTGTTTCTATCCAATTGAAAATTCCAGAAATGATGAAATATTGTGCAGTCTCGGATGATTATAGTCCCAGACCTTAATCATCCCTTATTCACTTAGTAGCCATCTCAGTTATCAGATTAGGAAATTGCAGTGTTTATGTTTAAGTAGCTCTTATTTTGCTTAATAATTGCTTTAAAGCACAAGAACAGTGATTATGTGTCTAATTTACACATTAAACTTAAACAATACTGTGTACTTTTGCTCAATATGTAGTGTTTGCTACTATTCACAGTTTCATGCATGTGCTGAGGAAGTTTAATAGAAATGGAAATGTGAAAAATATTTTAGAAACATTTCTGCTGAGAATGCAGAATTCAAATCCTGATTATCGGCCAATCTCAGAGACTACTTCCTGTTCATTTTAAATATAGTTTAATTTAATGTCTGTAATGATTATAGTTTCAAGAACATATAAAAGGGGAAAATGGATGGATACAATTAAGACATAGAGGACAGTCCATAAAGCATAGAAGGTGGATCAAAACTCCAGAAGTCCAAATGCTTCTGATCTTCAATAACAGGAAAACTTTAATCGCGAGGCTTCGCTTCGGTGTACAAACTAGTCCATTAAAAGTATTGAAATAAATGCACTTACAGATGGATGAGAAAAGTACATTTGGAAGCGGCCCAGAGATGGTCAAGGACAAGCTAATCCTTCAAAGCGAAAGTTTATTTCCTAAGTGCATCACAGGTTTCAGGATATGCATGCTAATAGTCTGCTTTGTTTTGACCTCGGAGGACCCGCAAAGTCTGTGTGTGATTGTGTACAATGTCACAGTTGCAGATCCAATTTCAGCAAACGCTATACAAGACCAGGACTTGTTTTTTTATCATAGGAGACCATTACTAATAAAGATGCACCAAAGCCGCTCGTAAAGGAAGTTACACGGCGTCCCGTTTTATAACCCGAGTGTCAAGGGATCCAAACCTCCGCACCGTTTCCTGACGAGGCCTCGGCAGTGTTTTGATTCAGTAATGGGTGCAGTAGGAGAAAATGCAAAAAACAAATGCTCTGCCCTTCCATCCCGAAACAATTATCCTTCCTATTTCCTGACAGAAGGCAAGTCTGCACAAATAAATTCATCTTATCCTTCATTATTCAGCTCAGAAAAGAAAAACAACCCGACTGATTCTTATGTATGATTGGATCAAGACTAGTCCATGTTTTGTTTTTTAGATAGAAAAGATAGAAGATAGAAAAGAACAGAAAATAAAAAAGAACAGAAAATAAAGCCAAATGAGAAAGGAAATTTGATTTAGAGCTGCAAGGTCAATCGAATTCTTCATTAAAATGTTATTTCCTAAGTGCATTATGAAAAGTAAGAAGCCTGGAAATGAATAATAATAAAATAAAAAGTTCACTTCAGTCTTCACAGACAGACGGAAAGTCATTTATTTTCCTAATTTTAGCGAATGTACCAAATACTAATTAAATACCTAGTTAAGTTAAGTACATTTGGATAAGTAAGTATCCAAATGTAATTAAATGCAAATAACAAGCAATGAAGCAGTAATGTTACTAATGATATCAGGTTGCAATACACAGTGAAGAGCGTGATTAAACATTTTACTGCACTTCAATACATTTTTCAGGCACCTGTACTTTATTAGCATTTTCAGTTTTAACTATTACAATTTTTTATTTCACTACATTTTAATATGAAATATCTTACTTTCTGCTCCTCGGCATTTCAGCAAATGTAACAGTCCTAGTGTGTGTGTGTGTGTGTGTGTGTGTGTGTGTGTGTGTGTGTGGAGCCTGTATCTGGGAAAAAAAAATCTCTCCTTAAAAGGAATATGATGAGCAGGAGAATATTGAAAATGAGTTAAATATAGTTCTCATAGATAGAGTTTTTTCTTTTAATGATTAAATACTTTTTGCACCAATCTACTGCAAATTTGATTTAAAAAGTCAATTCGATTGCTAAAGCAATCATTTTAATCTAGTTAACACTTGATGGAACTACTTAAATTCATCAATACTGAAAAAAAAAGTATTAATAAATAAAATATGGCTAAATAAAAATGGATGGATGGACAAAATAAGGAAAGGATTGATTTGTGAAAGGATCGATAGATAGATAGATCGACAGACAGACAGATGCGGTTAGATAGATAGATAGATAGATAGATAGATAGATAGATAGATAGATAGATAGATAGATAGATAGATAGATAGATAGATAGATAGATAGATAGATAGATAGATAGATAGATAGATCATTCAACACTATATCAATGTCTATGGTAAATTAAATATTCAATATACTCGTATGGACAGATTAGCAGGTGTCCACATACTTTTGGCCATATTAAGTGAGTGCATGGGTTGATGGATGAAAGACTGTATACACATAAATACAATTATTTTGTTCGGGACATTGTACCTGAGGTGAGGGAGCATCAGGTAGTGAATACTGGTTGCGTCTTTTTCCTCTACGGACGCAGGGTCAATCAGGTGACGCAGGTTCTGGTACATCAGTTCGGTGATGAACGGTGTGAAGGGAGCCTAAGGAGGACACAGGCTTTTACACTACTACAGACTGATTCGGTTTATTTCATCTCCTCTTTTTTTTTTTTTTTTCCATAAGTCGCCTCACGAGTCACTGCAAGGCCGCGAGACTGAACACAGTGTGAAGCTAAATTAAGACCGAACTGCAGACACACCACACACACACAGAGACTCACCATCAGTCTGCACATGGAGAACAGCACACTACAGAGTGTCTCCAGAGCCCAGACACAGTCTTCGGTTCCACTCTCACCCTGACAGAAGAGAGAATATGTTCATTATGGAAAAAGTCATGCTAAAACAACATAGTGCTGCCAGCGCTGCTTTCTGCTGATGCTAACCCATACACATTCCTATTATTTATACACCACACACACACACTTTCCTTCTTCACTTTATTTCAAACATGACTACAGATCACAGAACTGTTACCTTCACCTATAAGTGGAGGATGTGAATTTGTATGTAATCCCATCTAAAATGTATACGGCATTTGATGTTATAATTCAGTCAATTCTGGTAGGGTGGGAAAGCCACTTCCTCCAAAAGGTGTTCAATAGATATGAGATCAGAGCTTTATTGCAGGCCACTGAAGACCTTTCTCTTCAGCTCATGCAAACCCTATATTCAGGGAGCTCACACATTGTCATGCTGGAAGAGTTGAAGTGAAAACTAAATTGAAAGCTACCACATCCAAAGGCATCCAAATGATTGTTTGCCTTCACATAATTTTGTGGTAACAGTCTGTGAAAGACCCATATACAGTGTGGCTGGAAAAGTCAGGTGTCCTAATACTTTTGTCCATATAGTGTACTTATAATATTCCATTCAATTCTCTCAGAATTGTTTACATCTCACATTTATGGATTTTGTTTTTTTCTAATAAAAAAAATAAAATAATAATAATAAACAAGAATAAAACAAAAAATACTGCTCATGATCATAGAATATACCGAAGCGAATCTATGGGTCTGGGAGGCTTTAATCTTCTAAAAGAGATGTTGCATAACAGCATGCCCGCGAATCAAACGGAGTGGGCAGAAATAGCTCGCTCTGGAGTGAGAGCTGCACTTCAGCCTACCTTCAGACGCCTGCGGTTCATCCTCACGTACCAATTAGTCAGCATGTCCACATACTTCACCAACTTAGGCACAACCGTGTACAACCTGTAGGCTGCGACACGAAAACACACACATTCATTTCTATGAATTATTGACAGGAAAAGTTATAGCAGGATTATTTACATTTTCTGTGTTCTGATTGGCCGTGGCTCATGCCTGTCAATGTGTAGCCGCATTGTTTCCACTGGGGTTTATACAAACAAAACCGCCAAATCAAACCAGACACACACGAGACAGCACTGAATGTGAATTACTCACAGGATTGTCAACTTACCGCAGCACAAAAATGTCATATAACAAAATTAGATTTTTTTTCTTCTGTGACTAAACTTTCATGGTTTCATTTTTATTTATTCCTGCCATATGTGGCTCGAAATATCCTCAAATCTTAAGTATATAAAAGACTATCAAAACAATAAAAACACAGCTAAATGTAAAATAAATAATACCACAGCATTTTGTTTTTAAGTAAATCCTTAGAAAAAAAGAAATAACAGAGCCCAGGCTCTTCAGCATGTTCTGCATAAATCCACTCGAAGTTCTCTGACTTTATAGTATCTGGTATTTCCTCACCATTCATCTCGGCTTTAAAGAACTGAATGAGAGACTGAGTGAAGGACTGGATCCATTTGTCCATGATGTTGTCGCTCAGCTTGGCCGTGTTCTCATTATACAAGATCTTCATGTCCTCTTCCTGAATGGGAAAGACACAAACGGGTGGAGTTAAGTAGTCTCTGTCTTAGTTCTGTCCTCTACAGTTTAATGTAAAATGCAATAAAAAGCCCTGCAACATACTTTCATCATGGAACATTCGGAATATCACGGTCCACTCAGCACCAGCTTTAGCAGTTATGATCGAGGTAATTTACGTAGTTTGTGCAATTATTTGAGTTTAAAAAAGAGAGAAATACTGTATTTTTCGGAATACATGCCGCTTTTCCCCACGCTTTGAACCCCGCGGTTTAAACAACGAAGCGGCTAATTTATGAATTTTACTGGGTTTTTTCCGGTTTCACAAACTTCAAGCCAAAAAACTGAGCGACATAACATTAGACCAATGAAATTTCCGAACGGAAACAAAAAAAAAAAAAACGCACCTCACCTGTGTTCTGAGCTGCACGGCATCGGTAAAGCCTGTGTAAGGTACATTAGTGTTGACACCTGCGGCTTATAGACAGGTGCTGCTTATAGACAGGTAAATTCATTCGGTGCGGCTTATATATGGGTGCGTCTAATAGTCCGGAAATTACGGTAATCTGACCAGCAGTGTATTCCAGGCATATATTTAGTAAAAGCTTCATCAGTGTCTGATTCTGACCAAATAATTACTCGAAACACACCAGTGGCATTTGGTTTTAAAAAAGATTAGCACAATAACTACCTTTTGAAGTCTCAGGACATTTTGAATGAGGAAGCGGTAAGCATTGTACCAGGGCAGGAACACGTCTTTAAGCACATCCCTCACACCCTCCTCTTTAAAGCGTAGGTTTTCTGCTCGGACCACCGGAGAGTTGATCAGGTACAGCCTACAAAAAGAACAAAATAGTTCAACAATTTTTTTTTTACTTCTTCTAAACAAAGATTTTAGAAATTTTTTTTTCGCTTTTTAGTCGAGCACTTTTTATAGGGTTTGGCCATTTTTAAGGAGCTGTGATTATATATAATAACAACAACTACACAGTACAATTATGTTCCTGGCCTGTTTTTATGTGTGAAAAGCTTTGAATTTCTTGCACGGTGTGTTTCTGAGAAACCGTTTTCCTATGAAGTGGCATTTGCAGGTTTCCTTAAACGTTATACTTTGTCAAGGTTAGTTAGAAAAAAAAAGTGAGAGAAAAATGGCAAGAAAAAAAAAAAAGCTGTATTTTTATTAAAAAAAAAAAAAAGAAAAAAAAGAAAACATGCATGTGGCACACTCCCAAAAACACGCTGTAAAAGGTTCCCTCGTAAAATCACATCAAAACTTTTTGGCCATTAGGGAAAATGCTAAGAAACCCAATCTTTCCCATTATCCATTAAAACACCATTCCACAGTGATGGGTGGTGGCAGAGCCACTTAACCGGAACCCCCAAATTCTTGAAAGAATGATGGATGGAAAGCCTGTTTCAGTCAGCCTCAGATTTGAGACTGTGATACAGTTCTGCAAGGCTTTTTGATATAAAATGTTTGAATCACACTAAAAAAATATGTTGTATTTTTAAAGTGATAAGCATGTTGTGTAAATCAAACGGTACAACCCGCATAAAGTCTATTTTAGTTACAGGTTGTAATGAAACTAAATTGGAAAAAACGCCATGGAGGTAAATACAAATGCAAGGCGCTGTAATAGAATAAAGCATAACTGTAGGAGAACAAACATAGTTCAGTAAAATAATGTGCAAAAGAAAAGCCATGTGTGACACTATGCCATTTTTACAGTTAGAGGTGGGACTTAATATTGTAGGAGTGGGATACAAAAATATTACAGAAAAGAGGCATGATTTCGTCTAAGCACGTAGCCCACATGTTTCGTTTTTTTTTTTTTTTTTTTTTTTTACACAGGCCACAGCACCTTCACTGTGAAAGCACAGAGGCCACACCTCCCTCACAGGGGCTTAGCACAGACCACACCTCCTTTACCAGGGCTACAACAGAGGCCACACCTCCTCCACTGGGGCAAAAAGCAGAGGTTCAACCTACTTCAGACACACTAAGGCACAGAGGTCACACCTTTCAGGAGACCAAGGCACAGAAGCCACACCTCTTAGACCAAGGCACAGAAGCCACACCTCTTAGACAGAGGAACATAGGCCACACCTCCTTCACATGGACTGACAAGAAAATGAGTATAGAAGGCACAGAGTCAGAGAAGCACACAAACATTAACAGACACACTTCAGGCACTACTTTATTCCTCCGCGTTCTAATGTGTTTTCTGGGTTTTTAAAAAAACTCCCCTTCAAGTGCAGTTCAGTCGAAGTTCCTTCAGCCTTCGACTGAACTGCGCTAAATTAATTTCCTGGAAGGCATCCTGTGAAATATGTCCGTGAAATCAGTGAGCATTGATCGAGGAAGACGGTTGTGCATTAAACCCGGGAAAAAGAAATCCCTCCCATGAACTGCGGTGCCATTATTCACCTTACAGAAATCATGTCAGAAGGACACTTCATCTTTCTGTGTTGTGCGTGGGGTATCAAAAGGACCTGTACCGAGGAAAGACATGCTGGGGAGGACAGACATGAGGGACTGTTCTGGAAGCAGAGAGGTCTTATGCAGTTCTTCAGCATAAAAGACATATACAGAGAGAATGCATTCATGATTAAAAAACTATGTTGGGAAAAGGTTCAGCCCAGGATTGAATGTTTGTACCTTTCTTTCCCTCTCCCCATTCTTCAGATGATTTCTTGTTCAGCTTTTCATTGTTATTCAATTATTCTCTCTTTCTTCTTCAATCTTTCTGCCTTTTTTTCTTTCTCTCCTTCTCTCCCTGCTTCCTTCTTACTCCCTTTCACTTTGTCCCCTATCCCCTCCTGTCCTTCCCACTTCACAATTTTCTGTCTCCTTCACTCTTTCTCCCTTTGTCTCTTCTGCCCCTGTCCCATTTACCCGTCTCTCATTTCCTTTCTCCCCTTCTATCTTTCTCTCGCTCTCTCTCTCTCTCTCTCTCTCTCTCTCTCTCTCTCTCTCTCTCTCTCTCCTTTGCTCTTTCTCATTGTCCTTCCTTTCTTTCTTCCTTTCCCCATTCTCTATTTTTTTCAGTTCCTCTCATTGTCTCTCCTCCTCCCTCTCCACTTCCATGCCTCCTATCATTTTCTCTCTTCTCTTTCCCCCATTCCTTCTCTCTCTCTTTGAAAAGTCAGTATGACACTGAAGGTACTAATGCTTACTTTGTCTCTGTTCCGTTTTCTCCATACGGAAGCAGCTGCTTCGCCATATACCATGTTTATACGATCGCTATAAATTTATCTCACTGGTCACAAACTACATCTGAGAAAAGTTCTAATCTTTATAAACAGAACTATTGGAGTAAATGGGACACCAAGAGCCGCTTTTCTGGAAACCTAAAGTCATCAGTCTGAGGAAATGAATTAGCGTTCACAGTAGGACTCGTCACAGCAGTGTAGTTTAACCACAAGTTGTAAACAAACAGCTCTACCTCTAATTGAAAAATAATGATGTTTTCAGTGTGTCAGGCAAGTGTTATTTGCAAGACTGGATATAAGATCCCATCAAGTCAAAATCAACACACATTTACAGAAGAATGAGGCGGGGCATTTAGAGGGAAAAGGGGTGTTTTATCAAGAGTTTCTAATTAGCATATGCATAGATTTTTGATGAGACAAAACATTTTTTGTAAATGAAAAAGAGCAAGCGATGATCAATCGGACGTTTCCTGGAACTAAATCCTCACATGCACAGATGCAATGTTGCCTTATTCATTATCCATATGGCCCTGGACGCTCAATCGGCTCATGGCTTCCAGCCCTTTGATTAAAAATGTTTTCAGTCACTCTGCATATTTTGGATCCTTACCTGAGTGCGTCTGCGCCGTAGTTCTGTACGATCAAGTTCGGGTCCGGGTAGTTCTTCTTTCGCTTGCTCATCTTCTGTCCATCGCTTCAAAAAATATATATATATGCGTCGTTAATAAACACTAGAAAATGAGCCAAGTATCTCCAAGTCATCAGCACTTCAGTTCTGCCTCCAGAACTATGCAAAATAAAACCCATCCATAAAATAAAAAAAAAGTTATTTCATAAAAACTGTGAGCAGCGATAGCAAAGAAAACGGTTACCTTGCGAGGACTAGGCCATTGACTATCACGTTCTTGAAAGGAGGCTTCCCGAAGAGGGCAGTTGAAAGTACGAGCAACGTGTAGAACCTTCAAAACAAAGTCGTCATGTTACAAAAGTAAATGTGCAAACGCTACAGTGGTCATGACATGCAATGTAAAATAAGGAACCAGAAAACAAATTATTCAGGAAATATTAACAAGTCGGACAAAAAGGCAAAAGGTAGGTGTACTTTGCGAATAGAATTCTCACTGCTGATTGACCAGTCATTTAAAGTATACAGGATGTACAATAGGCTGCAGATATCGAATTGATTGATTCGTGTGTGTGTGTGTGTGTGTGTGTGAATGTTAAGTTCTTAAATTTAAGTTGCACTTTTGAAAATAATGCGCTAAACTGAACACAGAACTCCACACATGTACAAAAAAAAAAGTGAAGTACACAATTTCCTACTTCCTGTATATGTTGAGTGACAGCTGTCCCGTCCAATCAGTGTTAAGTCTTCTATTCCCAAGTCTACTATGCAAATTCATTTCAGTTTTATTTGCATAGCACTTTTAACAATGGGCATCATCCCAAAAACGCTGTATAGAATGAAGTAGATTACGAATATACATTTAAAATGTATAAATCTATGTATAAGTTTATCGCTTAAAAGTTTATTTCTAGCGAACAAGTGGCGACAGTGGCAAATCTCCCGGAGATGGTAAGAGGAAGAAACCTTAAAAGGAACCAGATTTAGTGGGAACCCATCCTCATCTGAGTGACACAATGTCCCTCCATTATATCTTTTCCAGTTTGTCTGAATGAAATGCTTTGCCATTGTGATTTCTGAATAATTTTGTTTCTCATACTGGACAGGATAAAAAAATAAATAAATCAAAAACCAAAAAAAAAAAAAATACATCAGTGATGATAAATTTCTCTGATTATTACATTTTATTAATATTGTTATGTTATTAGATGTTGAAAAAAAATCTGATTCCATGAACGTTTTGATGTGGCAATAATTTAAAATAGTAATAAATCAAAAAATTATATACAAAATAAAAAAGAGAAATATTTGATGTAGCTTCTATATTATATATGTATGTGATCGGAAAAATGATCATCGTAAAGCAACAGTTTATACCGATCATCCTGCTCAAAAGTTTGTGCCTCCCTGCCTCTTAATGTGTTGTTTTCTTGAGGCTTTTTTAAGCATAATTTAACTGCACAAGACAAGAAAGAGGCGAATTATTAACCATCACAAAATATAAAAATGTCCGGATAAAAGCAAAGTATTAAGAATCAAGTGTATATAAACAGTTGAAATCGTTGTTGCGTGTTTAGCGCACACATGTTTAAATCGTCTACGGCAGTCCTACTTTAAATGAGACACGATTACTGATTCCAAATGACACCATATTCATGTTTATACTGCCACCAGTCCTGTAGTTACACATGCCTCTCCCTCAAACCTGATCATTTCAACTTGCACCCAGTCATGCCTTCCAGAGTCATGATGGCAAAACTGCGCCTCCTTGTCCCCTCGTGCTGCTACGCTAGCTCCCCCTTGTGAGAATCTTCAGTGTGATAAAGGCGAAGTTCTACTGCATTACCAAAATATTATTCATCATTTCTCTTAAAAAATTTTATATCTTAGAAATAACCATGAATACTACCATTTCTGGTTCCAATAAAGTGCTTTTCAAAGTCCTCTTGCCTTATTAGGAGGATATTGTCACACACTATGCTACATGATGAAATCCTATGCTAATCAGAAACGCCACTCGGCCCCTAATCAAATATGGAAATGGGATTAGCTCATTCCCTGATCGCTGCAGTATAACGTGCATGGAGGTCAATCGATTGCCGTTATGGCCCCCGCAGCATGTTAAAGAGCTGTCGTGTAGCCTCTCACCATCCTCTGGTCTGGTCGATGCCCTCGGCGATAAAGTCTGCAGGAAAAGTGTCCTCAAACTCACGTCTGTTCTCAAACGGGTAGTGCGCTTGGGCATAGGGCATGCTGCCGCTCTCAAACCAGCAGTCGAAGACCTCCGAGACCCGTCTGAGCACTCCTTTCCCACAGCGGGACGGGATGGTTAAACCGTCTATGCTATAAAAAAATAAATAAAAAAAACATGCAGGAAAATGAGCAGGAGGGGAAAAGTTTATTTGTGAGAAGCTCTTGAAATTTGTGCACGATATGTCCAATTCAATCACTGATGCTAGATCTTTAATCTGGCTTTTTCCTCACCTCAGTGACAATAAATAATAAATTATTCATAACGATTGATTTATAACATTTCATTTTCCCACATCTTCAATTTGATTGGTCAGAAGATTTTGAGTTTTCTAGAGCAGCTCTGCAGCTTGTAATTCAAATCATAGCTTTATATCACACTGCACCTTCTAGCGTTATCGCTTCAATAGCAACTGCTCATCCTGGGACTTGTATGGCATCTATACAGTATGTAAGCTGATATTTCTGTCAGAATGCATTTGTGGATAAACAGCTTTAAGCTTTTACAGTTTCTCTGTGACATGACAGGATTTTTTTGGCTTGAACTAATGTGAACTAATGACTGGTTATAGCTGTTATAACTAATGTCATGACACAATCGACATTGCTTTAAATAAAATGCAGATTAAAGATTAAATAAAGATCTAATTTGATTGAGATTTTTCTAATAATTAAAAGAATGACATCGTTGAGTATAGAAAAGATGCCATATAAATTACAAATATTATTACTGTCATTTTTTTTTTTTTTTAGTTGAACAAATTGCTATATATAGAATGTATAAGAGCATCCTACAAAAGTGTCTACCAAAAGACAAAAAAAATATAACTATATACTTTATTTGATGTTAAACCTCACATTAACATTGACGGAAAATGAGGACAAGGCTAATGAGAACTGTAATACCGAAGGAAAGGGTCTCCAGAGGGCCCACTGACATCGAAGAATTTACACCACATGTGCAATTATCAGTCAAAAAGACATTTTTTTTGTTGCTGTGTACTTCAAATGTAGCGCTTCCTCACAAAGACATAAAGAAAAATAATGTGTAATGGTTGGCAGGTCTGTAGCTTCTATAACATAAGTGAACATAAATTAACTTGCTGGTCTACGGCATTCGATGTAACTGTAATTAAAGCGAATCTATGATGTAGTCCGCAGGACATCGTTTCCTAAAACAGCATCGTGTTTTATTCCTCACACATAAAAAAAAAAAAAAAAAAAACAGACCTACACATATCAATATGGAATGAGATCACCCTGCTGTGATTGCCTGCTCATTGCATATTTTGCCCACTTTTATATATAACTGAATAATTCAACATTAGAAACTCAATGTGTCTCTAAATGTATAATCCAGAACAATGAGGCAAACATTTAAACCAAAATATTAAGAATTGTTATGGCATTAATACCAAATCAAGTGTCATGAAATGAAGAATTAAAGAAATAAAGTAGCTCAGTCAGGGAAAGTGTTCGTCTTTGATTCTTTTAAAAGTTTAAGCTTTGTGGGTAAAACGTGCAGTTTTTTCCCCAGATAGAAAAGTCAATGTTGATGTGTTGATACTTCAAACAGCTGATCAATTATTTGATTCAATTATTCTGAATTTGACAATTTACTTCAAGATTTTTTTTAACTAGTGTACAGAAAGACTACAATAAATCTCCCTTTTTTTTTTTTTTTTAAAGACCCCCCGTCCCCTCCAAAACACTTCAGTGCATCTAAGGTAAATGAGCAGAGGTGGCACACGAGCTCTCCGAATCATATTTCTTTCATTTTTTGCCAATGATTTGTTGTCCAGACCATTAAAAGATTCACATTTTTGCCATTTTGGGGCTTTTTTTTTTGCCCATGAGTGCAGACGTCAGCAGTGTCGGGTTTATTAAAGAAAGGTAAAAATAAAAACGTGTCTTAGTAAAGGGGAACATTATGGACATTCATTTTTGGGAACATACATTTTTATGGGGAATATTTTTGGTCAAATGATTCTTCTACTGAAATTTTTTTGCATCCAGGATTGACAACGATCGTGCGACTTACGTTTCTCTGTGCAGATCTGTAACCTTCACTCCCGTCAGCTGCTCCAGCTCAGCAATGGATCCCACACACACCACCTAAGCAGAGGCACAAAAGCTCCTGATTTACAGTCACTCCATATCTGACAGTAACAGTAACGCACATGTGGTAGACTGTAAAAATACACTTCCTAAAATATCTGGGTGATAAGTTGTATTTCTTTTTTTTCTTCTTCACGGCCAACACTAACAAGCTCAGAATTCACACTTCCAATTCTGTCCTTGTAGACGTAAGAAACTGAGCTATTTTTTCTTGCCAAAAATACACACACAGTAGCAAAGCGGGATTTAATCCTAAATCTGTGGATTCACCCATCTTAATAAATAACAGCTTCATTTTTATGTCCCAATACTTGGATTTGCACCCATGTGTTTAATTACAGGATATTCTAACCAATAGCTCATATGAGAAAGTAAATACAGTGGCTGAACGTGAATCTGAAACCAGGACACACTTTGACTCCACAAAGGAAAGGAAGTTTATGCACTCTGAAAGTGTGTTAGCCCTCTTCTGAAAAGTGTTAAGGTTGGGCTGTTGTCCCTGTTCAGGTAAAATGGCCCAGTTAGTGCTACAGAACGATAGAGCTCTACTTTCTGGTCTAGCGAACGCTCAGGGAGTCCGGAAGCACTCCAGAGATTGGCGCTTGGAAACAACTCATTACGCTATTTTCAGGAAGCAGGTCGTTGTCCTTATTTTCCAAAGGCCCAACTCAGCCTACAAAGACGCCAACAACCCAATTCTGACTTCGCAACGAGCCAGCGAGCTTGAACGGCCGTTTGAGTCATTAAAAAAAGTGACATATTCGAAGATGTTTTAACTTATATCATTATTTTTGTATGTGGCCTCCAGAGATGAAGATGGTGACAGAAAAAGAACTGTGACCCATGAGCCCTCGATAATGAAGATGAACAGCCTGTTACCAGCCTTGATTTCGAACCTTCAGAATCAAGGTTGAAGCTCTTCCATGGAAATCCTTTTTCCAGGATTTATATGCGTGACAGCTGTTGCACATTGAAGATCATCTGATGACCACATACATCTGAAATCATTCTCAACGGTAAAGTCAAATCTACAACCCTTTCCTTTTTATACTGATGGCAAAGTAGAGACAGACTTTTACTGAAAAAATTTCACACCAATCAAAGTCAAAAGTCCAATTCAAAGAATTTTATATTAAACTGTAATACCATATAGAAACACAATTTAATATTAAGTCCATAAAAATGCCTGGTATATATACAGTACAGACTAAAAGTTTGGACACACCTTCTCATTCAAAGAGTTTTCTTTATTTTCATGAATATGTAAATTGTAGAGTCACACTGAAGGCATCAAGGGCTATTTGACCAAGAAGGAGAGTGATGGGGTGCTGCGCCAGATGACCTGGCCTCCACAGTCACCGGACCTGAACCCAATCGAGATGGTTTAGGGGTGAGCTGGACCGCAGAGTGAAGGCAAAAGGGCCAACAAGTGCCAAGCATCTCTCGGGGAACTCCTTCAAGACTTTTGGAGTACCATTTCAGGTGACTACCTCTTGAAGCTCATCAAGAGAATGCCAAGAGTGTGCAAAGCAGTAATCAAAGCAAAAGGTGGCTACTTTGAAGAACCTAGAATATGACATTTTTCAGTTGTTTCACACTTTTTTGTTATGTATATAATTCCATATATAATTCCACATGTGTTAATTCATAGTTTTGATGCCTTCAGTGTGAATCTACAATTTTCATAGTTATGAAAATAAAGAAAACTCTTTGAATGAGAAGGTGTGTCCAAACTTTTGGTCTTTACTGTATATATATATATATATATATATATATATATATATATATATATATATATATATATATATATATATATATATATATATTTTTATATATATATATATATATATATATATATATATATATATATATATATATATATTTATATATTTTTATATATATATATATATATATATATATATATATATATATATATATATATATATATATATATATATATATATATATATACACATACACATATATACACACATACACACACATACATATATATATATATATACATATACATACATACATTATATATATATATATATATATATATATATATATATATATATATATATATATATATATATATATATATATATATATGTATGTGTGTATATACATATGTGTGTGTATATATATATATATATATATATATATATATACACACACACACAAGATACATTATTTAATAATGTGCAACATCTAAAATTTTTACAGGATTTTGAAAGAAAAACATTTCTGTGAAAAGCCGAATGGGTAGTAACTCAGTCCAGAGTAACACAACCAACCACTCTTTACAACCATGGTTAACAGAAAAGCATCTTACAACATTGAAAGCGAGGGTTACCTGATTAAATAATACAAATTTGTTAGTTTATTTATTTTAATAGCTTGGTACAGACCTCTTCGTAGTCATCGCTGACCCACATGGGAATCGGTGTCCCCCAGTAACGGTTGCGGGAGATGGCCCAGTCTCGAGCGTCTCTCAACCAGTTCCCAAAACGCTTCTCCCTCACAAACTCAGGAACCCTGTAAGAGAGAGAAAGACAGAGAAAAAGAAGGACAGACAGAAAGAACAACAAAAAGACAGATAGATAGATGGAAAGAAATAAAGGAATGAATGAATGAATGAATGAATGAATATCAGAACATCTTGCTCAAGTTTAAGTAGTTGAAAAAGCAGCAGGGATTCAGAAACCAAATATATACAAGTAAATCGTTTGAAAAATAGAAATCTATGAAACCTTTGTGAAAGTCCATCAATGACAATAAAATGCTTGTGGATTTTTTTTTTTAAGGAGCATAATACTGACCCAATGAACACATACACACACAGAAATCTCACTCACTGAGCAGCAAGCAGGCAGGCAATAGATCAATTTAATGATTTTTTTTCGCCCCTATCCATCTCTCTCTCCGCCCTTCTGGACTAGATGTAGAATATTAAGTGTGCCGTCTTGTGCTAGATACAGAGGGCTATTTAACACCCATGGGAAAGAGGGCACTTTTGACCCAGATGATTGGGTGTGACTCGCATACATGAATGTTCTTCTCCCCACATGTCTGAAGAACACAGAACCAGCCCATGCTGAGCATTCAGAACAGCAATCAGAAATAATTTTATTCCCCCCCCCCGTGTTTAAAAATCGATATCAAATCGCATACTATATAATTTGCATGCGCGTGTGCATGAGCAGTCGCAAAAGCAATAATTTCTGGTGTCTGGGAATTCTTTTGCAGCTGCATACGGTGAAAATGAGTGTTGGATGTCGACTTAGGCTAGGGGGAAATCTCTCACCCGATCTATGCAGCCTGTTCTACAGCACACTCACTAGAGAAACTTTC
Organism: Silurus aristotelis; assembly: GCF_946808225.1. Taxonomy (NCBI): domain Eukaryota; kingdom Metazoa; phylum Chordata; class Actinopteri; order Siluriformes; family Siluridae; genus Silurus; species Silurus aristotelis. The sequence continues at coordinate 11,359,864 of NC_139601.1, read as the reverse complement.
ATTACAGCACTGACCATGCTGACTCACTCGGTATACAAAAGTAAGAAAGTCGTCTCAGTGTGAAGCATCTACCAGTTACCAAGAAAAGTTTGCTGAGATCGACATGTGCTAATACAGTGTCTGTTTTGTGGTCCGAATATATGAGAAAGGCTCTTTTTTTTTAATGATTGAATACGCAATTCTCAGCTACATCACCCAAAATCATAACTGGTTTCTAGAACATTTAGGTGGTTTGGCTTTCACGCGGTATAAAAAAAAAAAATGCTTTCAAGCACTATGAACCTGACCAGGCAGTTACTAAAGATGAATGAATGAATGAATGTTCTTATTTTGTGTGCTGGCCTTGGGATCCTGGAGATCTTCAGTCTCTAATAAGAAAAAATCTCAAATTGTTTAAACCGTGGGGTTCAAAGAGTGGGAAAAAAGTAGCGGCTTATAGTCCGGAAAATACGGTAGATTATTTAAAACTGATTTTAAACTGGTTTAAATTACCTGTGCGGTTAACCCCGTTGTGGCCCTATAGTTTCCTTTAGATGTTAGCTACATTAGCATCAGCACATTTGGCTGTAAAACAAAACAAGCAAACCTCAGACTAACAACGTGTTGTACAGTCAGCTATATTTGAACTGAACTCATAAACTCACTAGTGTGCGATCCGGAAAGTGAAAAACGAAGAGGTCCGAAACCTGCAGCACGATCTCATCATTACGATGCTTTACACGTCCTCTTGCTCCATCTCTCTGTCCTTGCGGGTGATTAATTTTCGAGCGACAGGGACATTAGAGCAAAATGGCCCGAATGCAGACTCGTGGGAAATAAAGCATGCTGGCCAGCAGCTGAAGCACAAATGTGAACTTCCAGATCTACTTTCTAGTCACTTAGAGGATGTTCAAATTATGCTTAAATGATGTGTCCTTTCATGTCTGTACAACATTCTCAAGATGTATTACGCAGTAGTGCAGGCAGTGGACATTCTGGACATTCACTTAAAACTAGGTTTGGATGGGCTACAGGAAATGTACTGAAGCACCATGTCAGCATGGTGTGTAAATTCTGGCTCGGGAAGTTCCTCATTCTCAGCTGCATTGCATAAAATCACAATTGGTTTCGACTAAACATGTGAAGGAATGTTTTTATATGAAAGATGAATAAGTGTGCCGTATCTTCATGTTAATGAATGTCTTCTTTGTCTCATTTTTTGATTGACAAATGGTGTACGGTAATCCCCCGTTTTTATACAAAAACCGCGATAACGGATGGCACCAAAATTAATTCATTTAAGCCGTAAAACATCCTCCCATACACTTCAAATACACACAGAAAACATTTGCAAGAATATAGCGAGATGAATTTTGTGTAAATTCGTGGAAATACAGTACACTGTATCACATTTATAGAATTATAGAGAGATTATAGAGTTCTGCAGTAGTGTAGCTATGCCTAGTTTCTCTGCTTATTTATTGGTTGACGTGTCCTGTGACGCGTCACCGCATTCTTTACTGTCTGTACTTTTACTTCGTTTTATACTTAATAATTATATTTTTATTACTAAATTTCATTATTTAAAGATAAAACTCCTTAAAAATCAGGGAAACCAATTAGTTATGTGGCAAATGCATTTCCGTGTTTAAGAAAAAAAAAAGGGGGGGGGGGGGTCACACTACCACATTACAATCAACTACTGTAATAATATAGTACAATATTTCTAACATTTGCAGAGTCTCACCAGTAACATTTGTCATTATTTTCCAGGAGTTTATCCACCATGTGTTCAACTCTCACAAACCAGCTGGGCACAGCCTTGTAGATCAGCGGTGTGTCGGACCTGCCAGAAAAGCGTTTGAAAAAATACAATAAGTTTTCCTGCTTACAACAACATCTGTTGCACCTTATTTCATTCGCAGTATGGAAAAGATATTGGAACTGCATCATGACATTAAAACAAATGGCATTCTGTATTATTTCAGTGTAGATGGTTAATTCATACTGGAAAACTCAGATAATGGAATGACGTGGTAAAAATATAATATGGAACCTTGCACAATAATAGCAGAAAGGGCAGGGCCTTCAGAAAGCATCACAATTCAAATTTTTCTTAATGGATTTTGCTTGAGCAAAACTACACTACAGACAATGTGGGAAAGTCAGGCCTGGCCTTCGAGATTATAAAACTGGCAGATTTTTAGGTAAAGGCTGCCCAAGTGGCTCAATAATTTGAAGTACAAAAAAACACACCGGGGTTCCATTGAAATGCTTTTATTTGTTTGTGTGGCACTTTTAGCAATAGCCAACGTTCCCAAGCGGTTTGTTTTTTTTCTCTCCATCAAAACAGAATTAAGAAAATGCATTTTAAATGAATAAATAGACCCTTATCCAAATAATTCTGATTAATAATTATTAATGATAATTAATTTATTAATTCATTAAATATTAATTAATCGTGTATTTATTTGATAAATGTATGTAATATTTGCCATTTTATATCGTAACACTATAAGAAGAACACAAAAAGTATTATAGCATTAATTTATGTAACATGGGCTGCTTGGAGGATTTAATTTTATGGTGTAACTGTTTCCTGTACATATCACAAATTCTTGAATCTTGTTCGCACACTTTATGCAGTCCTTAGTTTACTTATTGTCACTTAGTTTAATGTCATTTAGTGTTAATTGATTTTTTTTATGTAGCTTGGATCTAGAGGAAAAACACTATAATAAGCTTGTACACAAATAACTTTTTTGTAATAATTGCTGTTTTTTAATATTGTAAATTATTACTTCATCATTAAAATTGGAGTTATTATTAAACAGGCTGTATGAATGTTACAACGACTTCAGCAAACCAAATCAAACAACGTATAAAGTTAAAATGTAAATGCACGGATAATGTGGACAAAAACGCCCTGAAATGACACGAGGAAAAAACCCCAAGACACACAAATTGTTCTGGACATTGATTATTGAATTAAACATGAAACTATAAGTTGGATGAGATAAACCAAATATTTCTTCTTCTTCTTTCGGCTGCTCCCATTAGGGGTCTCAACAGCGGATCATCCGTCTCCATACCCCCCTGTCCTCTACATCTGCCTCTTTCACACCAACTACCTGAATGTCTTCCCTCACCACATCCATAAACCTCCTCTTTGGTCTTCCTCTTGTACTCCTTCCCGATACACCCCATGTCCCTCCTCTGCACAAGTCCAAACCATCTCAATCTCACCTCCCTCACCTTGTGTCTAAAACGTCCTACATGCGCAGTCCCTCTAATAAACTCCTTTCTAATCATGTCCATCCTCATCACTCCCAACAAAAACCTCAACATCTTCAGCTCTGCTTCCTCCAGCTCCACCTCCTGTCTTTTACTCAATGACACTGTCTCCATACAACATCGCAGGACTCACCACAGTCCAATAAACTTTCCCTTTCACTCTTGCAGATACCCTACTATCACAAATACTCCTGCCATCACTCTTCTCCATCCACGCCACCCTGCCTGCACTCTTTTCTTCACTTCTCTAACACACTCTCCATTACTTTGCAAGATAAACCAATCTCAATGTGTAAAAGGTGCTGGCTCTCTGTTCTCAAGTAATATTTACTTGCAATTGGCAAGTTCCTTTACTTTTATCCGTTGCCATAGATCTGAACAGTACATGGACAAGTGTTGCCAGTATTTCATTATATGCAGAGTCAAATTGATATAAATACCCCCTTAAAAAGAAAAAGAAAAAAAAGTCTGCAATTGGCTGTGATTTGGACTCGGAAGTATAAATACACCCTAAAATATTGACATGACAATCAAAAATTCTGGAAAATTCCATATACTACTGAATTGTATTGGCTGGAATATTTATCAAACCCAAACATCTTTAAACAGCAAAGTAATGAGTGGGCAAAGTCTAATATCAGATGCACAAATCGATAGTGAAGAGGTGATTAAATGCTTAAGACAAGTTTAGGATGAGGCTTATTGTTAGTGCTGAGGCAGCCGAGGATTGAGCAAGATATGCTGATGTTTTAATGCTCCTCGTTATGCAGCGTGCAGCACCAACTTAATGATGCTTAAACCGGCAAGGTCGCGAAAGAAGGCTTTTGCTGAGACTTCTGGGAAACATTTTTGCAAGTGATGAAGTGAAGATGAACTGCCTGGCAGGTGAATGATGGACGTAGTATTATATATAAAGACTCTTTGAAAGTGCTCTTAATGACACAGTGTTTCTGTTACTTTTAGTCAAATTCTTTTAGCACTTTTTCAGTGAACAGATGTTTTTTTTTTTTGCAAGTCCGATGTGTCAGGAACTTAATTCTTCAAGTACATCGATCTGATATTTCATTGGTGTTTTAAACAATTGTCACTATCAGCTTTACAGAAAACTTGCTGAGATGACAAGGGAGAAACCCAAAGAGGAACCAGACTCAAAAGGTTCTTATTGTAGAACGAAAAAAGTTTTCAAGGGTATAGTCTCCATGATCACAGCAGCGATTCTTAAGCACAGTATCTAGGGAGAGTTTGAAGCATGGGGTAGAATCAGAATGCTTAATGATCCCCTAGGGAACTTGTTTGGTTGCAGGTGCTCACAATTAAAGTTCAAAATAATGAAAAATAAATAAATAAATAACCGTATTAAGGTACATAAAGAGGATGACATTTGCAGTGAAAAAACAAATGCATTTCGTTCTCTTAATATGTACCTTAATATGTAGTATTTAACTGTGCTGTAATGTATATGTATAAACAAAAGCCCAAGTGGTGCAGAATCTCACAATTATTTTGGTATTATTTCTGGTTTATCAATGCGAAAGTTTTGTTCTATCAAAAAAAAATTATCTTCTTAGGTTGGTCTGAGTAAAATATGATAAAGCTAAAAAAAAAAAAAAAAAAAAAAAAAAAAAAAAACGTTCTAGGGAAACTTTGAGATAGTAGGTTATACCAAAAGCTTCAAAATGGCAGAAAATCCTTGCCGACCAAAGCAAATTTAGTAGCACACTCTTTACCATGATCCACAGAATTGAAATCAGACGAGTCAAATGACAATCAGCATTTTTTACACAATAAATACTTTATTCTGCCCTGTTATTTCCAGATCGCCATTTATATCTTTACCGCAAAAAAATTAAAAATAAATAAAAAAATTTAAAAAAGGAAAAGCAAGTAATGTGATATCGTTTTAATTTTAACCTGTGATCGTTGTCATGGTTACATTTCATTTGCCTACTTGGGATTAGATGCATTAGAGGTTGACCACATATACCTTGTGTTCATGTATAAGGAATTAAGGTGAACCTGCTATCCATGTCATCAAACACAGTATAATCAGACATAGCCAAGTAAAATCCATAAATCTTAAAATTATTTGCAGTTTAAAATTGTTTGTGTATTTGGTGAATCAGTATAGACGATCTCCCCCCACTCACCTCCAGCAGAACGGGTAGTTGTGTTTGAAAGTGCTTGCGTTAACCAACCGTCCGTTCTCTTTCAGCCACTTAATGATGTTTTTGTCAGCATCCTGAAAGAGGCAAAGAAGAAGCACTCAACCCCTTGTGATCAAGGCAGAAAAAAGAAAATAATACTTTGCTGTGCTACGGTGGGTTTTTGAAAAATCAAGCAGAATGACAAATCATTACAGACCTTTACAAAAAGGGTGTTTGAGATCCCTACAAATAGCCTTTTACTTGTTTATTCAATAAAAAATAAATAAAATACATAATTAAAAAAGCTAACCCCTATATATGTTATATAATCCAGGCCAGATTTTTAATGTCGCGCATGAAGTAGGTAGAAGCGTAACGCCAGGACTTGTGTGTACATGTCAATCAACCCTTGTGTGTAATCTTCTCTAGATTTCCGGTTTCATCACTGAAGAATTATGCATAATACATAATTCAGCTTTCTAGTAGACCACATTACAGCCATTGTGAGCGTTTCCATAGAAACAGCTTATTTCCACATCGGAGATGATAAAGAGCGCGGAGAAAAAATCTCCCAGCTGTCATTACTGTAATTGCGCAATGACATCTACGTACTATTCTGGCTTAGAGATGTCAGGATACCGTCTTGCAGTGTTGCAATAAGCCACAATACAACTTTCTGTAAATATCACAAGTACTTTGGGAAATCTGGGCTTGCTGTAGTAATACACAAATGAACATGCTGATTAGATGAAATATACTTTTGTAAGGATTTCATTTTCCATCTTTTTCAGAGATAAATGATAGGATTCTTCTCTGTGTGGTTAAAAGAACACCTATGTTTTCTGCAGTGCCTGTATTTCAGCCGATCCATTTTAGACACTCATGCAGAATAATGTGCATGATATCTGCATACACTACATATGCAAAATATTAATATGTGCTTTTTTTCAATATCCCATTCCACATTTATTTTCTATTTGCTGTTATTATAACCTCCACTCTACCAGGAAGATGTTGCACTAGATTTTGAAGTGTGGTTGTAGAGATTTGTGCTCATTCAGCCACAAGGGTTTTAGTAAAGTCAAGTGTTATTGTTATCTCAAAAGTTTTTAATAATGTTAAGGTCAAAGCTCTATAGTAGGCTACGCAAGATCTCTCACTCCAACCCATGTTAACCATATGTTCATGGCTTTGTGTACAGGGGCATTGTCATGGTTTGTGTCTCCTAATTCAAGTCAAAGGAAAATTTAATGCTACCACATCCGGAGATATTCTATACAATTGGGTGCCTCGAACAACCACATATAGCTGGAAAAGTCAGTTGTCCCAGTACTTCTGTCCATGGTGTGCGTGGGCAGGCTGTGTGTGGATTAATGCACGTCAGAGTGATGGTATCTGATGAAAATGTGTGCAGGCGATGTGCCAGGAAAAGTCCTGAAGCTCACTAGAAGCCATAATTAAAAGCTATCGACACCGTTTGTATTCTATTAATCGGGACTTATGGAGTACAAAATAATTTATTCTCTAGCCAAGAGTAACACAAGCAAGCAATCAAGGGTCATTCCCATCTTAAAGAAACCTGCTCTGGACCCATCAGACATCAACAACTACAGACCAGTATCACTTCTCTCCTTTCTTTCTTAATCTTTGGAATGCACTGTTTTTAACCAACTGTCTGTCTATCTCCACAGAACAACCTCAATGATCCTAACCAGTCAGGTTTTAAAGCAGCACATTCCACAGAGACGGCCCTTTAGGCTGTTTCTATGAAACTGAATGCTGCTCGATCAGCCAAACTGTCATCTGTACTTATCTTCCTGGACCTTTCAGCAGCATTTGACACAGTCAACCACAAGACTCTCTTGTCTACCCTCAAGAGCCTTGGTATCCGCAGAACAGCATGGGAATGGTTGGCTTCCTACCTGGAAGGTCGCTCATACCAGGTTACATGGAGGGGATCCACATCTGCCCCGTGCAGACTTGTGGTGTCCCACAAGGCTTGGTACTTGGTCCCCTCTTTTTCTCCCTCTATACCCACTCCATTGGTGAAGTCATATCCTCACATGGGTACTGCTATGCAGATGACACTTAACCAATCTTTTCATTCCCTTCATCAGATACCACAGCTTCCACTCGGCATGCTTGACAGACATATCTTCATGAATGAGTGCTCATCAACTAAAACTCAACCCCAGCAAAACAGAACTGCTGGTCATCCCAGGTGATTCATTTTTAGGTCAAGATCTCTGAATAACTCTTCATGACTCTCTGCTCTCCCCTTCAGCCACTGCTCGTACATTTGGGGTACCTATGGACAATGAACTGTCCTTCTTCTCACATGTTGCTAATGTGGCTCGTTCCTGTCGATTTCTTCTCTACAACATCTGAAAAATTCGACCATTCCACACAGGCTGCCCAGGTGCTTGTTCAGTCTCTTGTCATTTTAAGACTCGACTACTGCAACTCTCTGCTGGCAGGTCTTTCCCTAAACGCTATTCGTCCACTGCAAATGATCCGAAACGCAGCTGCACGACTTCTCCCACACCACCCCACTGCTGCGCTCCCTTCACTGGCTTCCAGTAGCTGCATGTATCAGATTCAAAACACTGATGCTTGCCTACAAGGCCAAAAATGGACCAGCACCATCTTACCTCAGAGACCTCATCACACCTCGCACTGCACCATGCTGCCTGAGATCCTCCAGCACTGCTCGACTGGTAACACCTTCTTTCAAAATGAGAGGTAAGTATACCTCATGTATATAGTATAGGCTCTTCTCTGTTCTGGCCCCGAGGTGGTGGAATGAACTTCCCCTAGATGTCCGTACAGCGGAGTCCCTGACTATCTTCAAGTGACGGTTGAAGACCTACCTATTCCTGAAACACTTAAATTAGCACTTTTCAGGTTTGCTTTGTAGCATTCAAGAGTTATATTTATATTAAGTTTGTAATCTTGCGTAGATTTATTCATTGCTAGCGACTCATAGCACTTTTGTACGTCGCTCTGGAAAAGGGCGTCTGCTAAATGCCACAAATGTAAATGTATTACAGAGAAGCATGTCAAGCCAATGAGAATGCTGCAGAATGATCTTACTTAATCATAAATATACTCTATATTAACAATAAATCGACTTTTCTTACATTAAACCAATTAGTACTGTGTAAAAACGATTAACATTTTAAAGTAATGCGTAAATTATTTTATAGACTAGTTAAGTCTTCATTGTTCACATCAAGCTGACAAGAAGTCTGCATCGAATTCTAAACAAAGTAAATCAGGTGGAAATCTGAGTTTCACTTTCACAGCAGGAATCCAGCATTAAAATCAAGCTTAATAGTGTTATTACATGATTTACGAATCATGGTTATGTGGTTTATCTAGCGATTTTTCTTATAACCATGAAAAAACCAAGATTTTAAGAGTTGTGGTGTGTTTTCACGGGTCAAAGTACAACAAATTTTGGGAAGCAAAAATGCAAAGATGCGTTTGCAGACTGCAGCATTCGGATGTGAATCTCAAATCAATGGGAGTAAATGTGTAGTGTGCCTGGCCACTATAAAATTTCCCAAATCAAGACTTTTCCCAGGCTAAAAGTCATCAACTGATCAACAGATAAAAGGGCAGTAGAAAAGCAGAAAAATAAAGAATGTCCAAGAACAAAGCCTAGACAACACCCTTAATTTTTTTTCTTTTCAGATGCTTTGACAGTTTAAAGCAAACTTACCGCAACCAAATTTTCTTTAGAGACCTGCTACAAATACGATGAGGGCAGCCGTGTTGAATAAAACAAGATGCTGCGACACCACTATAATCAGCGTTTTCTTCAGATCTTCATGTGATACGAGTATGCAGGTCAGAAGTTACCAAACTTGTGCAGTAACATTCTTCTTTTGCACTGGGCGCGTGTTTTCGGTGTAGTGTTGTATTTGTTGTGTGACCCCAGATTAAATATATATCAGGTTCAAGAAGACTGAGAACACAAACCTTCACATACTGGCCGGAGAAGTGTGTGACCTCGGGGGTAAAACGGCCTGAGGAATCCACAGGGCAGATGGGTACTGAATCTCGCTGGATGACATTATACTCCATACACACACGGTAATCATCCTATAAGAAAAACACAGATTCAACACATTATCGTTTTTATTCCGTGCGCATCATCACACCTGTCCAAGTGACTAGCGGTTTATTTGAAACCCAGAGGACTCTCTGCCTGAGCACTGTAGCAAATAACATTTCACACACAAAGTGGATAATGTGCCTTTGCCATATGTCTCAAACCCACACGGCAAGCTTCTACACTTCAACACAACCTCCAAATGCAAACTGCTATGTGGGCAGCCATTTTCCCTCCGGATCAAAAAGCTTATCTGCCGGTTCATACACGATCTCCCTGCACTATAAATGAGTTACAAAAAAAGCCAAACGTAGTATTAGGTGTCTAGTTTTCTAGAGTTCAACAACATCCGAATGTTTTCTCTCTTATACACAAACAATCTTGTTACAAAAGCAAGCAAGCATCATTGTTATGGAGTTGTTAGCATTTCAGCCTGACCTGTGTTTCCACCCACTCAGCCAGTCAACTGCTTAAAAGCCAATTTATATCACATTAGTCATTTGATATTATATCTAATCGCAGCTAATACAAATTTAGATGTATGGTCAAGAGCGCGTTTACTGTCCTGTTTTTCTCGCTAATGAGCTCTCAAGAGATTTTAAGCGATAACCTGACTTGTTAGCTAATTAGCATCATTAGTATTATTAGCTCCATGGGAGTCCACTAAGATTATATACATTTATAAGTTAGTTCATCCAAAGTATCACCTTATCTGGCTCTCCAAGTAATTAAAAAATGTACTTGTGTTTTATTCCTTATGTGAAAAAAACGGACAATGAAACTTGTTATACAGATGTGTGTGGGTGTTTTCCATGCATACTGGTGAAAGGGGTGATGGTAGATGCAAAATCTTTTTTTTCCCTTCTGCTAAATCAGAAATAACTGTGCATCTTGAAAAAAAATGCTACCATTACTTTTCCTTTAGTTGTGTTTAATTTAGTTGATATCAGTAATTAAAAATTTTCCACAGACAAGCACTTTCGCATAGATGGCAGTAAGAAATAAAACTAATTTACTAATGCTCGTTTAAAGAAAATTACAATGGAACACAATTCCCTTAAAAGCAATAATTACACTTTAAGTAAAAAAGTTTTTATTATTTCTTTTTATTATTTCGGAGTTTTAAACTATCTGAATATTTATTATATTTACTAGACACCATCTAAATACCATTCGACAAAACGCAAAGATTGTTCTAGGTTTTTAAATCCCCATTAGATCTGAAAAGTCTATTGACAGGAACTGTGGAAAATCAAGTGCCCCAAACAAACTGTACCTGAACATGCTTCTGACAAAATGTTTGATTCAATCTTTTTTATTTAACACCACAGTCCAAATGTAATTAACTGCACTGTCAGCAGATTGAAGTATCTGTAGAGATAATTGAGCTCTCTAAAATGTGCATGCATCGGAAACCAATGTCAATCCCTCTCTACAGTAACACACTGAAACCAGCTCCTTATTGTACATAATAGATATTCAAAGTGGCTAATTGTGCCCAAGAGATGCAAACTTACAGCTCCAAAGTAGGGCGCCTGATGAACCACTCCTGTACCCTCCTCCTCACGGACATAGTTATCCAGCACGACAGAAAAGGCTCCGTTCTCTTTACACTGGAGAGGAGAAAAAAAAGAGAACAATGATGATGCTGTGCATAAAGTGGTATATTTAAATATATGTACAACAACAGAGTGAGAATGGAACAACCAGACAACTGCTAGCTGTCAGTATACTGCTTCCTTTATATACTGTGAAAAAAATTTGAGTGCCATTATTCACACACACAGTTCTATAGGGCAGAAAAAAGGCAAGGCAGTGTGTGACTACGACTCCTTCCAGAGGTCAAAAGTTATAATGCAGATGATGCTGCACCTATCCATATCTACACCATGTAGACACTAGCCATATTTGTAGGATAGCCCTTTTATGATTCTCCAGACAAAGTTGACCGAAAGGTGAAAATCCAAAAAAACATCTTTTACATCCAGAATCCGTTCACGTTCATCCGTAAATGTAACAGCTCGTTGTCAGGGCCTCTACTCAGACATTTGCGAGTAGGCAGCAGCAGTGTGATGTTGAACACAAACCTCATGAAGAGATTGTATTGTGATACCATATACCAGTTTAAAAATGGGCTCTCTTTAACCAGTCACAAAAACATGCAAGGCAGATTCCACAGGCTTGATTTCCACACATCCAGGAAAGCAGATTGTGTCAGTGCGTATAAACCGAGCTGAGAACTGCTGATATCTTCGACTAGGTGTCAGTCAGCTGAATTACAGTGAGAGGATTTTCTGTAGATTGAAGCAATGGTAGGAATGCTAGCAGGAGAAATAGCATGACGCTTTTGCTATCGGTGTGTCCGATTCAATACTGTGACAGCAGAAGTCGGTTCATGGACCTTAACGCATGCATTAAATGGAGGCATATGACCATAGATGACCGGCTTGTGATTCACCAAATAAAAGCACTAAAATAGTGGCTAAATAGCGGCTAAAATATCTTTTTAACCCATCGATAAAAACCTTGCACTCTGGCATTGTGCAAAAGAAAACATTCAGTGTTGTGGGTGGTGTAGCACCATCCACATCTCCTCAGCACTTGGGCAACGTTTAACTATGAAAGCAGAGTGTAAATCTTCCAGCCGAGCATGGCATGTCGAATTCAGCCCTGCTCCACAGTAGCTCGAGAAATGTCAGGGGGAGTCAAATAGCGTCTATGTTATCAGGCAATGCGAAGGCAGTGAGCACTGCTTGTAATATACAAGAAACACGCTCACTGTGGTAGAAGGGGATGAGAGAAAGCGATCGCCAGCTTCAGATATGTATCCCTCAGACCATGTTTGCAAGGTGCAAGGTTGCAAAGTGGATAACACAATAGTGTGCACATGTGCAAAGTGTGTATGAAGAAGATACAGATCGCTGCTTGATAGCAAAATATTGCACTAAAAATACTGCATTGATTCTGAATGTTCGGTATGTGTAAACAGGACCCTCATTTACATAGCAGTCATTTGCGATTATGGAACCAGGAACTACTGAGCAACTTATAAAATAGCTCTACATTTGCGATCATCATAGATCCAACACCAGCTTCTTCATGCCAGAGCCTTTAAACACTCAAAGAGGTCCAATGTCCAAACTCCACATGAAGTGGGATCCAAATGGCACTGGCACTGGTACTGGTATGTTTGCGGGATCGGCATCTACTTCTTTTAAGGTCCACAATCTTCATGAGGTGGGACGTGACTGGAGCTGGCGCAACCTCAGGGTGCCTCAGGATGCCTCAGGATGGGTAGAGATATAGAATTCTCCTCAGAATTCACATTGGTAGTGGGATACTACTCGCTTTTTTTCGCGACGTGGACTGTCGACAAAACTTTTGCTATTAGTTCGTACAGTATACGCCTTAACCATTCGCTCTGCACACGCATTATCATAACTCAGACGTTCTACTAAAGCTCACCTTGATGAAGTATTCAAAAAGAGGTTTGTATTGTTTTCCCTTCAGAGTCTTGCCAGGAAACCTGAAAAAGACAAATGAGCTCTTTTAAAGGAGTGCAAGGCTGGTGTTACACAATCATGAACAATTATAATGTAGCGTTTACTATATTTTTAAGACAATGAACCTGAAATAAAACGCACTGACAGTAAAAAGTATATTCACTGTTCTAATGAATAACTTATTCAGGTAACAGTCACGTATGCACAATCATAATGGTAGCTACTATGTTCTCTTAATTGCTGGCTCAGTATAGATTAGACTTCAACCTACAGAACAATACTAACAAAGCATTAGATTTGTTTCTTGTATAAGAATGACTATCTAAACAGATAATAACTCGACACTTGGTTTGCATTGCTTCTCCAGGTTTGCACTGCTGTAGCCTCTGTTTTTTTGGGGGTTTTTTTTGGTTTAACCGGTAAAGGACTGGTGATTGTTTTAGCCATTTGTGGTGGCATTGTGGTGCCAGTTTTGTCTTGTTGCATGATGTTCTCTGTATGTATATCTCAGTAAATTGGCAGCCAACGTGTTGCTGTAGACTTCCGGATTCATTCTGCTGCTACAATTATTAGCCATAAAAGCCAGAGCCATGTCACTACTTGTTACTATTACCATGTTTGACCGATAAGCTTGCAAGTTTTGTGTCATGAGCAGAAACGTTTTCCCCATACTTTGGCCTTTCCAATACTTTAATATAAGATAAGATAATATATAAATGTATTCGTCCCAGACGGTAGAAATTTCTAATACAGTAATTTTTTTTTTTTTACTGTTTAAGCCGTAAATCATCCTCCCACATACAGAAAACATTTGCGAGCAATATTTATAGAGTTCATGTACTGTACAGTATAGAGTTCTGCAGTAGCTTAGCCTATGAGTAGTTTCTCTACTTGTTTATTGGTTGAAGTGTCCTATGATGTCAAAAACGATACTGAGACAAATTAGTTATGTGGCAAATTCAATTCTGTGATAAACCCGGGGCGCGAGATTCGAACCGTGGTAAAGCGGGAGATTACTGTACATGTTAACATCATATCTGTTCTTCATTGTAAATTCCGAACTGGCTTTCTAAATCTTACAGCTGAGAAGTGGTTTGTATCTTGTGGTATTGTTGTTTTTGTATTATCAACTGGTGCCATTTTCCTTGGCCGACCTGTTCAGTGTATTTTTGTTAATACAATGGTAGTTTCGTTCTTTTTTAGGACATTTTAAATTGTTGTATTGGCTGAGCGATTTTCCTGCTGTTCTTAAAGATATATTTTGTGCTTTTCTGGCATGAACATCTCTTTGGTCTTCTTGTTGGTTTATACAGGTGAAACCCAGAGATCAAACCAAGACTAGACATTTAAAGCGACTAATTGTTCAAACAATTAAACTAACAGGACACCTGTCAGTACAATATCTGATCACTTCGAAAAAAGAAGGGAGTTCAAACAAAAGGTGTTCAAGTTTGTATAACGTATATAGATTTATATACTGTATCAATAAATGTAAGCCAGAATTTGCGAAAACAAATTGAAGCAAAAACTAAATACAGGTTGTCCTCTACTTACGATGGATATCGTAATTCGATATTATTTTCTGCTCCAAACTGATGGCTTTCCTCTTCTTTTTTTCACTAGAAGCAGGAGACATACTTGGGCGCTTTTAAGATTGTATTAAGATTTATTTATTTATTATTTTATCAATAAAATTGCTGTTGGAAACCGTTTAAACCGTTATACACAAAAATACACAAAAAATACACACTTAGAAACTTTACTCCCTAGACCACTAGCGAGAGTTTGGCATCTCACATGGCGAGAGATCATCCCATCCCATCCCATCCCATCCCTGCATGTTGCGTGAAATTCTTTCTATTTTCACAATTTTGTCGCATCGCTATCGTAAGATCGAAAAATCGTAAGTCGAACCAGCGTAACTCAGGGGCCATCTGTAACTAGTCTTGCTCTTCCAAAACTTTTGGATAGAAAGTGTACAGTATATCGATGTGTAACTCATGTACAACAATTTTGAAATGATTGACCATTTAACGAATTTCCAATCACAAACGCAGTACAGAATCATCCTATAATACATCTTAAATGAAGCACAGCAAATCATTTGCGACAGAAAGAAAGTAGAGCTCCGATGTGTTTGCTGTACTGTTCTCAAGATGAACTGAAACCATACATGTGCATATTTTTTTTTTATTTCATAATTTTAATGTATGTAATGTTAGAAGCAAATTTGTCAAAGACATTTTCTTAACTACATTTTTGTCACATTTTTGCAAAAAAAAATTCCCAGCAACAAAAATTCAGAGCAAACAGGACCAGGTTTTCATTAGTGCGAAGCGATCTGGTGTGAAAAAGCCTGCAGGTCTGATCCTACTGTACGTGCCGTGAAAGCAAAATTCTGTCAGAAGTCTGTCAAAGAGATAGGACTGTCTGAAAAGGACTTTGATTTGTCCCTGGTTCATTGCCAGAGGGTATTAAATCGAAGATAATTTCACTTTGGATTCATTTTTCGATGAAAGGCTGGCAAGGCGGAAAATGATATACCACAGAGAAATCATGCATAGATTTCAAACGGTATTTAATCAGAATGCAGGCCTTCATGTTGGCCATGCAAGTCTCATTATACACAATGTGATGCAAACAAACACCACATATGCTAGAAAATATTTCAGTGTGTTGGCGTTTCAGTTCATAAATACCGGGATCCTGTACTAAGTATCTGACCAAGAACTGTAAACAGTACAAATGCCAAATAGATGGTTCAATGCCAAACTGCTTTAACTACCAGTCATTTCTCCTTTGTCTTCCATTTTATTGACTCTTCAGTCAGACATAAAATGATCTGTGAAGTTTTCATTGGTTTCCTTAGTAACTGATTGGCTTCAGTTCAAACATGATCCTCTTAAATAAATTCCTTGAATGATCATTGCTCCAGTTATTGAGCCAATTTTTATTTATCCTGATCATTTCCATTCAATTCAAATGTAAATTTATACCGGTGAACAACTCAAAATATATGCTTGATCCCCCCCCATAAACAGCTCCTTGATCTTTGTCAGCAGGACAGCAGGAAAAGGAGAAGTGTAGGAGAATGGAGATTTAGGTTGGTGTTTTAAATGTTGGTACTATGACTGGTAAAGGGAGAGAGGTAGCTGATATGATGGAGAGGAGAAACGTAGATGTGTTGTGTGATTAGGAGACCAAGTGAAAAGGGAGTAAGAACAGGAACATTGGAGGTGGGTTTAAACTGTTCTATCATGGTGTAGATGTAAAGAGAAATGGTGTAGGGGTGATCCTGAAAGAAGAGTGCAGTAAGAGTGGAGGTGAAGAGAGCTTCTGATAGAGTGATGAACGTGAAGCTGGAAGTTGAAGGGTTGATGATAAATGTCATCAGTGCTTATGCTCCACAAGTGGGTTGTGAGATGAAGGAGAAGGAAAAATCCTGTAGTGAGTTGGATAAAGTGGTAGATGGTGTACCTAGGAATTTCTGATCGGGGCAAATTTAAATGGGCATGTAGGTGAAGGTAACAGAGGTGATGGGTAGGTATGGTTTAAAGAAGAGGAATGTGGAAGGGCAGATGGCGGTAGATTTTGTGAAAAGGATGGAAATAGCAGTGGTGAACACTTATTTTAAGAAGAAGGAGGAGCATAGGGTGACGTATAAGAGTGGAGGAAGGTGCACACAGGTGGACTATGTCCTATGTAGGAGATGCAACCTGAAGGAGATTGGAGACTGTAAGGTGTTGGTGGGGGACAGTGTAGCTAGACAGCATCGGATGGTGGTCTGTAGGATGGTTTTGGAGGCGAAGAAGAAGAGGAGGAGAGTGAGGACTGAAAGAAGAATAAGATGGTGGAAACTGAAGGAGGAAGACTGTTGTGTGAAATTCAGGGAAGAGGTCAGACAGGGGCTCAGTGGTGGTGAAGAGGTGCTGGATGATTGGGTAACTACTGCAGGAGTGATAAGGAAGACAGCTAGAAAAGTTCATAGTGTGACATCTGGAAATAGAAAGGAGGACAAAGAGACGTGATGGTGGAATAATTAAGTGCAGGAAGGCATAAGGAGAAAGAGGTTGGCAAAACAGAATCGGGATCGACAGAGTGATGAGAAAAGTAGGCAGGAGTACAAGGAGATGCAGCAGCAGGTGAAGTTAGTAAAGGTAAATGCCAAGGAAAAGGCATATAAGGAGCTGTATGAGAAGTTGGACACTAAAGAAGGAGAAAAGGATTGGTACTGATTGGCCAGGCAGAGATCGAGCTGGAAAAGATGTGCTGCAAGTTAGGATGCTTTCGGTTTAAGGGATAGAGATGGAAATGTGTTGACTAGTGAGGAGAGTGTGTTACGAAGATGGAGGGAGTATTTTGAGCATCTGATGAACGAGGAAAATGAAAGAGAGAAAAGGTTGGATGGTGTGGAGTTGGTGAAGCAGGAAGTGGATCGGATTAGTAAGGAGTAAGTCATGTGTGAGGGTGGTGCAATACATGTATGAGGACAGTGTGACAGCAGTGAAGTGTGCAGTAGGAACGACAGACTGTTTCAAGATGGGGGTTGGACTCATCAAGGATCGGCTCTAAACCCTTTTCTGATGGCAGTGATGATAGATAGATTGACGGATGAGGTCAGACAGGAGTCTCCATGGACTATGATGTTTGCGGATGATATTTTTATTTGTGGTGAGAGTAGGGAGCAGGTTGAGAAGAGCCTGGAGAGGTGGAGGTACGTGCTGGAGAGAAGGGGAATGAAAGTCAGTAGTAGTAAGACAGAGTACATGTGTGTGAATGAGAGGGATGGCAGTGGATGGGTGCGGTTGCAGGGAGAAGAGGTGGTGGATTTCAGGTACCTTTGGTCAACAGTGCAAAGTAATGAAGAGTGTGTTAGAGAAGTGAAGAAAAGAGTGCAGGCAGGGTGGAGTGGGTGAAGAGTGGCAGGAGTGATCTGCGATAGAAGAGTATCTGCAAGAGTGAAAGGGAAAGTTTATAGGACTGTGGTGAGACCTGCAATGTAGTATGGATTAGAGACAGTGGCACTGAGTAAAATACAGGAGGTGGATCTGGAGGTAGCAGAGCTGAAGATGTTGAGGTTTTCGTTGGGAGTGACGACGATGGACAGGATTAGAAATGAGATTATTAGAGGGACAGCGCATGTAGGACATTTTGAAGACAAGGTGAGAGAGGCGATATTGAGATGGTTTGGACATGTGCAGAGTAGGGACATGGGGTATATCGGTAGGAGAATGCTGAGGATGGAGCCACCAGGAAGGAGGAAAAGAGAAAGGTCAAGGAGGAGGTTTATGGATGTGGTAAAGGAAGACATGCAGGTAGTTGGGTTGAAAGATGCAGATGTAGAGGACAGGGGGGTATGGAGACGGATGATCTGCTGTGGTCACCCCTAATGGAAGAAGCCGAAAGAAGAAGTAGTTCTAGACCAGAGACGCCCAAAATAGGGCCTGCGGGTCAAAATTGACCTGTGGTGACCTTTGATTTGGACTGCTATGCCACATGTAAGAGGACCAAAAGGGGAAAAAATGGGGAGGGAAAACTTTTGAAAAATAAGGACCACCTTAATGCCACTCATTAGCTTAGTGAATAGCTGTATTAGGTATAGAACTCTATTGTATAATAAATTTTATTGTTTTTTATTGTACCATCAATTTCACTGAACTAGATCTTTTAAAATAAAACGTAATAAAAATTAATTAAGCAGATTAGTTATGTCATGTTTGATAATTATATATTTTTAAATATGAAATCATAATTAAGAAAATACATAAGTTCATTTTAATATAAGGGTATAAATGCAACATATTATTTCAGCAGATGGCCCTGGTTTTTTGGCAAATTCATACCATGGGTTGGATTCATAAGGAAAATTGTTTGGCCACCTCTGCACTACAACGTTTAACACGTCTAAATGTATCTATCAGGAAATTACAGCTGCAATCATTTTCATCTTTTGATCTCAAACCCAAATATCTGGAATAATGTGGAATACACTCATTTGAATTGAACATTAAATTAATTTTCTTTTGACTCTGTACATCCCTCAATCCCAGTGAAGGAGACACCACCACAGTCCCACTGCTCAAAAGCTAAAGGAATTTGTCAGACTCTTACTTTTCCAGGATGGTGTATTCACTCTCAGACTTAAACAGAGCCCCGAGCCTGGCCTCCATCATGATGTACACTTTATTAGTGTCATTATCTATAAAGAACACAAAGAGAGAATGAATCAATCAAATCATCCACAATCTTAAAAATTGCACTAGAGTATGAATGCAAAAAATGTAAAAAAATTCAGAACATAAATCCAATTTCAAACATTATGGTAGAAAAAAAACATACTCGGAGAAGACGCGGTATTTCTGGAATTTCGGCGAGTTTCACTGAATGAGATGCCAGAAAAATCTACAGAATCTAATCTCAGTTTCTAACAAAAATTGACTGGTGTTGCAAAATGTGTTGCATATTAGATATAAAAAAAAAAAAAAAAACCCAGCAGACACACAATTTGACTAGCCATTGTAAAGAACATTTTGCTATTAGAAATGTCATTTTTAATTGTTTGAAAACTTTTTTCCATGTGCCACAATTTTTTTCCCCACAAAAACACACTGGACCTGGAAATTAGTGTTTTTTTATACAAATATTAAATCATCATAAAACATATAAAACTTTAACTGGTATTACTGAACTTGCTTCTGAAAAATGTCCCATCCAAGAGTAAAAATTATTGTGCTGTGTGAGTGGAAAAGACAATATTCTTGTCTATTCTTTAAAATAGATAATAGTATGAAATAAGGGACCGCTAATGAAATGAAAGGGGCTTTTTGAGTGATTTTTGATTTAAAAGCAGAGGTCCAGAATGATGTCATGACTGCTTTCAGATATCCAGGATGAAGCATTAGACTAAACTAACTAAAACTCTCTGCAAACAAACAGATTACATGAACACCATATTGTTTTTACTTAAATAGACTAGTGTCACTGGATATGCACTTTCAGCAGTTTTTTTTTATGTCTTCTAAACTGCAGAGTTCTCTAGGAGCTCCCCAGGAGCAGGACCTTTACCACTGCTGTGGTCTAAAGCAGGTACCATTCTATCACCTACTCTCCAAATAGTCCTAGTCAATACCTTGGGTAAAAACGTAGACGAATATGCACAATACACATATTTAGGGCTCAAACCATTTCTGGAGGTTTGCATTATTAACGGGTTGGCGAATCTGTTTCTCAATTTCCTAACCTGCTGTTACTATGGCTACGTGTTAATCCGGATAAATCTGAAAACATTTTCATTTAAAACTTTTTACAATTTTTTTTCAAACGGGTTAAAAATAAAATCTTGTCCTCATTGAAAAATCTGAAATGCTTAAAAAAACTGTTCTAAATGCACACTATTCTTTATGTATTTACTACTCTAATCAACATGAACAAATATGGATACTTTATGCAAATGTATGTTTATTATTAGTGAAACCAAACTAGAACTAAAACATGAAGACAAAATATTCTTGCAAATGTTTTAAAGTAATTATGTTTTAAATTATTTAAGTCATCAGGACACAAAATGGAACTTTTGCTATGTTTCCACACGGACGGTTATAATTGCCGGATGTGTGCACTATGGCGGGGTTTTTTTTGGTCTGGCAAATGGGGATACATGTCTCTGATCCATAACCACAGTATATGGTGGTAATTCTCTAATTTTAGAATGCGAAGTGCCAATAAAGAAGAAGAAGAAGAAGAAGTAGATTCATGGCGATTTTTGCTGCTTGATTTGAGACGTTTTGTATTTATTTTTTTATATCTGAGTGACTGATCTTATAAATGTGTGTTGTGTTGAAGGTGTGTTATTAACATATATACATACAGATATAACCATACATACGTATATTTTTGTTTGTTTTTTTCCCCAGGACTGAAAATCAGTCACCCTGCTGGAGGTCTATAGACGGATCTGTTCGTGCTAGCATCATTGCTGTATTAAATCTCCTAAACAAATTGTCAGTAAAACTGTATAATGAAATTAAGGAACGGAAGTCGACTTTCACGACTTTCACGTGCAGGATGACCAGGTGAAAACAGGATCTAATCCACAAAGCAAAATTAGTTATTGCAGCAATGTGAAAAGGCACAAGCACATGACCGGCTAGGAAGACACGGAAGAGCTGTAGGAGTCGTCAGGAAGGAGGGCAAGCGCGAGAGGGAAAGGCGCAAGGGAGAGGAAGTGCATCAATAAAAGATGGCACTGGGTGAAGGATGACTGCGCAGGCCTGACCTGACTGATAGCATCGATCAAAGTAGGTAACAATGATGTGCTTAGAAAAATGCTCTAGAGGAAATTCTATATTACTCGTCTATGTACACACTATACAGGCAGGTTTCACTTAGAAGTTTGGAACGCTATAGTAGTAGCAATAATAAAATTAAATATTTTTAATACCTTCACATTAAAGATTTTGTGGCGTTTTACAAAAGCAATAGATCCAAACGCTAGAAAAAAATCTGTACTTATACCGTCCTCTTCCTCTGCCCTGTCTAGTACACTGTGGAGGAAGGGGAGAAAAAAAAAATCAAGCTGTCATGAAAAAATAAATGAGTACTGTCAGGCATGGAGGACTCTAGGAGGGAGATGAAGCCCTGTGTCTGCATTAGTATTCTGAGCGTTGCTCTGATGCAGCACGACTTTTCTCTCTCGGCCAGGATAACAGCGCCTCCTGCTGACGAGCACATGATAGCGCTCGGCCTTGAAAAGTAGGTCAACCGTTTACTGTGGGAGCAAAGTGATGACTAAAAAAAAGCAGAACAGCGACTATTTTTACATGTGAACAAAGATTTCTTTTTTCTTTTTTTTTTTTTGGGAAGTGACCTGATTTGAGAATTGTCCCAACCCAAATCTTTGCCAAGGAAAGCTGAGGCACAAGTTCTCTGTTTTACATCACGATCAGCAACAGAGAGATGGGACTCTCTGAACTGATCTCAGTGCATACACATGAACTGCACCATTACAGAACTCGATCGGCATTGATGACTGCTAAAAGGAAATCTATTACTATTAAGAAATGGTATAAAAACTGGGAAGTGTTTCTCCCTACAGGCTCCTTATAGTTTTAATGAAGGCTGTGTGGCCAGTTTAGATGTTCTGGCACCCTATATCCCAAAACACTTTCCCTTACCCAATTTATATAGATTCTGCAAAGGTCTGATTTTATCAAATTAAATAAATAAACTACCAAACTAGCAGAGAGCAGCAGTTTTTTTGGTTGTTTCATCACAATACTGCTTTAGCTTAAAGTAGAAAAGCATAATTTTTAGCTGTATCAAGCAAAATACAGTCAACCCCTGATAATTTGCGGTTCGGAAAATTTGTGGGTTCTAGTTGCGGATTACCTTGAAATTTGCGGGAATCCGCAGCGGTACCGAATGTTCAGGAATAACAATTGAAACTGTGTTTTAACTAACAAAATTCATAATAATGTTTAAAACACATTATTGTATTAAAGTGACAATGTCTAGATTAATTCACTAAGGTACCATACAGGGCTGCGGGGGTGCGGCCAAAATTTTCGGAACTCGTGGGGGGTCTTAGAGCGTAACCCTGTGGGACCTCTCTAGAGTCTACACCCAAAACATAAATGTTGGCACCCTAATATGTATTACAAACTAACTTGGTGTAATAGATTGTGAATTTAAAAAACAAACAGCTTTAAATTAAGTCATGAGTAAAAAAAAATCATATGGGTGCCTCAAACCCCACTACATCTATACAAGCATCTGCAGAGAAGAAAGACAAGGTCACAATAACAGGTTACATCAGTATTAAAAACCTGACCACAATGTTCTCTAGTGGCTTCATCATTCAGCTTAAATTCTACTCCTACGACTTCCATGATCATTTCCACAATAAGTCTTTATTACCCACAGGATCAATTACATAGGTTTTGGTCATCCAGGTACTTATCAAGTAATATTTCAGTGTGAATGTGCAACAGATGTTGTAAATGTGCAACTGCCCCTGACCTTTGACCTTGACATAGATGAACTCAGGGTTTACACAGAGGGCCAGGTTACTGGGCAGAGTCCATGGTGTGGTGGTCCATGCAATCAGGCACACACTTTCGTCCTCCAGCAAAGGGAAGTTCACGATGACTGATGGATCTTGAACGTCCTGTTAGAAAGAAAAAAGAATTGATGGTCAGTTATGACAGGGTCCCCAAACCCTGAGCCGCCTACCGGTTCCAGGCTATGGATCATTTGGTACTGGGCCACACAGAAAGAACAAAAACCTTTACATTTTTTAATTCCATTTTATCGACTTTCATGGTTTGCTAGAAGTTTTATTTATGAACTCCTCCGCTTATCTCAATTTCCCGCATTGCTTTTCTATGCATCGATTCATTACCAACACCAGCGATCCCTAGCAAAGATGACCACAAAACAAATATTGCTGGATTGTTTCTTGGAAAAGAGGTAAAGATCAATGCTTATTGCAACAATCCAAGCCCACTCTGTGTAATAATTCCCAAATGAGTTTTAGCTTCATTATATATATGTAATAATTAGTAGTAATATAACATTACACCATTATAACATTACTGTGATTTTATTTGGTGGGAAAAATGGTCTTGCAGGAAAACTGGTCCTTGGTGCAATTTGCAAGTTGGGGACCTCTGAATTATTAGATATTTGTAATACAGACTTCATGGTTTGGTGAAGCTTTTCATTTTTTCATTTTTTAAGACCTATTGTGTTTTTAACTGTACTCGTCACATAGCAGTATAATTTCTTTTTTCATCTTTAATATTTTGAATGTATTATTTTGAATGTATTATACACTGACAATGTTTCATTTTAAAACTTTTTTAAATTCCTGAAAATCATTTTATTAACTGCAAATAACCTCAATTTCAAAAAAAGGTTTAATGAGTTACAAAAATTTTTTTCAATAAATAGCATTCTGTTTTTATATACATTTCACACAGCGGCCTAAAATGTGTAAAATGTATAAAATGTATATAAAACCAGAATTGTTTTTTTTTTAACCCAGAATTTATTCACCATAGAACGCAAAAGCATATTAAATGTCTTCACTAAACTTTAAGAAAATTAAATAGCAGCAATATTTCCCTTACGAGGGAAATATCAAGGTCCGTGACGTCGGAGTGACGTGGGGCCGCCTTCCCGTGGGCTCACCACCTGCAGGAGGGACCGTAAGGGACGGTGCTGTGAGGATTGGGCAGCAGTCGAAGGCGGGGGCCTGCTTAGACTGCTGCCCCCGCGACCCGGATTACGGATAAGCGGGAGAAAATGAATGAATGAATGAATGAATGAATGAATGAATGAATGAATGAATGAATGAATGCTGTTACAAAAAAATAAAAATAGTTGGAGGAACATTTTGCAACTAATTAGTTTAAATGGCAACAAGTGAAAATGTAAAGATGGGAATAGATTTCGATCTGTGAAAAACTCAGAATAATGGGCCTTCTATGGAAGCTAATTTAAAACTGACTAAGGCACAGTGGAAAACTGTTCTGTGGTCAGACAAATTAAAAATGTTGAATTCTTTTTGGGAAAAATGAATGCCGTGTCCTCTGGAGTAAAAAGGAGAAGACTTTGTAGTAGAAGAGTAGAGGTGCTGAACTGGCCTGCCTGCATTCTATTCCTTTTACCAATTGAAAACACAAGAAAAGAAAAATAAATCAATAATGAAACAGAAAATATGACAAAGAAGACCAAGGACTGTTGAGCAGCTACAGTTCTGTATCAGACATGAATGAGACAACATTCCTCTCCCAAAACTCCAGCAACTGGCCTTCTCAGTTCCCAGATGTACAGGGGATGCTACACAGTGTATGGCCCTGTCCAAACTTTTTTGAGACTTCTTGTGTTTATCCAATTGAAAAGAATGTTTTGTTTTGACCTTAAAATGTTACATTTCCTCCTTTTAAACATTTGATACGTTTTCTATGTTCTATTGTGAATAAAATATGGGTTTTTAAAACTTCAAAAAACTTAAAATCAGTGCAAAAATCAGTGCATTCTGTTTTTATTTACATTTTAGTGTTCTAAAAATTTTTTTAATTGGGGTTGGATTAAAAACCTATATCAAATAATATTAAATATTATATATTATTGGTTGTAATATATTAATATTATGGCTTTCTTAATCAACATGTTAATAAAACGTTAACGCAAAATCATTTTAACAGCACAAATTTTATTAACGTGCGATTTCTGTTTCACCATTTTTATTTTAAAGAAATCGGAAAAAAATAATTTAAATATAAAAACAGCGAAATTATAAACCTTCTACGCAACACTGTATATAAACAGTGTTTATATACAGAGTTTAGATGGCTTAAATCAGCACCAGAATTTGCCATGGTACACACATCCGGGATTGAACCCTCTGGGATCGGCAAATGCGGCATTTTGTGGCATTTTTTTTTTTGGCATGAGGTTTGTGTTTTAACATTTTAAATCAGGTGACGAGACAAACCGAGGTAGTATTTTACATTTGTAAATCACATTTAGTTTACATTAAAATTTATATAAATTAAAATAAATGTATAGGTTTATTTCAAGTTATATGTTTAGAAATGAACTCAACTGTTCCTTTTGTCCCAGTGATCGCTGTGTAACTAATTCAAATATACTGGCACCCCGTATCACATTCACTGTGTCCAAAATGACACCTTACTTCGTTTACCAAAAAGCAATAAACATTAGTTGGGATTAAAAACCTTAAATGTGATCATATACAAACCAAAATGGTTTAAAAGAAAGCTTCTGATTGTACCTTGTAGTTCTGGTTTGATTCGAAGTTGGAGAGTGGAGTGTTACAGGCTGTGGAAAATGGCATGACCTTCACTCCTCTGTACACCATGCCTTTATCATAGAGCTGCTTAAACACCCACCTGGAAAAGACACAAAGTAACAAATAAATTATATATTCTACAAATTATCCTTTTGGTATATAAATTAGAGACGATATTTGAACAAAAGTTTAACACCATAAGATTAACATGTGCTTTTGGAACCTCCGATTCCACATTTCAATTGTACTTGAGTAAAAGTGATAACTATTTGGATTTGAATGCGCGCGCACACACACACACACACACACACACACACACACACACACACACACACACACACACACACACACACACACACACACACATATATATAAGACAGACAGACAGACAGACAGACAGACAGACAGACAGACAGACAGACAGACAGACAGACAGACAGACAGACAGACAGACAGACAGATAAGAAGTAAAAACACTGACCTATGAGAAATGCAAAAAATCTTTGGGTTTTTTTAAGGATAAAGTTTTCTATTGTTACAGACACACAATAAATGTATACTTACTCCAAGTATACTCTCACTTGAACCATGGAGTTATGCTTGTGGTCTCATGAAAGGTACTCATTTAATGCAATTTATACGTTTCCTAAAAAGTCGCAAGAAACTGCATGTTTTTTATTTGCTGAAAATGTAGTGTCGTTTCCCCAAACTGAAAATGCTTTGATAAAGTACAGGCAGTTAAATGAACTTTAGTACAGTAACAGAGTTAAAATAATTTGTTACTGCCCACCACTGCTTATTAACACCCCCCATTGCACAGATATTACAGTTTGCAAGCTGTGGCATCCAGATATTAAATTACAATATGGACATATGCTTGCCAACTGAATGTTTAAAATCTACCTACAAATCATTTGTTAAGTCAGGGAATTATGAGGGCCTTCCCAAAAGGTTCATCTCAAATGCACTCTTGTGGCAAAAATGCATTATAAACACAGGGTTTTTGCAGCCATACGTGGCTCTGTAGGAGACACACAATTCTATAGGATATTTGGATGTGGTGGCATTATATTTTCACTTCACTAAAACTAGAAGGCCCAAACCTGTTCCAGCATGGCAATGCCTCTGTGGACAAAGCCAGCTTCATGAAGATATGCCTTACAAGGGATGGAGTCCCTTCACCTAACCTACATCAGTACCTGACTTTACTAACACCCATATGGCTGAATGAGCACAAATGTCCACAGATACCGTCAAGATCTAGTGGAACATCTTCCCAGAAGAGTCAAGGTTATTATAACTGCAAATAAGGACTAAATGAGTAATGGGATGTTCAAAAGCAACTGCAAATCTTATTGCCAGGCGTCCACATACTTTGGTATAATCCTGATGTTTCATTTTTTAACATAGTTTGTGTAATGAAAACATACAAGATCTGAAAAATAATCTTGGGGGTGGGGATCCCCGAGGTCTTACCATACAGTCTCCATGAACCATGGGTAGAGGGTCTTGTAATCATTTCGGAAGTCGATCCAGCGGCCCATTCTCTTCACTGAAACCTATATCACGCAATCAATCGAACAATTATTATGTTTCATTTAAACTAAAAAAATGTCAATGTAAACTGCTACAGCAATTTTTTTATGATGATATATTTATATATTTACTATGATTTTTGTTTGCATAGAAAATACAAAAAAAAATATAGCTGATAGTCTGAAATCTCTAAACCACAACAAAAACCATAACCACCTACACGGTCATCAAAACCGGATTTCCATGCCTCATGCAACAAACAAAATGAATTCCCCTGTGTAACGAACCACAGCTTATTGTTGATTACATCATCCATGGAAAAAAAATTAATGCCTGTCTCCTGGGCTCTGTAATGAGGTCAGTCAAGCGATTTACAATCACACTTCCTCTACACATCTCTTAAGATAGATCACCTCAGCAAAAGTTACATTACCATTAGAACACAACACATGAGAAAATCAGAACACCAAACACAATGTTTGTAAGGCTAAACCTTTAATATCGCTGATGGTGCAATTTTCCAAAGTATCAAACAAAAGCACATGAGGCACAACACAACTGCAATACTTGCACAACATGTGATAATTAAGAATCTACATTTCCAATACGACCAGCTATTTTGGATTTCAGAAATACATGAAGACGTTGCCAAAATGAATATTCATGCCTATTTAAATGTCCTGGCAATTTTAATGTGGAAAAAAATGAAAGATGTGTCTTTCAGCTATGAGGACCTAATCAATACAGGATTTTGTTATTCCACACAAATCTTTTTTTAGTAGATTGCAATTACACAAATAGAGGATTTTACATCTAATTTGTGTCTTTTTGTGGATTCTTTTGTACAAATATATGAATAATGAAAAGCATTTTTGTATCCAACCAGTCAAATCAATTAAAATAAAATAGGTATATTTATGGTGCAATATTTAGGATAACATCATGACGGAAAACAGTGAAGTCAAATTAAATTGAAATAAATATGAATTAAAGTGCCATGAGTTAAAGAAGAGATAAACAGCATGATACAAATAAAACAATATTAATGTAGATGTGCAAATAACAATTGGAGGCAGAATAACTGTAGTTATGACAATAAATGGCAGGAGTTTAGTTATTAAGTGGAGATATTTGTATTGTGCTGTAATGACACATTGCAATCCATTTGTTTTTAGCTTGTTTTATACTAGAGTTATATATTTTAACATTCGTGGTTTCAATACCAGACATTTTGCACATGTTTTTACTAGGAAAGATTACTGTATTTACTGTCATTGACTGTATTGTATTGTGTATATATATATATTTCTTTCGGCTTCTCCCGTTAGGGGTCGCCACAGCGGACCAGCCGCATGTTTGATTTGGCACATGTTTTTACGCTGGATGCTCTTCCTAACGCAACCCTCCCCATTTATCCGGGCTTGGGACCGGCACTACGGATTGTGCAACCCTAATGGCTGGGGTTGGTTCCCTGACCGGGGATCGAACCCGGGCCTACTGTGGAAATAAGTGTGTTGTCTGCAGTTTTCAGTTTGGCTCGAGTTCTTTTTCTGAGAACAATTAACCAAATCTGACTAACTATAACTAACTAACATGGTTATAACCTGATAACATTTTATTATTTTTTCCCCCCAAAAAATAGTCATTTGTAGAATTATTCTATTCAGAAATGATATAATTCCAACAAATGATTCCAGTCCTGCTCTCAGCATTTACAGATATGTTTCCATTAATGGGTACATCAAACCAGCAAAGTGCTTTTTGTTTCAATTTGTGTCATGTCATCTAAATGTATTCAAGTGCACATCATTAATTCACTGAGCAACAGAACTAATAATTATATAGCGAGATCTATCTTTTTCTCACACACACACACACACACACACACACACACACACACACACACACACACACACACACACACACACACACACACACACACACACACACACACTTACCTCCCACTCATTGGCGTATCTCATCACGATACTCCGGCACTGCTTGTTGTACTCTGCTATCCCCATCTTAGCAACGTCCTCTGGTCCTTTAAGTCCGAGTGTCTTATCAATCTCATATTCCTTTTAAAAACAATATATAAAAAAAATGAAAGTTTAGGATTATAAATCTAAAACCCAAAACGCTTAACATGAATAAACAAGCAACCTGTCAAGACATAAGCTAACAAAGTCCCTAATTAATAAAGCAAAGATGACTAAACATATTACTTACTGGGGAGTGAACAACATGACATCGATCAGCAGGCTGCAGAAAAGCTAATTACAAATGGTTTAAGTAAAAAAAACAAAGCACAACAGGGCGTGCTGTTATTATAATTACAAAATCATCAATAAGGGGTGGTGAGATGCAGAGATGGAGTGATATTTTGCAATAATAGCGCAACATGAATTCTTTCATATTCCTCTTCCACCATAGCAATTTGCTCTTGATTACCATTTGTTTTCTTATCCATGTATAGTTAACTGTACACTTTTATTGCATTACTTACTGTAGATTTTATATAACGGTTTTCCTTCCACACGCACAATTTAAAAGGAGAGGAATGTGGTTTGCAACGTTACATAGAAAAGACAGGTACTAAGCACTGTTCAATAAAGTCTTCTTACAGAAAAGCTTCACCAAGCCGACTATAAGTCCTTTTTCTTACTCAGCATGTTTTTACATCCATTTATTGTTTGTAATAAATTGTTAGATGATTAGATTACATGGAGTGTGAAATCCTAGTGAATTACAGTGCGTGCAGAATGCGTTCATTTTGTTCACATCTTGTGAGGCTTGCATGTTTCAGTGAACTCGCAAAGCCCACCAACTCTGAAGAATTTCCCATATCTGAAAAAACAAAAACAAAAAAAGCCTGAAGGCTTCAAGTGACGCATTGGAAATTGTTCATCGTATTATAAATAGATCAATTCATTAAAGCGTAGTACAAATGAACAATTGGACATGTTTTTATTTTTTTACAAAAATTTTATGTTTTGACTCATCAAAGCAAAAATCTAATATTGTTTGGAAAGTTCTTTCCAACGCTGTTGCAGAATTTCCAACAAATCTGTTGCAACTTTTGGTTGCTTTGATTTCTGTCCAGTTCACCCCAAACCAGCTCCATGGGGTTTAACTCTGGAAACTGTGATCAACTGGTCATTCCATGAGGTGAAGCCTTGCTTTTTTTCCTTCTAAAGTAGTTTGTTTTGTTTCATTAACTTGCTATAGGATGGACCCCTGACCAACTAGATGTATACCAGAGGGTATTGCATCGTAGTGTGGTAGTAGGTTTGGTTCAGGGGGTCGCCAAAGTCGGCAACTCTGGATTAAAAAAAAACAAAAACAGATCACACTTTCTCCTTTACACAACATTTTGCCTATTGCACTGCATATAATAACCCTAAGTGATTAACCCGAAGACTAATAATTGTTTTGAGCCCATAAGAAATTCTTCAGTAGTCCACAGCAGTGCTTCATGACCCATCTTGCCTCCTTAGCAATGGATTTCTTACTGCCACTCAACCTGTAAAACCTCTTTTAATGCTTACTTCAACCAGTTGACCTGTGAGCCACCTATCATGCAAGCTGTTGATTCTTTTATAAACGTATAACCCTTTTTATAAACTATATAGACCTCCTAATGTCTTTCTTTAAGTTTCCAAGTGCATTTTTAATGTGTAGGAAATTGTAGTCATTGACACCTTGGCTTTGTTTGCCATTTCTTTAAAGTAAAGACTTTCCAGGTTGTATTGACTTGCCTCTCTTATTTTATGAATTGACGTTTTTTTGAGAGCAATAAACTACTTCCTGCAGTCCAATACTTGCCAAATATTGCTTAAAAGGATGTAGTAACACTGTCTGTTCCAACAAAGCTTTTATCTCTCTCGGCGTCTTTCAAACAAACTTTGCTATCTATCCATCCGTTTTTCCTCTTTTAATAATCCTTAATTGTTTTTGTCCTCCTGACTTGTGCCTGTAGTTAGTTAACTCGACTATAACTAGTGTTGTTTATATTTATTTTCTCTCACTCACATCTCTGTATAATAAATCTGTTCGTGACGATAAGCACTATGCCGGTTGTTTGTCTGCATTCGAGCACAGGTGAGGACTTGTTCGAGTTGCAAACGGTGGCGTTGGAGATGGAGGCATTGGAGAAACAGATTCGCGAGCTTCATGCAAAGCATGACCGGCTGCGAGAGTGGAAAGCGGCGCTGGAAACATCCCGGGCGGACGCGCACTCATCCCAGGTAAACTCCCGGGTTGAACCTAACGTTTCCAGCACATCAACTCCGCGTGCTTCTATGCCCAGGCCCAGCGCACCTACAACTCCGGCACCGGTGCAACATGGACCCTGGATGCGGCCGCGGCGGAAGAGACAAGCCAAGCCCCGATCGAGGACGTCTCCACCTCCACCACCGGCCTTCGAGATCTCGACCGAGAACCGCTTCGTCCCCCTCCGCGAGACGGAACGCGACACTGTTATTCTCGGAGATTCCATCGTCCGGCATGTCCGCGCTACCCGAGCTAAAGGTAAGGTGCACACTCGCTGTTTTCCTGGTGCTCGTGTTCTGGATGTCGCTGCGCAGGTACCCGCGATCCTGAACGAGAACTTTGGAGCGGTTGTTCTCCATGCCGGAGCAAACGACACCAGGCTGCGGCAAACGGAGATCTTAAAGAGGGACTTCAGGATCCTGGTGGAGACGGTACGCAGCACATCACCCACAACGAGGATCATAATGTCAGGGCCTCTTCCCACTTACCAGCGAGGGGCTGAAAAGTTTAGTAGACTTTTAGCTCTAAATGAATGGTTACAGTCATGGTGTCGAGAACATAAACTTCTCTTTGTTAATAACTGGAACTGTTTCTGGGAGCGTCCTAGGTTCTTCCGCCCTGATGGCCTGCACCCCAGCAGAGTTGGAGCAGCAGTGCTATCAGATAACATCTCTAGGATACTTCACACCATCTGACTGGTAAGACATCAAGAAATCTTCAACTATAAGAACACGCATACTACAGACCAAATAGTTACAAGTTCACACACAGCCCAGTTTATAGAAACCGTATCTATTCCTCGGGTAGTAAAATTAAGAATTACATACACAAGATCCAGAAATAATCTTATTGCAGTTAAAACTGAAAAATGCCAGATAAGCAAACACAACAAAGTTCTAAAGTTCGGTCTTTTAAACATTAGATCACTTGCACCCAAAGCACTGATTGTAAATGAGATGATCACAGATAATAATCTCTCAGCACTCTGTCTCACTGAGACCTGGATTAAACCAGGTGATTATATGGGTCTAAACGAGTCTACACCGTCAGGATATGTTTATAAGCATGAGCCCCGTCAGACTGGTCATGGGGGGGGTGTAGGAACCATTTATAGTGCTTCTCTTAATGTTAGTCAGAGATTAGGATTCAGCTTTAAATCATTTGAAGTGCTCGTTCTTAAAGTTGCACTTTCAGACATGCATAGAAAACTCGCTCTGGTCACCGTGTACAGACCCCCAGGGCCCTACGCTGATTTTCTTCATGAGTTTGCTTGTTTTCTCTCAGACCTCTTGATCCGCTTTGATAAAGTGCTGCTTGTAGGAGATTTTAATATTCATGTAGATGTTGCAAACGATGCCCTAGGATTATCATTTGTCGATTTACTAAACTCTTTTGGAGTTAAACAAAACGTCACCAGACCAACCCACCGTTTTAACCACACACTAGACTTAATAATATCCTACGGAGCAGACATCACTGATATAGATATTTTACCCCAGAGTGATGACATCACAGACCATTATCTCCTACTGTACACACTACCGGTAGAGCAGATTAACTGTGTCTCACCACGGTATCGACTTGGTAGGACTATTATTCCAACCACTAAGGACAGATTCATAAATAACCTGCCTGATTTATTTTAGTTTCACATTAAACCCATAACTGCTGATCATCTTGATGAGATGGCGAACAACATAGACCTTATCCTCACTAGCACTTTAGACACTGTTGCCCCCATCCGGTTAAAAAAGGTTCGAGAACAAGCACCTGCACCTTGGTATAATAGTCATACGCATGCCCTAAAGAGAACAACACGTAATCTGGAGAGAAAATGGAGGAAAACTAAATTGGAGGTATTTAGAATTGCGTATAAAGACAGTATGCTTAGCTACAGACAGGCGCTAAAAGCTGCTAGAGCTAAACACCTGAGCAAACTCATAGAAAATAACAAAAACAATCCCAGGTTCCTTTTCAGTACAGTCGCTAAATTAACAACAAATCAGGGATCTGAAAAATGTGTTCCATCACAGTAGTGAAGACTTTATGAATTTCTTCACTGAAAAAATAGATAACATTAGAAAAACAATTGTGGCAGTTCAACCTCTGACAGCATCTCCTGACACAATCGTACTTACAACCCCACAACTACACAGTTTTACATGTATAGGACAGGAACAGCTGTATGATGCTATTATGAAAGCTAAATCAACAACATGTCAGTTAGATCCAATTCCCACTAAACTACTGAAGGAAGTGTTATATACAGCTGGTGAGCCTCTTCTCAATATTATTAACTCCTCACTATCGTTAGGTCATGTCCCTAAATCCCTCAAGTTAGCAGTTATTAAGCCCCTCATTAAAAAACCTAATCTGGATCCAAACACGCTATCGAATTACAGACCAATTTCAAATCTCCCATTTATGTCTAAGATTTTAGAAAAGATTGTCGCTGCCCAGTTATGTAACCACTTGCAGGAGAACAATATCTTTGAAGAGTTTCAGTCAGGTTTTAGGCCCCATCATAGCACAGAAACTGCTCTAGTTAAAATCACTAATGACCTGTTTTTAGCTTCAGACCAAGGCTACATCTCCCTATTAGTTTTACTAGATCTTAGTGCTGCGTTCGACACTATAGATCATGATCTTCTCCTCGATCGCTTACAGAATTACATCGGTATTCAGGGACAGGCATTAAGCTGGTTTAAATCCTACCTGTCCAATCGTTACCATTTCGTAGATTTAAATGGAGAGCTATCCAGGATAATGCTAGTAAATTATGGCGTGCCACAAGGGTCAGTTCTAGGACCCCTGCTTTTCACAATATACATGCTTCCATTAGGAAATATTATTAGAAGGCATGGAATTAGCTTCCATTGTTATGCTGATGATACCCAGCTATATATTTCATCCAAACCAGGCGATACAGCTCAATTAGCTCGCATAACTGAGTGTGTTGAAGAAATAAGAGATTGGATGACCCATAACTTTCTGCTATTAAATTCTGATAAAACAGAGATTTTGCTCATCGGCCCAAAAAATAGTACACAGAAGCTCCAGCATCTCAGACTGCATTTAGACGGTTGTTCTGTAACTACTAGTTCAACGGTAAAAGACCTGGGAGTTATTTTAGACAGCAACTTATCTTTTAAAAATCACATCAATCAAGTTACAAAAACAGCCTTCTTTCACCTTAGAAATATTTCTACGCTAAGAAATATGTTATCTATATCTGATGCAGAGAAGCTCGTCCATGCGTTTATGACCTCTAGAATAGACTACTGTAATGCATTACTAGGTGGATGTCCTGCGTCATTAATAAACAAGCTTCAGTTAGTTCAGAATGCCGCAGCAAGAGTTCTTACTAGGTCAAGAAAATACGATCATATAACCCCAATCTTATCATCCCTACATTGGCTTCCTGTTAAGCTTCGAATAAACTACAAACTACTGCTACTCACTTATAAAGCACTAAATGGTTTGGCTCCCATGTATCTATCCAGTCTTTTAACACGCTACAATCCGTCACGCTCCCTGAGATCTCAAAACTCTGGGCTTCTAGTAGTTCCTAGAATAGCAAAGTCCACTAAAGGTGGTAGAGCATTTTCACATTTAGCTCCTAAACTCTGGAATAGTCTTCCTGACAGTGTTCGGGGTTCAGATACACTCTCCCAGTTTAAGTGTAGATTAAAAACATATCTTTTTAGCAAAGCCTACACATAACACACATCACACACATCACATCACAACCTTGTGCTCCAGAATATATGATTACATGCACATTATCAACTTGTGCTGTTAATATCATGAACAGCAGCTACGCTAATTCCTCTCCACTGCTTCTCTTTCTCTCCCCATCCCGAGGCATCCTGAGGTTTGGCCAGCTCCAGTCACGTCCCACCTCGTGAAGATTATGGACCTATGGATGATCATGGAGAAGTAGATGCCGAGTGTTTAAAGGCCCTGGCATGGAGAAGCTGATGCTGGATCTATGATGATCACAAATTGTTCTGTATTGTTGAAAGATTTATGACCAAACTCTTGATGTCACCCATATGAGGATGGGTTCCCCTTTGAGTCTGGTTCCTCTCAAGGTTTCTTCCTCATATCATCTAAGGGAGTTTTTTCCTTGCCACTGTCGCCACGGCTGCTCATCAGGGACAAACGCACACCATTCACCTTCACTGTTGTTTTCTGTAAAGCTGCTTTGAGACAATGTCTGTTGTGAAAAGCGCTATACAAATAAACTTGACTTGACTTGACTTGACTTTATACAGACAGAGGGTTTTGTAAGTAATAAAAAAAAACAAAAAAAATAAACAATGACACCTATAGGAACTGTAACCATCAACTTTCAATGAGTAATTTAATACTATTGCTAAAGAACAGCTTAAGTTGGTAATCCATTATTTCTTCCTGAATAAGACTTGTATAACTCTGAAATGTACATAGTTTTTGAATGTACATAGTTTTTGGTAAACTAAACTTTTTTTTTTTACCAGTTACCACCTATTTTTGTACCATTTTAGGTTCTTCACTAGACTTGAATGGCTTACATTTGAATAAAAACTAGAACAAACACACTTTTAACATAAAGTGTGTATATACAGTATGTATATATGCACATACATACAAACATACATACATACTTAAACACTCCTGCTGACGGTTTCCCAAAGTAAATACTCAAATATTTCTCAGTGTCCCAAATTAAACAACATAAGAAACACCCACCCCTAGAGCAAAGTATAATATTTCTGTATTGCTCAGTCACTAATGTTCATTTGCACATTATGTATAAAACATAAATAACCTGTCATGAATTGCTTGAAGTAGAAAAAGAAGTAGGTGGCACAGAGCACAATATCAATCATTCATTTAACTGAATAAAAACGAAGCTGTGCAATCCATAATCTTTGCATATCATCTGGGTGGTTGTCAACTGGTCATACTGCTTGCAGGAGTGAGCCCAAATCACCATACACACTCAGCTCTTAAAGTGCATCAATACACTAACCTAAAACAGGAGAAAAAATTCAGAAAAGATAAAAGACCCCCTAATTCATTTTCAAATTGTATTCGTTATTGGCTTTAACAGCATATCTAATTGTGCTGATTTGCATTGATTCTGATGTAATAGTGTCTATTCAATTTATTGTATTATATAGGACAGAAATTCTTTGATGGACCACCCCTCCTCGGCCCCAACCCCCGCCCCTGCCCACCACCCATGTAAGTAAATTATAAAAAAAATTTTAACCCTTATTCATCGGTGTGAATTCCACTCTAATTGGCATTTCCCTACTCCACAATAGCTACCAATCAGCACATGATACTTTCTAGATCTACAAAACCACTGCTTTTCCTCAGGACAACTGATCAAGATCATTGGAAAGTGCCGTTTGCCATGAGAGATCAAACACTCATGATTGGCGTCACTGTGATCATGTGACAGGTGGAAGGGTCATGCCTTTACACTCATCCACACTCTAATCTGATCTCCTGACAATACGATGAACAATTTTCAATGCACCACTTCAGAGCCTCCAAGCTGTTACTTTAGAAGTTGCATCCTTTAAGATATGGGAAATTCTTTAGAGTTCGGGGGCTCGGGGGTTTCTCTGGATCACGAGAAGCCTCATTTTATGTCTTATTAGGTTTAAGAGAAAAAAAATTTGAATCTTGTTAAGGAAAACTGGTTATAGCTGCTATAACAAGTGAAAACAGGAAGTAAATTGTTGCTGTTTTTTTTTTAAGAAATACAGAAGTTATATGGTAGGACTTTGTGATAGGACAAAAATATATGCATTTGATGTTCTTAAGGACATACATGATGAGGTTTACAATATAGAAAATAAAAATCCTTTAAACTGAATTTTAGTATACATTTCTTTTATGCCTACCAAGAAGATGATTAAGTCTTATTTTTCAAAACATACACCAAATCAATACCATGCCGGCTTCAGACATGCCGTCATTTATTTTGTCCATAACACTACAGGGAAGCCCCTGTAATGCATTCACAAAATTAGCCTCATGCATCACCACAAACACTTTGTCTTTATGAGTTTCCTTTAACAGTATGTCATAACAAATCAAAGTGGAACTACATTATCATCTGAATCGTTGAGTTTCCACTGTACAATTGCACACACCTAATCACAGCTAAAAATAAAAAAAAATGCACCTGATTCGAAATAAAAATCTGAACAGTCACAATCAATTACTGACAAATAGGCGTCCCGGAGGAGAATATAAAAACCATGGATTCCATTAAGTGCAAATACACATAAGGTGTTTGAGTTCTTACCACAGGCAAGCCGTGGCAATCCCAGCCAAACCGACGGTCGACATGGAAACCGCTCTGGTGAGCAAACCTTGTGACGATGTCCTTTATAGTCCCGGCCAGAATGTGGCCATAATGTGGGAGACCCGTAGCAAAAGGTGGTCCGTCGTAGAACACGTACCTGTGAGCGTAAATACACACCGGTCATTCGTCAGTGACAAAACACCCAAAGCCAATTAGCGAAAATATGGACAGCACTAAGCTAGCATTGCATCACAACAAATGCAAAACTACAACCAGCAAGCGATAGTATTTGTGTCTCACTTGGGCCTGTTTTTGGATTGTTTCAAGCACTCCTGGAAGCAGTCCTTTTCAGTCCAGAATTTCAGAACACACTCCTCTTCTGAGGGAAAGTGGATCGACTCAGACACAGGCTCCACCATGATGCCTACAAGAAAGCAACAATGAGTGTACATGTATGACAAAGGGTATAAATACTTCAGTTTTATCATTGTCACACTGTCATTACTGAATGCCAAGTTCACACCCACAGCACTTTCTGCACAACCAGTCTGGTGACACGACTTGCATGACTCAATGAGTATATTATTTTAATTTTCTTGATGTACTAATGTAATTAATATTTTGTTTACATCTCATTATTTCAAACTTGTTATGGAGATCTGTTATTGGAAAAATGCTGAACTATAAAAGTTTTTCACATGTGCGTCAAGAGTTAATGATATTTACGCAAGATGGATCTCAATCATGGACATGCATCAAAATTCATTTCCTACATTAAATACGCATGCTGTATTTATATTCTAGGGCTGCAACAACGAATAGATAATCATCTATAATGGAATTTGTTGTCAACGAATGCAGTTATCGATTTGTTGGGCTGCTCAAGTTTTGGGTTTAGCGTGCCGGCATGATCACACAGCCGCTTGGGAAATGGCGGAGATTACAGTTCAACCTGCAGCAGGAAAAAGTGTGCACCCCAAGTCTTCCAAGGCATGTGAGCACTTTATATTAAATGCTCGGTTGGTAAGAAAGTACCACAGTGATGCACGAGCACATGAAAAGAAGACACATTGGAGTCACAGATGAAGACGAAACATCGGCAAATTAAGCAAAAACTGTATAATCCTCATTATGTAAAAAATGTAATAATTTAAATAAGTTCTATTGTGTAAACTGTAACTTCGGGAAAGTCGCACTGGATCTGTTCTTTTGTGACTCGCGAGCATCAGGTTGCGCAATCCCCTCGCTCGCTCGATTCAAATATAACGGTGCGAACAAACACTTAATCTAAAAGTAGCAAATAACAGCAGCAGTAAACAATTACTTTTTTTTTTCAGCTATTGTTGTGGTTTTCTGAGAATGTTTATGCGTTGGTGTACGAATGCATATTTTTTCTTTTTTTTTATCGATTTACACAAATTGCTTCACCTTGCATACTCAAATGCAGTTTTTTTTTGTGCGTTTTTTTTTTTAAAGAAAGAAAAAACCCAGCATTAGTGAATTTGTATAAAGGAGAAATCCCCCATACATTCAACAAGCAGCCACAATAACCTTTCATAAATGTCTAAATTAATGATAGTTAAACTCAATATGTGGCCTTTGCGTTTTCTTATGTACACTTTTATACATAAATACCTTGAATTAGGGTTTTATGTTATAATACAGTTATAATATGCAAAACATCTAAGCCAAAAAAATTTTTTTTTTCCGATTAATCAATGATCAAAATAATCGTTAGTTGCAGCCCTAAAATATTCATTTGACTATAAAAATTCTACTATTCTTTCTCTGAACATGTAAAACTGAAAACTCCATGAGACATCATCAGGAAGCCTTTAATTTCAGATATAAATATTAATGTTGGCAACTTAATACTTTACATACATTTTATCTTTAACTAAATGATTATCAATATTGTAATCAAATATGGCACTGCTTTAAGGGGACTATTATGATGAATGTTTAGGAATTGCTTTCTCCTGTTACGTTCATTCATTCATTCATTTAGTTCTTTTAGGAGCCTGATCTATCCCAGGAACCCTGAGCGTAAGTACACAGACTGTTGATACAAAGAATACACAGTGGATGGGATAACAAGCTGTTACCAGGCACCATACAGACATGTGCAGGGGCAACTTAGTGTAGCCGAACCAAGTACAAGCATGTTTTTGGGCAGTTGGAAGAGGAGAAGGTTTTGAGCATTGGGAAGAAACCAGAGAACCTGCAGGAACTCCACTTAGTCACAGGCAGAAAATATTGGGCTGTAGAAAGAAAATCTGGAGGAAACCCATTTAGGGGGGTATAAGGTGGATAAGGAGAAGGGCAGTAGAAAGAAAGCAAAGATTATGGAGGAAACCCATTTAGTTACAGAGACAAGGTTATGGGCATTAGGATGAAACCAGAGAACCCGACTGGAACCAATACAGTCACAGGCAGAAGATTTTGGGCAATAGAAAAAAACCTTGTGGAAACCTATTTAATCACAGGGACAAAGTGACAGTCAGTAGAAAGAAACCAGAGAACTTGGAGGAAAACCATTTAACAGAGACAAGGTTATGGGCTGTAAGAGGAAAACAGAGAACCTGGAGGAAAACCATTTAGTCACAGGGACAAAGTATAGGGGAGTAGGAAGAAACCAGAGAACTTGAAGATAACCCACTTAATCACAGGCAGAAGATTTTGGCCAGTAAAAAGAAACGTGGAGGAAACCCACTGAGTCACATCGAGAAGGTTATGGGCAATAGGAAGAAACCAGAGAACCCA
Organism: Silurus aristotelis; assembly: GCF_946808225.1. Classification (NCBI taxonomy): domain Eukaryota; kingdom Metazoa; phylum Chordata; class Actinopteri; order Siluriformes; family Siluridae; genus Silurus; species Silurus aristotelis. Next base: position 11,319,129 of record NC_139601.1, on the reverse strand, counting down.
GACAAAACCCAGTCAGTCACACAGATAAGGTTATGGGCTGAATTCAGGCAACCTGGAGGAAACCAATTTGGTCACAGCTTCACCTGTTTCATTCTAGATTATAACTGCATTTTTAATTTTGACCTTCTACAATGCAATATTCCAACACCATGGATATATTTAAATGCACACTTTATTTGATATTTATAAAAAAAACTGAAACTAAAAGGGAATGTTATAGGTATTAACCGCTGTTCTCTATTAAGAGATCATTTTTTATTACTAATTTGTATTAACAATTATTATTATTCATCCACTGACTTTTATTATTATTATTATTATTATTATTATTATTATTATTATTATTATTATTATTATTGTTATTATACTGAGCTGTCAGTGACGTAATAACCATCTGACGCCGCGTAACTCAGAATTAGCTTTAGCCTTAGCTTGCTATTAGACTCTGATTGAAAGTTCAGCTGGATGATCCGAGTTCTCCTTCAGCGCGTTCACATCTCACCGCTTCTGCACCTTCTATATTCACGCAGTTCACCAGATCGCGGCCGACACACAGGCTCCACAAAGCCGCCTGTTTTAACAAGTGTCCTACTCACACGCGTGCGGTCTCTGCCGGGATGCCGAAGAAGAAGAAGGAGCCGGACTTACAGTGCGGAAATGATGCAACTGAACAGAAAGCATGGGCGGAAACGGAAATACAAAGATCATAACATTAGAGCTGCGCGTCAACCTGGAAAGTGTTTAGCACAGGATGTCTCTTTGTCATAAAAATAGGCTCTATTTGGTTATCAGGAGCAAAACCGAAATATATATTTTTAATAAACCGGTTTATTTTTCTTACACGAATGCCAAGTTCCGTCTGCTAAGCACCGTTTTCACCATTTTGTTTGGGATTCAAATTCTACCTGCACAACCAGGGTTCTGACGTGTCACGCGTTTACACTGAGACACGCATTTCATCCAGTTCACACGCATTTCATCCAGTTCACACGCCACCCTTGTATTTCTCACGCTGAGAAGTCATGGAGAACTTGTCCCACTTAATTGAATGAATGGACGCACAGCTGCCTCGAGTTCTACAGAAAATGATGTTTGTTAACATTTGTTATGTTATTATGTTATGGCCACAAAGTAGTGGTTTTGGACACATTTTTTAAATCCTAAAAGATTCCTAAAAGATCCTGGTCTAAGATTTGTAGTCTTTGTAAGAATTCATCCGGAAGAAATCCCAAAAGGGATGAACAGATTCATCAGCTCCTCAGAAGAAACAGAAAGGGTCAATGTCCTGAAATATCTTTTTAAACTAAAACATGGTAGGATAGAAGAGATGAAGAAGTATTTTTTAGGATACACCCGTAATCTTATTGGTAATCCAATATTTAGAAGACGGATTCCACACTTCTTTCCATGGAATGTTATCGAATCAGACATTCCAATAGGACACAACGTATTAGGAAGAAGATGAAACAGATGACAAAGAGACCTGTGGTCTAACTGAGCTATTACAGTTTTTCTCAGGTGCTTTGGAGCGTTTCTCAGATCAGAAATGAAATTCTCAAAACTACTTGTTCAACCTCCACATCATTTAGTCATTTGTGCTCATCATAAGAACATTTCTCGTTACTTTGATCAAATTGTGAATGCTTTGCTACATCATTTAATCAATTGTGTACAAGTGTCTGCTTTTTCCTACATTAGCAGTTGTTTATGTCATGTTGATCAAAATGTATTATACTGGTTTCACCTACATGGTATTAACCCCCAAAACATTTAGGCATCAGTTCATCACATAAGTCATTAAGTGCAAAATGGTTAAACCAGTTGTCAAAATTTGTCAAGCTCTTCTTCTTCACAGTTCTATTAAACTTTTTTGGTAAATGTGTCTTGAAATGATGAATTGTGAAGATAAACCTTGAATGTCACTAATGAAGGGGCGTGTTCACTTTCAGATCAACCAATAAGCAACTAGTTCTCTAAAATAGGTCAAGGCTGAATCTCGTGAACCTTTACTGTAATTGGCGAGTGTATATAAAAAAGAGCAAAACACAGATTTACAATTGTTGAAAATGGATGAACAACTAGGAAACGAACATGGTCGAGAGCCAAGAATAAGGATGCATGCTGGAAGGGTAAGGAGACAAAATAGAGGAAGAGGAAGAAGAGGCCAGAGACATAGACACATTTCAGATGAAATTAGAGCCACTACTGTGGACCATGTTGTCAATCATGGCCTCACAATGGTATTGCAAGGGATGATATCTGTTGTGATGTGGATGTAAATCTGTGGCCCGACAGACTGGGACGTCAGGGGGTAGAAACAGATTGCACTGTATAGTGCGGCATGCAAAGTTCTGCCTAAAAAGTGTTTCCTATGTTTACCTTTTGGAATTTAAATTTGTGTCTTTTTATTTTCTATCACAATGACATTATATTGTAATTCTTTAGTCAGTCCACTAGTAAACAACAATAAAAAATTGTGAATCCTGTCCAAGTCTCTTACAATCAATATCCCACATACAGTAATGTGTAAATTTGTGCTGTACAAATTCAACATAGTTTACATCAAGAAATACTAAAATAAAGATTGTCATATAAAAAAAATGACTAAAAATTGTGACTATCTTGTTCATAAACAATGATTAAAAGGACTTGTTATTTTGATGGCAACAATATGTTAATTGACAGAAATACTTACTGAGGATTTTGAGCAAAAAACAGGCTTTTGAGACATTGTTTTGAAAATGCACTTACTGATTTCCAAATCTGAAGGATGATCGAGAAATGCTCCAAAGCAACTGAGAAAAACTGTAAGAAGCAACATAACCCCATTAGGAATGGTGTCCCTTACAATAGTAAACTTTAGTGGAGCGACAGGTATTTTAAATGTAGACAGAAAACCAGAGTAAGAGCACAGGACTGATTAATTGAGATTCCAACCTAATATTATTGAACAAATCTAGTAAAAACAGAAACTTATTTTTGCAAAAAAATATCTTAGTTATTACAAATATCTTGTAGTACTGATGAGTACTGCAATTATGTTTATAGATCTGGTGCCAGGCCAAAAGCGCTTGCTTATGATTTCAGACACTTTCCTACAGTGTGATTTCTACAACGACGACCATCGAGCCAATAGGAGCGCCAAATCTGATCACACAACTAACGCGACAACTTCAAACCACCTCGAGTCAGGTGGACAGCACAGCAAGAAGAGAAACATATCGACTTATGGAGGGAAATGGAGTGCTTGTATGATGTTTTTATTATTAAGGCATGTCATGCTACAGATTGTACAGATGCACGGATTAATGACGTAAAATTTGGCTCAAGATTTTTTTTTTGGGTGCCTCAGTTTTTGACTGTCATACATTTTATGTTAACTGAGATCTTACAGTGTGACATGGGGATCATGTTCATACAGACTGACAAGCAAACAATCGCAAAGGAATATTAAAAATTGTGGTTCTATGTAAAAATAAATTAAGCAATAAATACATGGTGCTATTTGATGCCCCACTTGATGTCACTCTCAGCTCAAACAGTGCAGACTGAGAGCTTTATAGAGATGCTGTGCATAAATAAATTATATTAAGAAATTCCCAAAATGAAATTAATTGAAGCTAAAATCATAAAAAAATAAAATAAAATAAAAAAACTTTACATTTGCCATCTCATGTGTAACCTATTAATATAAACAGTAATGAACAGATGAACAGTAACAGGACAAACAGTTTCTCCTGTAATGAACAGGAGGAACTTGTATAAATCAGAAACAAGACTAAATTAAATCCTGAATGCAGCATTCTGTCACTCATGTATGTTGTTAGCCTCTGTTAGCAAATAAAAACACATTTTAAAAAACTTAAAACATGGCATGCAATGTGCTCAACATAAAACTAGCCAAAAACTACGTCTAAAATAGTCATTACAGATGTTTTACATTTTTGTGAAGCGTTTAATTGTTTTGTTGCTGGTACCTTCTCTCAGCTCAAAAAGCACAGACTAGAAGCTGTGTAGTTTCATAGGAAGTTTCTAAAGACGGATCGATTTGTTGCTAAAAGTTCATTGTGACGTCACAGCATTATGACGTCATGACGCAGTAACAATGAGAAATTGCGTCTTTATGTAATATACAGAATACAGTATACAGAACAGAGTTTTCTAAAATTGACTGGGCATCTCAACAAAAAATATATATTTTCAATATGTTCATTTAGATTTGCTTAAAAAAAGGTTTTATATAAAAAAATTAAAACGTTTGTCAGGTCAAACATTACTGTTATCGATACTTGCGCTGTATTAACTCCGGATACTTCGATGTCGTTACGAAAGCGACCTCTAGTGGCGAATCACTTACGTTGTTTGTTTTTACACGAGAGATGGCGTTGCCTGAAGAGGGCTATATTATATATTTATTATTTAGAATATATTTTGCTAGTATTTCTTAATGTAATTAATATATTCATATTTATTTCATTTAGCACATTTTTATAAATCAGTACAGTTTATATATATCAGTATATATATATACTGTATAAAGTTCGTTACTATTTTACATGGAGGGTGATGTTTGTTTGTTTTTATCCACTATCAATTTTATAAACTACCAGTTATCGGCAAGTATGATTCCAATATTGATGATTCGAACAAAAGATACCAAATCCAGACCAGAATTAAATCTTATGGCCAAAGCTGGCCCATGGTGACCTTCGATTTATTTTTTTGCCACGCCATACATGAGAAGAGGGAAAAAAAGCTGAAAAATTTAAAACTTTGGGAAAATTAATTGAAAAATAAGGACCAGCTTTCTGTCTCTTATTAAACTCTATTGTACAGTAATTTGGATTGTTTCTCATTTAACTGTTTTACTCAACTAGATCTTTTAAAATATAACTACATTTGTTAAGCAGATTAAAGAGTCATGTTGTATATTTATTTATTTATTTATTTGTTTATTTATATTTATAAAAACATAAATGGGAAGAAACTTGGTAAGGTTAATTTAAAATATAATTTTTGGTGCATGCAACATTTATATTCGACCCACAGCCCTCAATCAAATTAGATTTTTGGGTCTTCATAGGGATAAAGGGTGGGCACCTCTGGGTTAGGGTCACAGGTAATAACAGATGCAAAGATAAATTTTGATTGTATTTCTGTCTGGAATGTATATATTCCTGTTAAGATGTTTTGTAAGAATATAAACAAATAAAATAAAAAAATTGAATCAATCACAATTATTACAAATTATGCTCCACGTAACAAATATATTACATTGCTAAAAGACAAAATATTATATTTTATGCTGTTGCATTCCAATTTCCTTTCACTGAAACTAAGAGGCACAATCCTTACAGTGTTCTAGAACACAAAGCAATGTCTATAAAAAAAAAGCTTTGCAAACTTTGGAGTGATTAAACACAATTGTCCTGCACAGATCCTTGACCTCAAACTCATCACCTCACCCAACATCAGTAACTGGTCTCTCTAAAGCTCTTGTCGACGCTGAATACAAATCCCCACAGCCTCTTCATCTTCTTTGGGCTGCTCCCGTTAACAGATCATCCGTCTCCATACCCCCCTGTCCTCTACATCTGTCTCTTTCAACCCAACTACCTGCATATCTTCCCTCACCACATCCATTTACCTTCTCCTTGGTCTTCCTCTTTTCCTCCTTCCTGGTGGCTCCATCCTCAGCATTCTCCTACCAATGTACCCCATGCCCCTCCTCTGCACATGTCCAAACCATCTTAATCGTGCCTCCCTCACCTTGTCTCCAAAACGGAGACTCCTGCCTGACCTTGTCTCTCAACCTGTCCATCACCACTGCAAACAAGAAATGGCTCAGAGCCGATCCTTGATGCAGTCCAACCTCCACTTTAACAAGTTTTAACACCTCATACCTCCATGGTCTCCATTTTGTTCCTGAGTTTTTTGGATGTATTCCCCACAAACTCCCAGTAATTGACCTGTAAAGTACGCTTTACCATGACTCTGACTAGGATAAACCTGACACTGAAGATCCAAGATCGTGCTGATTGACAAGCTAAATATGATTATAAGCTAAACACAGTCATTTATTTTCTATCTTTACAGTTCAGGGCCCATAGTATTGTAGATGCTTGTGTTTATAGTCTGAATATTGTGCAAAAATAGCTTTAATATAAAATATCATATTATAGCTATAAAATAGCTTTTAGTATACGACTGCCGAGCATTTAAACATGAAAAACTAGTATTAGAACATAAAAATAAATATAAAAGTATATTAAAAGTATAGTCTAACTATAAGGTATGAAAAATAGATAGATAGATAGATAGATAGATAGATAGATAGATAGATAGATAGATAGATAGATAGATAGATAGATAGATAGATAGATAGATAGATAGATAGATAGATAGATAGATAGATAGATAATTATTGTTATTGCATTGTACAGGTACACAGCAACGAAATGCAGTTTGGCATCTACCAGAAGTGCAAAAAGTAGCAATTGTGCAAATAGTGCAGATAAATATGTAGCATATGTACAGCATGTAATATATATTTAAGCATATGTACAGTGAATAAATATAAAGACTATAGCAGTGCAGAGACATGTGGACATTGTTGAGAAGAACAAACGAGAACGAGCAAAAAAGTGATTGAGTTCGTCCGGTTGGAAGGCGCTGCTGGTTGGTTGAGCTGTAGGTTTGTAGTCCGTGATGGTCTGGATGCCTTTCCACATGTGTCTGGGGTCAGAGTTGTGAAAGCGACCTTCTATGTCAAGTTTGAATGTGAGCTTGGCTTTCCTGATGCCAAGGTTGGCCCTGGCTCTGTTGTAGTCCTCTGCGCTGCCAGATTTAAAAGCAGCATCTCTTGCTTTCAACAGAAGACGCACTTCAGAGTATATATATATATATTTATTTGCTCCATCCAGAAGCCATGGATAACCTCTGAAGTCCATCTTCTGTTGAAAGCAAGAGATGCTGCTTTTATTTATATATATATATATATATATATATATATATATATATATATATATATATATATATATATATATATATATATATATATAAATACACACACACACACACACACACACACACACACACACACACACACACATACATGAATTAAACAGAAATGGATATGTTTATGACAGATATTGACATTAGTACAGATTAAAGTGTTCGTGTGCTGGCATAAGAGATAAAGTGTAAAGTGACACTGTGCTGTTCCAGTCCAGAGTAACAGCATTCTAGTAAGTTTTGTGTTTTGTGCTATCATGTGTTGTGTAGCACCTTGGTCCTGGGGGAATGTTGTTTTGTTTCACTTTGTATCGCACTGTATATGCTTGGACTGACAATAAAAGCCTACTTTAGTTGAGTGAATTATAAATAATTTAATAAACAAATGAATGAATTATAAATAAATTTTTTTTGGCAATTCCATAAAAATGATTTATTCTGCTAAATAAAATATAAATAAAAGTCTGTTTACTTTATTGCTATTTTTTTAACAGCTTTTTTTTCTTCATTATATTTTTCCCCACAAATCTTCATCAGGGACCAGGCGATAAAATCATTTTACTGTGTATGGGTGTGTATCTGACATATAAAAGGAGAAAGAATTGAATTGGAAACATGAGAAAAACTGTTTATTTTAAAACAAAATGCTGAACATTATTTCAATGCAGGACAGAGGAGACAAAGATCTAAAATGCTTTGCATTATGACACAAAGCTGTATTTCTGGTCAGTTAATCCACATGAATCATGGCAAAGTATTTGGGACATCACAAACCATCTCTATTTTCTAATCCTAATCCTGGGAAATTGCTTCATTTTGCCCTGATCACAGGTGTAGAAGATCTTCACCACATAATTTATTTAATAGGGATCCATGTTTTGTTGGGATCCTCTCATACAGTGTGATCAGCATTCTTACAATTCTGCTGAAACTATTCAAACTTTGTTTTATCTCTAATGGAGCTCTGACTCAATACTGGTTACATCCAGAACTGAACCGCTAGAGCCCAAAGTAGGAGATTCCCAAACTAGAACCAGTGGACCAGAGTTGTCCTGTGGTGACCTTTGAGTTGTCCTGCTATGCAACTTTTGAAAAAAGGAAATTGAAAGGAAAAAAATGACAATTGGAAAAAAAAGTCATGAGCGATTCGTCTCACATAAGAGGTCACTGAATAGCTGTAAGGCACCGGATTCTTTTGTATATAATTAATTGAATTGTTTTTCACTGTAGTTTCTTTGAAAATAAAACCACATTTGTTTGCAATTTACAGAGTCATGTTTTCTATTCAAATGTTCAAATAAAAAAAATGAAATCATAAATGTACAATGTCATTTTAGTGCCATAGTAAAAAAAAAAAAAAAACGTGCTACGACTTTATTCTTGTATTGCTGCGACTTTATTCTCATTGCGCCATGACTTTATTCTCATGTTGCTAAGACTTTATTCCTGTAGTGCTCCATCTTTATTCTCGTATTGCTACAAAAAATGTTTTATTATTATTATTTTTTTTAAACATTGCAACTTAAATTTGAATAAAATCTTTGCTATAATGCAACAATTCTTTTTTGGCCCTTCATAGGAAAATAGAGGATGCACCTCTAAGTGCGCTTCAGTGACTGGAGAAGGGTGAAAGGGAGAGTAATGATCGGTTGAATTGGGACGCGCCCTTCTCTATGGTCGTTTGAGCCCCTCCTATAAGCGAAGTTGAGTATTTTCGCCACCTCTCTGCTGTCAAACACTCACAAAAAGTGCAGGCGAACAGTTCACACTCTCCGTAAGGGCGGAATATCGGATTAACCCCGCGTTGTGAAGTCGGTAGTTTTGTGTTTTTCAGCATGCACTCAGACGCAGTGGAGAAATCCGCGTCACCGAGAAAACGGATCGTCTCGCGCGCGATGAGCGAGGAAGAGTCTCTTCGACACATAATAGAGGTTAGAGATATACACACACACACACACACACACACACACACACACACACACACACACACATATATATATATATATATATATATATGCAACTGCTTATCCATAGAATAGTCTTTTTTATCCGTAAACTAATTCCTGGAAAATTCTTTAAAAAAAATATAAAAATAATTATATGCCTATGGAATTGTTTGTGTTGGGATGTGATTGTTGATCCCCACGAATCAGATTCCTCTGTTAAAGTCACAGCTGTGTAATATAGTTGAAGAAAAAATACAGCTGTGTTCAAAGAAGCCTCGTTTCTGTTTTTTTTAGGAACTAACGAGTAGTGACGTCATCGGCAATTATTACGTAATAAGCAGCGGCACTACAATAGAACGCGCCCAGACTTCACAGGGACTGGATATCCTGCATTACCAGTCTTTCTTGTACTTAGTAAAAAAATAAGAAAAAGAATAACAAACACAATATTATTTTATTTATATATATATATATATATATGTATTAAGTAGCTTGACTAGCTTGCATTTTCCATGGAGATGTAAAGTTTATGGCTTGTTTATGGCGTTTCTAGGTGACGCTCGATTGCTCATTAGCACATCAGACGACTCTGCAGCTCTTCAGCTCTCTGAGGCTTTCATCAAATCAGCTGAAGCGCTCACAAGGGTTTTACTCATTTGCATTGTCACACAGAGCCTGGATATAGAAGAGCCCCTATCATACTGAACATACATCGACTAAATGCCCTATTTGTTATTTAAGCAATCATATCGACAGAGATGTCACTCTATCCAAATTCCAGCTATATTAGTACAATTCCGGTTATGCGTTTCTGGAGTTTTGCTGAATAGTTTTCTATAGGTGAAAGATCTGGACTGCAGGCAGGCCAATTCCTCACCGGGATTCTTCTACTACGAAGCCATGCTGTTGTAATAGCTGCAGTATGTGGTTTTGCATCGTCCTGCTGAAATACAGAAGGATTTCCCTAAAATAGACGTCATCTGGAGGGAAGCATATGTTGCTCTAAAACTTTATATACCTTTCAGCATTCATAGTGCCTTCCAAAACATCCAAGCTATCTATATTGTATGCACTTATGCACCCCTATACCATCGGAGATGGTGGTTTTTGAACTGAACGCTGATAACATGCTGGAAGATCCCCCTCCTCTTTAGCCCAGAGGACATGCCGTATGTGATTTCTAACAAGAATGTCAAATATTCATTCGTCTTAACATAGAACACTTTTCCACTTTAAAACAGTCTATTTTAAATGAGCCTCGGCCCACAGGACACGACGGCGTTGCAGGACCATGTTCACATGTGGCTTCATTTTTGCATGATTGAGCTTTAGTTGGCATCTGCAAATTGTGTTTACACACCAAGATTTCTCCAGTCTCTCTAAATCTTTTGTTAATGTTGTGTACTGTAGGTGATGAGGTTAGCAAAGCCTTTGCAATTTGACGTTGTTTTTAAATTATTCCACATTTCTTTTACAGATTGGAGAGTCTCTGCCCATCTTTACTTCTGAGAGACTCTGCCTCTCTAAGACATCCCTTTTATAGCTAATCATGTTACAGACCTGATGTCAGTTAACTTGATCAGTTGCTAGATGTTCTTCCAGCTGATTATTTTCAAAATCTTTGGCTTTTTTCAGCCCTTTGTTGGCCTGTGCCAACTTTTTGGAATTCTGTAGCAGGCATCACATTTGAAATGAGCTCATTTTGTGCATAAAAGTGTAAAATTTCTCAGTTTAAACTTCTGTCATGTTCTCTATGTTCTGTTGTAAATAAAATATTGGCTCATGTGATTTGAGAGTCTTTAAGTTTTCATTTTATTCAAATAAAAAAAAAACGTCCCAACATTTCCGGAATTCGGGTTGTAGAGAAATAGCAAAAAAATGTTGTTTCGTTGTTTTGTTCACTGCAGCAAACATTCAGAACACAGTCGTACAAAGTAGTAGACAAGACAATATCAAATTGCCTTGGTAAACACAAAGTCAACATGCAAAAAGTCACGATAAATGTACATTATAGAGCTCTGCTTGATTAGTGAGCTGGGTGGATCATGAGCCGATCCTTTCTTTCTCCAGATTTTCACCTTTCTATCAATTTAGTAGAGGTTAATTTAGGTTCCAGAACTTCATCATCATTATGTACTGTATTTTCTGGACTATAAGCCGCTACTTTTTTCCCCCACGCTTTGAACCCCGTGGCTTAAACAACGAAGCAGCTAATATATGGATTTTTCCTGGGTTTTTCCTGGTTTCACAAGCTTCAAGACGAAACACTGAGCCCCATAACATTAGACCAATGAAATTGCCTAACAGTTTCAGGTGAACCAATTAAATTCTTTATATTAAATAAGATGCGCTTCCACTGAATCGGGCCACACTACATCATAAATATGGATGCGGTTCCTCTGACGTTTGACCTGCCGCTCACTCGGACTGTGAACAGGAAATGCGTTGAAAAAAACGCACTTCACCTGTGTTCTGAGCTGCACGGCATCGGGAGAAAAGCTTCACCGATGGTGATTTTTAAACACACGACGATGCCAAAAGAAAAACTCCTAGGAGAAATTGTTTTGAAAGGAAGGAGGAAGACAGTGAACAATGACTTTCCCGGTAGGCTACTGTTTAGATACACGCAGTGTAACAGACACTGTCTTTCGTTAAAACCTTTGTAAAGTTCATTAGTTTCAGTGTAGACACTGGTTTATAGACAGGTGCGGCTTATTTATGTTCAAAATGTCAAATTTTGTCAAATTCAGTGGGTGCGCTTAATAGTCTGGAAATTATGGTATATTTTGTTTATGCTAATATAGTCTTGATTTTTTTTCTGCTGATGAGTGGTTTGTATCTTGTTGTATGCATTTTTATTTTCCATTTTTGCTCTTCATTGAATATTGGATTGTGATACCTTCTCCCGTGCCCTGTGCTGGTTGTTGGTAATGTCTGTTGTTGTTGTTTTTTTTTAATATACAATGTTTCTGTCATCAATTGCTGCTCATTTCATTTTCCTTATTTGCCTTAACTTATTTGCTGTCTCGTTGCTAGTACCAGTTATGAACGAGTAATTAGATTTTTTTTCTGGGCATTCCAAATGGCTGAAGTCGCAAATGTTTCCACTATTCTGGTCTTGGCTTATCTAACAGGGCACATCTGGGCAACAAGAAACACCCACCCGTCACATGTTCTAGTATTTTTTAACACTTGGAAACTAGAAGGACTTACATCGAAGAGTTGTTGTTATTTTTAAGTTGTTGAACACAACCAAATGTAATGAATCAGGAACTGAATACTGAAACTGTAATTTCATTTGCAGTTTGTAACACTACAAAATGTGGGAAAAGGGTGTGTATATTTTGCCACTGTTACTGCCACTCTCTTACATATGTGATCTTACTTCTGTGATGTTTTTTGTGTGCCAGGCTGAAGAGTCACCCAAGCGCTTAATTCGCAGAGAAAGCCGATATGGATCTCTCAGGAGGGGAGACACAAGAGAAAGTCAGGTAAAACAATCCAAATATCAGTATAGAATTGTGCCTTTATGTCCACCTGTTAATAAGATATCAGATATAATTCCTATGATTAGTGTTTGTTGTGAGTCATGGCAGGGTGTAGACCTGGGTTTACAGTCTTGTGCAATAATGCACTTGTACATGTTTCTGCAGTATTTGTCATGAGAACCAAACAAAATACATACAGGTTGTGTTTCTAGGCTGCAATTTGGTCAGAATGGTTAAGAAAGCACAGTTAAATACTATAAAATAATTCACATATTGAAATATGGACTTTTTAGATTAGTGCAGAAATGATAGTCAAGACTTTATTTACACATTTACATTCACAATGCTAAACATCTGTACAGAGGTTGTAAGCATTTCTTAATGTTTCGGTGATGTAACGGAACAGGTACATTGCAGACATTGGGCCTTTGATTACAAGCTGTATTGATGAGGCGTATTGTCGTTTTGCTATGACACGTGACTATCCAATGGTTTGGCCAAAGTAAAAGAAACCCACACTAAACTTTAGGTCAAGATTTTACACATCTTTAGAAAGACCATTTTTACAGCTAAGGTTTTTAAGCTCTTTCCGAACTAACCATGATCTTTGTTTAAGCCTGAGAAAAAGTTCAAAAAGAAAAATATATCCAACAGGTTTTTGCCAACCTTGATTTCAACCAATCTGGCAACAGTTTGCCTTCACACATATATTGCTCAACATTGCTTCCAATATATGCTGGTTGGATTTTCATGTGAATCTCTTTTAACTCAGCTTAGACACAGCAACTCAAAATGGCCACTGTGTATTTGTAAGTACATCACATTCTCTGTGTCCAATTTAGAGCTGTGTTGTGGCTCGAGTCCAATTATCCAAACTCGAGCCAAGTGGTGCACACTGAGAAGTGGGCTGTTTTTCACTTGCCTTTGACTTTTTAAACAATTGCACATTGCAAAAAATGCTGCTTTTAGTCCAAAGAAGGCTATTGCGTCAAATTTAATATCAATATAGCAACATTTTTAGAAAACACTGAAAGGGAAAAAAGACATTTTAGTTAAACAAAGAGAATGCAGAACGTTTTTTTTTTTTTTTTTTTAATCTGTCATTACTATCTATTACTCAATAGACAAGGTTGTTTTTGATTTGGTGAACAACAAATCTTATAGACAGAAAATAGCAGCCTTTTGGTGTGTATTCAACCCAAACTATTCTAATGTCATACAGTTGCTGATGCCACAGTTGATAAATCTTATGCAATTTTATGCAAGATTTTCAACTTGCTGATTTTTGTCTCAGTTAAACATTTTACATGGAGGAATCAAAAACTGATTCATGCAATATTCCAACTTCCTGAGCATAAAATCACAAATCACATGCTTTTGCTGTATTTGCTTGCTGTGCTTGTTAAACAAACTCATTTCCAAATCAAAAGAAAGAATAATCCTGTGCAACTTTGGATAGTAAACATTATGTTTCTATTATGCATTGTGTTCCGCTTATTACATTACCTGACAGTAGACTAAAACCGACATTAAAAAAGGACTATATGAAACCAGATACAGCTAAACGGATTAACAGAATTCATTCTTAAACTTGACACCAAAACATAATCATGAGTGTTTATAAAAATCTATCTGAATACGCTTAATCACTTAAGACTGCTTGCACAGGGCACAGTTCCATAAGAGACTAAAAAAAAATCCTAATATAGTAAATCAAACTTGGATGTGGTATAATTATGTACAACCTTATAGTATACTTTATATTTTGACTTTTATATAATGTTTATTGTTCAATGTGTATGCATGATTTATAAGCTTATTTCCTTTTTTTTCTTTTTTTTTTGCCTTAGTGTGAAGATGAGCCTGCAGAAAACACATCCATGGTATTTACATTGCGCTTCTACTTAACCTGAATAATTTATTCATTATTTCATACTGTAGCCTGTGTGCAGCACTATAAACAGCCTCAAATACTATGATGATGGAAAAGTATTGATGTGTGACTTGTAAGTACCTTTACTATTTAATACAGACCGTAGCAAGCATTTGTAGCATGAAAAGCAAACATCTATCAAATACGTTCGAAAAGACCAACAGAAACGACTCAGTGTGAAAGAAGAACCAGGGCAAAGTGGCAACCATTATAGAGTGTTAGTAAGTGCACTAAAATGTCTGCACTTTAAACTTTCACTTGGTTTGCACCTCTGATATTTCTCTTACTCACGAAAACAGATGTTTTTTTCTTCAATATGTTGCTCACTTGCAGAACATGTGATCAGTCAGGCTTGTTTTAAAACCACAAGTGTGGGGCTGTGCAATGTACAGCACCTAACAATGCATGTCATTTTCCCAAACAGCAAAGACAACAAAATGTCAGTGTGGCCACACATTCTTAAGCATGTTTATGTGGCACTTTTAGCATAGATTATTGATTTTAATAATACCAGGCAAAGTAGACAAATTGTACATTAATTCATTGATCCATTAGGTAAGTAAAGTACCAGTGAGCACACCAAGCCTCATAATTTGGTTTCTTAAAAACCTACAATGTAGTTTAATCCCAAAGAGGGTAGCCCACACCTACGGGTTTCCCGTGTAGGAGACACCTTAAAACTATGCCTTTATAATTTCCAGGTAAAGCAGGTGAAAAAGCTCACATAAAACTTCACGGGTTGAAGATTCAGTTCATGCTCAGGCAATTGATTTGTCAAGCCCTGTCATATATATATATATATATATATATATATATATATATATATATATATATATATATATATATATATATATATATATAAAATCCCAAATACACGAGTGCACCAACAGGGGCAAAGTAATTAGAATTGTTAATGCTAGCTTTACCTTATAGGTATTATCTGCCATTGAGAATCGAGGCAAGTTTGATGTCTGGCTTATAACATTATCTATTCTGCTTTATAATTTAGTTAGCATTATGTATGTATAGTATGAACTGGATCATACCAAATTCTTTTAAAAGGAGCTATGACATTACTACTGACATTAGCTGGGATGGTTTTTGCAATTTTACTTAATGATATTTCTAAAGCAACTAGGAAAAGACTTCCATTAACAACCAAATCCATTTAAAAACTGTTTTGATATGTTAACTGATTGTTAACAACTCTTTGAAGTAGCCATAAGAAAATTTGCTACAATAATCTATATTACTGCACACTGTACATGTAAATAGTGTTCTGTTAGACAGTGACATTGGAATCATAAATTGGCTGTGAAGGAATGAAATAATCTCCAACAATTACCCCTCCTCCCAGCATACTTGCTCCATAAGTAATTTTTATTGCTTTTAAATCCATTGCAGAACAAACACAGTAACAGTTTTGTATAAGATTTAACATTAATCACGAAAAAAATATATTTCGGGGGGGGGGGGGGGTTGGTTATTAGGCTCTCATACCTGATAAACTCATCAACTTCACAACCGAACAGTAAATTGCAACTAATATATTTTCTGCAGATAGAGCTGAAACAGAACTATGAGATGTGCTTAGCAGAGCTACAGAGCGTCGAGCTGCGGCAGGAGGTGTTGCTTTTCCAATTAGATTGTCTCCAGGATGCCCTTGAGGGAGCTGAGGAGATGCTTATTGAGACCAAGAGGGAGGCTCATCAATACAGCATGGTACCTGCAACAGGTTTTTCTTATCGAACAAGTATAAGGCCTGGTTCTATTCCATGCCAGGGATGAAACAATCACCTAGGTATCTTTTTACCTGGGTACCTTCTATATCAGCCAAAACAGCTATGTATTTGGTTTTGTAATACGCAACACTTTTATTGGTATGTTATTATTATTATTGTTGTTGTTTGACAACCAAACATTCGTTGTAATGTTATTTGTAGCTCCAAGAATTGGCTTTCACATCTCATTCTATATGCCAAGTTGTGTTTTCCCTTATGGATAACATTCTAGAAAACCTTTCTTAAAAAATATACAGCAGTAAGTCAGTTAGAACATACACTCACTGTTTACTTTATTGGAAACACTTGTTCATCTCAACATTCTTGCAGTTATCTAATCAGCCAAACATGCAGCAAAATGCAAAGAGATCATGCAGAAACAAGTCAAAAGCCTAAGGTAATGTACACGAAACATTAGATTGAAGAAAAGCTGCAATGTTTGTGACTTTGGAGGTGATAGGCTGGTTTGAGCATTTCAGATCTTCTGGGGTATCTTTAACGCCACAGTCTCTAGAGTTTACACACATTGAAAACAGTTCTGTGGGTGGAAACAGTTTGTTGATCAAAAAGAAAAAATGCCAGATTAGTCTGAGCTAATAGATATAGAATATTTTCTGCACAAAATATTGATCCTTCAGGTGGATGGTTTACAACAGCAGGAATCTCATTAAAGCTGTTCAGATTTATGAAAAAACCTTATTCTTGTTAATGGCTGAGAGGAATGGTACCTAATATCATAGCCCAATCACCTCAAGGGTTGATGTTTCTGCATTTTGAAATGTTTATCTCCTCACCATGGAGGTAGAGTGTGCTTATCTGAGCTGATATAAACCTTCTGACAGCTCAAACCAGCCTGGTTATTCCACTCTCATCTCTGTTATCAACAAGGTGTTTTAACTTGCAGATCCTCCACACACATGTTCTTTTGGTTGTTGCATGATCTTGTGTAACTTTCGAGGCTGTTGTGTTTAAAAAATCCCAGGAGACCAGCAGTATGCAAAATACTCAACCAAGACATCTGGCACCAAATTGAATGCCAGAGTTAAAGTGACAGTGATCACATTTTCCCCTATTCTAATGTTTGATGTGAACAATACCAGAAACCTTTTCCTGAAATTATCTGCATAATTTTATGCTTTTTGCTGCTGAATCAAGACTGATTTGATAACTGGATAAATGCGCAGAGGTACAGGTGTTCCAGTCAAAGTGACAAGTAAGTCTAAGTTGATCAATTTACTGCAGTAATAATGGTTAAAAATTGTCTTACCATCTGGCAAAGTTGGTTAGGTGTTTCAGAAGGTAGGTAGATTTTTCAGCAGGGCTGCCACTTAACCACCTATTGTGTCTGAGACTGCATGTTGCTAGTACTGTATATCATGTTTTCCATTATATACCATTCACTACTGAGTCTGGACTCACAGTACTGTTAAAATTAGTGTCAGCCTCTCCTCCATTTACATTCCATTTTTCCTTGGTATTATCTGCTCAGAGAATTACTCATTTCCAGCTAAAAACAACCAGCAGGGCTGTGACTAAGCACAGCTTATTCAGCTGAAAGTTTTTCTTGGCTCAACTACACACTGTTTATTTCTTAGCCTACTACTCTGTCTGCTAACTTTGGGGCTTGAAATGGGTTGCTTTCAACATAACTCTTTGTTCTTTCATGATACATACACTATATTGTCAAAAGTATTCACTCAGCCATCCACATCATTGAATTTAGGTGTTCCAATCACTTCCATGGTTACAGGTGTATAAAATCAAGCACCTGATCATGCAGACCGCTTCTACAAACATTAGTGAAAGATTGGGAGCTCTGTGAATTCCAGCGTGGTACCGTGATAGAATGGCACCTGTGCAATCAGTCCAGTCGTGTAATTTCCTCGCTACTAAATATTCCACAGTCAACTATTAGTGGATAGTGGATGCGATTGGGAACGGCAGCAACTCAGCCACGGAGTGTTAGGCCATGTAAAATCACAGAGCGGGTCGGCGGATGCTGAGACGCACAGTGCACAGAGGTCGCCAACTTTCTGCAGAGTCAATAGCTACAGACTTCCAAACTTCATGGGGCCTTTAGATTAGCTCAAGAACAGTGCGTAGAGCGCTTCATGGAACGGGTTTCCATTGTGGAGCAGCTGCATCCAAGCCTTACATCACCAAGTGCAATGCAGAGTATCGGATGCAGTGGTGTAAAGCACATCGTCCCTGGACTCTAGAGCAGTAAAGACGTGTTCTCTGGTGTGAGGAATCACGCTTCACTGTCTGCCAATCAGTTGGATGAGTCTGAGTTTGGCAGTTGCCAGGAGAACGGTACTTGTCTGACTGCATTGTGCCAAGTGTAAAGTTTGGTGTAGGGGGATTATGATGTGGGGTTGTTTTTCAGCAGTTGGGCCCTTAGTTGAAAGGAACTTTTAATGCTTCAGTATACCAAGACATTATGACAATTTCATGCTCCCAACTATGTGGGAACAGTTTGGGGACGGCCCGTTCCTGTTCCAACATGACTGCGCAACAGTGCACAAGGCAATAACTATAAAGACATGGATAATCAAGTTTGTGTGGAAGATCTTGACTGGCCTGCACAGAGTCCTGACCTCAACCAGATAGAACACCTTTGGGATGAATTAGAGCGGAGACTGGGATACAGACCTTCTTGTCAAACATCAGTGTCTGACCTTACAAATGCGCTTCTGGAAGAATGGTCAAAAATAGAATGGTCAAAATTTCCCATTAACATACTTGTGGAAAGACTTCCCAGAAGAGTTGAAACTGTTATAGCAGCAAAGGGCAAACATCATAATAAACCCTATGGATTAAGAATCAGATGTTATTCAAGTTAATTTGCATTTGAAGGCAGATGAGCGAATACTTTTGGCACTATAGTGTACATTACCTTTAACATATCATTAATTAACCATACATATTGTTGTCTAAATCTCCTCTATGCTATGCTTACCGCCTCAGCATTGTCTAAGAATATACTGTGTGACTTAGACATCACCTTGAGTGTGTAGCTATGCAGATACCATCTCATTATGCTTAGCTGTCATCTTTAGGTACTTAATTCAAGTCAGATTTGACCCAAATGGAAGACATTTACGTATGTCTCTACTTGCCCACGTCCCTCAACCACACAAGATGAACCTCTATCTAGGTAAACTAATGACATGGCAGCAGACATGGCTCAGTTGAAATTTGTGATTCAGGAGCCAAGGCAACAAATTAAAACTGTAATACCCTCCAACAGAAATCTCCTTATAGTCCACTGACTAGTGACCATTCCTGTACCTCAACAGATATGTGAGGAAGCTAAGTCTGCAGCTATTTCCTTTAGCTAGCATTGATTGTCATGAGAAAGTTAGACTGTCATGTGAACTACAATGACCTGCCTTGACTGAAATGGGTTAGGGTTGTCCTCTGTGACAAGCTTTATACCTATCTATGGGCTCCAGTGTGAGTGAGAGCTACATAAACCATGTCTGCATTACTTTGTCTGTGTCCCAAGACATTTATGCTGTTTTAATGCGAACTTGCATAGTACATGATATAAAATCAAGACACATTAACCAGCTTGTTTCTGGCATTAATTCATTTAACACCTACAACAGACAACAACCTGTTTCATACATAGAATCTCGTCAGGTGAGTCCAGAAATCGCTGTTTGTGTAACAGACAGACAGCAGAGGATGTTTGCACACAGAAATAGTTTCTCATATCTGGAAAAACAATCTGGTTTTTGGGGTGGCTGGTAGATGCACCAACTGACATTTGTGGCATTGCCCGGCCAATACAAATGGGCCATTAGCCAGTTTTTCCTTATTTAAATGACCCCAATAAGATTATGATGAGCTGGGTTGTATCTTTAGGGTTGTGCCCTGAATCACTCCAGATAATATGTACAATATACAATAAATCCCAGCTCACTGTTCCTCGCCACAAAAAGCCAGCCTGTGTAGTTTACCATTTCTTCTTCTTCTTTCGGCTTCTCTCATTAGGGGTGGCCACAGCGGATCATCCGTCTTCATAACCCCCTGTCCTCTACATCTGCCTCTTTCAAACCAACTACCTGCATGTCCTCCCTCACCACATCCATAAACCGCCTCCTTGGCTTTCCTCTTTTCCTCCTTCCTGGTGGCTCTATCTTCAGCATTCTTCTACTGATATACCCCATGTCCCTCCTCTGCACATGTCCAAACCATCTCAATCGAGCCTCCCTCACCTTGTCTCCAAAACGTCCTACATGCGCTGTCCCTCTAATAAACTCATTTCTAATCCTGTCCATCCTCGTCACTCCCAACGAAAACCTCAACATCTTCAGCTCTGCTACCTTCAGCTCCACCTCCTGTCTTTTACTTAATGCCACTGTCTCTAAACTATACAACATCGCAGGTCTCACCACAGTCCTATAAACTTTCCCTTTCACTCTTGCAGATACCCTTCTATCACAAATCACTTCTGCCACTCTTCTCCACCCACTCCACCCTGCCTGCACTCTTTTCTTCACTTCTCTAACACACTCTCCATTAATTTGCACTGTTGACCCTACTATAATCATTAAAATATAAAACTGAAAGGATTAAATTATTGTCTGTTATAATCAAAAAGTAGTACAGCAAAAAAATGTTGTTTAGCTATTGTAACTGTTGTAAGCTAGGTCACTTCCTATCTCTATACTATCTCCCTACGTTTATCTATCTCAAATTCCTTCTTATCCTTTGTTTTTCCTGTTGCCTTTAGGAGCTGGAGCATGAGAGGGAGCATAGAAAGAAGTTGGAGGACACTGTTGCATTGCTGATTCAGGAGTTGGAGCGGATAAAGGAGGTAAGAGAGAATGCTAGGCTTGTAATGAGGACGCTGCGCTTGCCAGCCTGCTTGCATACAAGTCAGAGAAAACAAATTTAGATTCCATATTGTTGTGTAATTAAGATTTGTCTAGTAGCTGTGTAAAAAAAGTTATTGTAATGACAGACAAGCTTCTGTAACTCAAATTGTTAAAGAAGTTAATGCTGGTTCTAAAAGAAAGGTATCGGAATACACAGTGCATCGCAGTTTGTTGCGTATTAGGCCGCATAGCCACAGACCAGTCAATTTTAGATGGTCATAATGTTATGCCTGTTCCGTTTATAGTTTTTGTAGTTTATCAGTGTATTGCTTGCTGCCAATATTATATATAGACAGTATACACAGAACTTTCTGGGGTATAACCATAACAATGAAAACAGTTATAAAAACGTAATTAACAGAATATTCTGAAAATAAATATTTAGCAAACACTTTTTTATTTTATTGGTTTCCAGACATTACATTCTTACTTTACCATACATTATAATTGAAAGTAAAATATAATTATTCATATTTATTCTTAGTAGTAACAGAATGATAAGCTTAAAAATAAATGACTAAATAAAGTTTCACATTCAGTTGGACCACAAACATCTGACTATTCAGGACAAGAAGTCATATCATATTGCCTGTCATTCCAGAAAGTTCCTCTTATTTAATCGAATTTAATCGAGGCTCGACATTTGCAATGTTTTTCTGGGTGTAGTTTCACAGGAAATAGCTGTATTTGTTTGAAAATCTGTGAAACTATTTTTAGGACACATAGCATTTGGATGACTGAACTGGAAAGACAGATATCAGTGAAACTGCTATCAGAACTGCAGTAATGCTGCGCAGTCCATTCTGGTAGCTATAATCAAATGATGGTGTACAGATTTACACAAGTTCCTTTTGTGAAATAATAATACATCTGGTAAAGCACCATGTGACACTTGTATTATGAGACAGCCTACTAATAAGAATAGTTTGAATTTTGAATATAGCATTTCATCTGTGCTTCATATCAGTCAAAATAAAAAAAAAACATAAGTAAATGTAAAAAGAAAAAATACAGTAAGGGATAACGAGGAGCAAAAATCTGTACAACACTCAGTGAGTTTGGGGATTAATATTAACACTGGTAAGCTGTAAAGAAAGTGATGACATTACAGATGTTACTGTTGTGTGTGGTAAACGTAGCAAAACAGCAAACCTTTTGGTAATGGATAGACCCACAGCAGCCACACTGATGATTACCACAGTAGGTATAGAAATACATTTGGTTAAGGCTTTGCCACCTGTCTGTCTGGTAGGTTATGGGTGGACCTGGGGAGCAGAGGGCGATGAAACAACATGCTTAGAGAACTATCCTACCACAACTAGTATGCTAGTGTTGCCTCCAATCTCTGAAAGATATTCAGGTTAGCCCCTGACTTACAATGGAGATGCTTTCCGATGACCCCATGACATGGTACATGGCCTACCCAGGAATCTTAAAGAATGGTGAACAGTGTGCGGTAGTATAGTGTAATTTGTTAATAATTTAAGTACATAATTTAGCAAAACAGAGCAATTAATTATTTATTAATTAATAATTAGGCTTTGAAACACCAGAAACACAGTTAACGCCTACACAGGGAGACACATACATCCTGGCAACCCAATGTATTGTACAAAAATTTTATTTATTTATTTATTTTCCACCATCATCATCATCGTAAGATGGAAAAATCTGAACCATTTGTGTTTTGGGAGCTAACTGTATATGACAAAATCCACCAAAAGGTGAGGTAATATTAGTGGTTGCAGGAATCATTCTGACATTTGAGATCTTCGATTATAGACAATATAGAAAATAATATTGTAGCACATTAAGTGGTGCAGTCTGCCAAAAACATTATTTTTTTTGGTAATTAATGGTACTACATACTACTACATGGTAGATTTGCTTTTGATCATAATTGTTTTTTCTTTACTTTCACTAGGAGAGGGTATCAGTTCCACATGAAAGTATAATACAAGACCAGAAGGAAGCTGTTGATTTAACAGATAATCCTAATCCTGCTGTCAAAGTGGATAAATGTGCACCCGAAGACACACAATCAGTAGACACATCTGCACAATCTACAGGCTCTACAACCAGTTTGGCGAACTTTGCCTCTGCAGTATATCTGCTTTTCAAGCACAAAAGAGCTGAGCAAAATTCCTGGAGACAGGCTGCTTTGCAAGGAACTTCAGTGGACGAAGATGCTAAAGCAGCAGGTGTGGTTGGGTCTGAAGAGGCCTCACTGAAGGAAAGCAACCAAAATGCTCAGGATGCTGAAGATTATGACGAGAGCAGTGGCTATGAAGATGCACCATCAGATTTCTCGCCTGGTTCCTCAACTCCTGATGGGCCTTCCGATGCAGCGTTGCCAGAAGATGGCGAGAGTGAACTAAAGAATGGCAATGGGGCCAGAAATTTGAAGGATCCAGAAGGCTGTCTCCTTTCTTAAATTGCAGAAGTGTGCAATCTTTCTGAGACTGATTTTAGTATGAATTTCTGTGATTTTTTTAAAAAAAAATGGCTAGAGGGCATTTTACAATTAACTTTTAGTGAGATATTATTTTTCATATTCATTTTGTATGTGCTTAGCATTTTTACTGGATGTTTTGTTTGTTTGGGTTTTTTTTGTGAAATCAGTGGGCTGGATACCAGAAATAAAAGATTAACAAAACCTCATTCTCCAGAATTAGAATGGGGAGTGAATTAGTGGATTTAGAAATGCAAAATCTACAACTGCCAACCGCTGCCCTCTTCCCCCCTACATGGCCTTCACTTTTGTAACTATTCCTTACAAATGTTCTACTTATTAATTCTTACATATTTGTAACTTTAAGATTGTGTTCATAATCAGCTAGACGTGCCAATATGAAATCTTCACATCACAATAGTTACTTATAAAATGATCACACTTTTCAATATTATCACTATACTGTATTAAAGCAGCATTTCTGCCCCATTTATTTACTATATTTATCTCTCGCTTGGTGAACACAATTAAGGAAAATCTGCTGCCCTCTTTAAATTGTGTCTAAGATTTAAGAACTTTAAAAGACGTCTGTCTTTACACTGCCTACTTAACGAGACAAACTTCATCCCAGGAGTGTTAATGCTGCATCGAAATGCAAGAAACATAGAAACTGAAATCCATGTTGAAAAGCTGATGTTTAAACAAGGCAGAAAGAATGGATATTTATCTCGAGTATCTTTAAATAGTGAGCTAACACAAACCTGCATTTAGCTCCATAATTAACCTGATGGATTAAAAATGTATATTTTGCACATGTAGAATAGACAATATACTATTTGTCCTGGCAAAATCATTTATCAAACTGCTTGAATTATAAAGCAGGAATGCTGGACATAATCTAATAGTTTTTGCTTTACATCATTCATCTTTAATAACTAATTTTTCCTGGTCAGACTGGTGGTAGAGCCAGACTTATTCCATGAAAGAAAGCACCCTGGATGGGGTGCTGGTATATTGCAAGGCACTATTTATTCACAGGGGCAATTATTTGACACTGAGCAGCTCTTTGAATCTTTATTGCTGTACATTTACTTAAAAAGAATAATAAACCTCTGTTCAAGCATGAGGTTCACAGTCAACAATTGAGGCCTGATACTAAATACTGCCTGAAAATGTTCTCCTATATGTATAGCCTGATCCATTTATATGACTGAATATCCACTAATTATATTGTGTGCTCAGTATCACTGTTAAGCTCATTGCTCGAGTGCTGGCTAAAATGGTCATTGACTTCATTTTATAATAAGTAAGCAATAGCATGAACTTGTTTCATTTTACTTTTCTGATACTGCGTGTTTTGACTGTCTTGCTTTACTTGCATTTCCAGAAGCATTTTGTATTTTCTCAGGGTAGATTTAGACACTGATTTACAGAAAGCTGTTATCTAGCCGGGCAAGATCGATACGTCTCTGATACGTCAGGGGAAATGGCTTGCATGATTTTACTTACTTTATATCAGTTTATCTTTTAGCAGGTTCATCTGTGTGTCAGTGGAATCTGAATCAATCATTCTAACATTTAAAGGACATTGATTTCGATTAGCTGTTCAGCATGTAGACTGTTATTTCTTGCTTTATAACAGAGCTTGTTAATGAGGAAAAGACGCATGCATGTTTTCTCAAAGTTGTCAAAAACCTGCATGGTAAAAATGAACAATATCTGGCTGTAAATAGTCTGTAAGTGTCTTAATATGCCCTTTAAATGGTTACATTCTTATTTTTTTCATAATATTTAGTATTCTTACACCCCATAATCTATTGGACTGAACAAGGTCTGACTGTGGTTCTCTGTTGATGGCTTACTTTATTTTGAATGAGGATAGTCAGAGGATCTGTAATGTGCACAATTAGCAATGTCCAAAACCTACTTTGATAAGCGTTTGAGAAGAGATAGAGAAAGTGTGAGAACTTTAACCAGAATGTTCCTTAGAGCAGCTTTTCCAAGATTATGGCCTTTCAGTGTTTTGAAGGAAAAACAATTCTTCAGAATCAGATCCTGAACGTTCTGAACTGTACCTGAACATCAAATGCTTGGATTAAATTTTTTGCACAACCACTGAACCCCCAAGGCTTTTAATTTTCATGTGACTGAACAATCTATCATGAATAATCATACATTCCTTTGATATTTTACATATGAATGTCCTGTGCCTACTGTTTTTACCTGCACATATGCTGTCATTTTTATTCAAGAATACTATTGTGCTGATGTTCTGTCAAAAATAAAACTTATCACAATTTCTGATTTATTTACTTTCTATAAATTCGCTACAAACGAATGGTATTGGTGCAAATGTTAAATACAAATAAACCTGAGAAATATAATGTATTGCTTGTCAGATTCATAACCTATTTTCAATAACCACTATATTATGATCACACCTGTGGTAATTCCAGGGTCTATGCCAGGAATCCTGGTTGTAAATCAGTTTGACTTAATCTGACTTACACCGCAACACACTACGGAACACACATTCGTGCTTATTCATACCTACACTCATTTACCAGCTATGATCACTTCCTCACTCACTCACTGACAGTCAACAACCTTGATCAGGGTCTCAGTGGATCTGAAGCCTATTCCAGGATCATTGGGTGTGAGGCTGTGATGGAGCGATATGACAAAAATATCTTATTCCAATTTTTTGAGAACATTTCTACTATATATATATTTCTACAATGTGTGTCATGATATAAAATTTAGCTAACACAAACTGTCCACAAACAACAGCATATACTGAGTAAAACTATACTTTCTTTCATTCATAAAAATTGGAACAAGATTTAAGTAAAAAAATAAAAAGATAACATCAAGCCAACAGCATCCATTCAGTACTATTTTTGATTTGTAATTATTATAATATCTCTGTAAAGTGTACTGCAAATTCATTTATCACAGTGTCACTATTACACCGATCAGGCATAACATTATAGTTACTGATTAGGCATAATTTTATGACCACCTACCTAATATTGTGTTGATCCCCCTTTTGCTGCCAAAACAGTTCTGACCCATCAATCATTAACTTCTTCAGAAATTTGAGCCACAGGAGCTCATCTGTTGGATCGGACCACACGGACCAGCCTTCGCTCTCAACATGCATCAATGAGCTTTGGCCGTCCATTTTGCCGGTTCACCACTGTTCCTACCTTGGACCACTTTTGATATACACTGACCACTGCAGACCAGGAACATCCCACAAGAGCTGCAGTTTTTCTACAATTGTGATTTTATTGCAATTATGTTTTATCAATTTGGAAACTCACACAAATAGTATAACGATGAATTTGACTAACTACACATGTCAAAACACTTTGCTTCTATAGTGTGGTGGCGTGCAGTACAAACTTCCGTTTGAGAATCTAAAAACTGTTCCTTTGATAAAATAAGAGTTAGTTGTGTGTGTGTGTGTGTGTGTGTGTGTGTGTGTGTGTGTGTGTGTGTGTGTGTGTGTGTGTGTTTGCTCTGGGTGTCAACCCTGTCATCTGTTTCCTCTGTGGATCTGGCAGTGTCCTTGAGTTGTCTTCACACTGCTTTGCAGTGTGTATTTGTGTGCTGAGTCATTCAGATGACTGAGTGACTAATGTGTTTGCTGAGCACCAACAGCTTTTTTTAAGGGGAGAGCAACCAATACCTGCCAGCTAGTTTTAAACACCAACCAATCCATATTCATAGTTTTCTTTGTTAGTTTTTTTTTTTTTTGTGGGATAGAAAAATTACAAATAATAATAATTGTAATAATAAAAATGTAAGTACTTGTTTTGCTAATCACTTGCCTATAATTTGTTTTAACAAATGTAAGGCTGAAACAGGGCATAAACTATTATCACATGATAAAACAATCATCAGAACATCTGACCCAAAAGTGTCCCCAAAAATCAATCACCAACAACCTAAAAAGCAGAATACATTCCAAATATCTCAATATCTTATATGACATCTACTTACTCTTTTTTCCACCTTACTCAACCTAATGAGTGGGCTGTAACATATTCGCCTTGGCACATGTGTCACATTTCAGGCAGCTGCCGTCACAGCTGTATAACTCTTAAGATAAGTGAAAAACTAACCAAATCTTTATAGATAACTTTTTGTTTTTTAGTTGAAAAAGATTCATGATTGGAGATCAGCCTTGGCACATTGTTCAGCATTTCTGACAGCTGCTGTCACAATATGTGACCCCAGGAAGGATTACAGCTGATCTGTCATTACAGTGAAAGGAAAATGTAGAGAATGAAAAAAGGTCGGAAGGTTAGGCTGCGGAAGGAGTGAACATACCTCCACAATTGTCTGGTAAGATATTGTTTCCTGGAAATTTAGTCTCTTTTTCAGAAGGTGAAATCCGTGTTTAAAAAGGTTTACGGTCTGATGATTGACTTGACCTGTGTTCCTTTACTGATTCTAAGCTGAGCTTCAGATTCTCACTGCTCACAGGTGCATCTTGTGGTATGAAAAATTATATTTTTGCTTTCAATGTGATATCACTGATTGTTGTTATTGGGTTTTTTATTCCAGCTCTCACAATGTTTTTGTCATCAACTACTTTTGTTGTCCTTGGCCAACCAATTTGATGATATCACAAAGTTTCAAAATGCCCTGCTTTTCTTTACGCTGGTTGATCCTTTTAACAAAAATGACATCCTTCACAGGTTAAACCAAGACTAGACATTCACAGCTATACTTGTATATATAAAAAAAAAAACCTAGCAGGGCACATAGGTAAGTTTAACCCAAAGGTGCTATGTTTTAAACTATTAAATATTAATATCAGGAAATTATAGCTGGAGATGTGATCTTCTTTTGATCTCAACACTAATGTTTTTAGTGTATAGCAACAACAGTAGAACTGGCTTTGCCATCCTAATACTTTTGAAACGGCCTGCATATATAGTAAAACTGCATTTTTGACTATTAAAAAAATGTACACCTTCAACAGAACACCTTCCAGAGAAGCAGATAAATAACGAGAAAAGCAGTTAGCACTAGGTGGCGCCACAGCACAGGAAAAACAGCACCGTTCAATTATACAGTATTTATTAGTGGTGGACGAAGTACACAAAGTGTGTAGTTGAGTAAACGTAGAGATACAGAAGCTAAAATATGACTTCATTAAAAGTAAAAGTTCTTTTTAAACTATCACTTGAGTAAAATGAAAAACATTTTTCTACAAATGTACTTGTGTCCAAGTACTATGGTTTATTATGGCTACAATGTCATAATTTTCATCACAAGATTGTTGCACAATCATAAACTAGGTTTATGTTGAAAGACTCTAATGTTACTCTTAGCACACCAATCTATTAATAGTATGATATTAATGACTTAAACACTGATTGATATCATTTAATAATATATCTGATATCTAAAAATAATATTTAATGATAAATTATCATGAGCGGGTTCTGTAGCGAGTTCAAGTCAGGAGTTCTATCATCATTTATTCCTCTGAAAATGTTCTGCTTGATGTTGAACTGATGCTGAACTGTATGTTCGTGTTAAGTAGATACCACCAAGTGGCAATGGCGGGTTCTATCTTGAATTAGGCCCTGGGTGAACCACGCCATAACCTAATGTCTCCTATCCTTATACTATATTATACTATACACCCCCCCCCCCCTCTTTTTTTCTAAATTGGGCTCTTGAGGGTTTAGACCTTTTTTTTTAGCCATCATTTTAATTTTGGATTCAGCTCTACTTATTGACGTGACGTCACCCAACCCCAGCCTCTCCTTTCTGAGTGTGAGTGAGGGAACTTCTCTGGGTGGTGGGTACAAACTCCAAATCCTAAACAGTTTCATTGACATGACATAATATAATAATTGAAGCAACAGTGCAAATATGGTACAAAAAAATAAAAAAGTAAAAACAACCTGCACTGGGCAGCTGCCCATATCGCTGAAGCCTAAATCTGCCAATCAAAACAAGTTAGGCTCTACCCTGATTGGTGGCTTGATGCGTAATTGACCAGTTAGGTTTTTATTCACTTATAAATAAAAAAAACGACAAATTTTTGCGAAATGTAGTTGAGTAAAAAGTAAGAAATTTCATTTTGATAAGTAGTGAAATGAAAGTAAAAGTCTCCCTAAACGGAAATACTTGAGTGAAGTACAGATATGTGAAAAAAATACTTAAGTACAGTAACGAATTACATTTACTTTGTTACTGACCACCACTATAATATATCTAAATATACAAATTAAATTAGACAAATTATAAATAGCATAATCAGGAGACAAGCAGGATCACACACACACGATAAAACTGAGGGATGTAAAGGATTTTTAGGTTTAAATACATGCAAACTCAGTGTTACGCCAAAATTAACTGGTGTTCAAAGCCTGTTCATAAAGAATGTGTGTGATTGGAAGAAGTGCAGTCTGGGGCAACTCTGTCTGTCAGTCACAGTGGATTCTGAGAAACTGAGTTTTTTTTTTTTTTTTTTTTTATCAGAGTTGACATGACATAATATTCATAAACCAGGATTTACTTGTATGTAAGTGGAAAAAGTAAAAATAGGTTTGTTTTTATTTTGACTGTGCTAGTGCAAGTCCCTAGTGGCTGGATTGGTTCCGTGCCCAGGAATCAAACCTGGGTCATGTGACCATTACATCTGCTACATCTGATTCAATAGCTTACAAATGATCCAGTATGAATCTACAAATGATCATAACTGCACACAGTTTTAAGGTACGTTCCTTTACCTTAAAGTATACACATTTTATGTCGCTTCACCTGCACCTTAGCACCTGTACCTACAGCAATATACCTCTGAGCATTAATACATTTTTGTACCTTTTTGTTTGTTCCTATAAAAGAATATTTATTTACTCCTGGTAAAAGAAATGTTTCTTTAGTATCCTGGTATAGTTTAAAATTACATCCTGATATTTTTCCTTAGTATTTCACTAATGATCGGTTGAACAGATTTGTCCAAAAAACTTAATATCTCAACAAAAAAAAGAGAGAAAACAATTGTATGCTTTCATGGTGTGATTTAATGCATAAATGTATTTCTAGAGGTACAAACAAGAAGGTACATAAATGTACCAATCATCAGAGGTACAGCTGGAGCAACAAAGCATGTGTACTTTTTTAGGTACATTCCTGTACCTTCATTTTTTCTGTATGTTGAAAAGTCAAATTGTTAAATTAAATAAAGATTCTGGAAAAATTACTATCTATCCCCAACAGTACAACTGTATCTAAATCAGTGAAATGTAACTGAACCAGTACAACTACAGCTGATTCAAATGATCATGTACATAGAAAATTTACCCACAATTTCTTCGTTTAATACACAGTGTAATTCATCCAGTCAACTACAACTGGTCCAGTACAATACAAGTCATAACAAAAACTTAAAGTGTACCACTATTTACCACTACACCTACTTCAATACGCTAAAGATCATCCAGTGCAATTCGACAGAACCAGCGACACTACAACTCATACACTACAGCTACAACTGAGGAAGGAAGTAGAATTTTGCTGACCAAGTACAACAATATAATCAGCAAACTATAAATAATTTGGTGAACTACGCATGATTTATTGTGAAAAAAACAAATGTATTATACACTACAGGTAGAAAAAGTACAAATAGGTTTGTTTTTATTTTGGCTGTGCCTGTGCCTGGGGTTGAAACAAAGGATTACTGGTCTACATATTTATTTTGGCAAAGGTTTTTTAGGACAGATACCCTTCCTGATGCAGCCCTCCCATTTTATCTGGGCTTCAGACTGGTTTGAGTTCACTGGCTTCTGCAAGTCCTTAGTGGCTGGGTTGTTTCCTTGCCCAGGAATCAAACCTGGGCAATGTCACCCTGAGCTTCCTAGAACAATTTTATATTTATAAAATGCAATCTAATGTATATAAAAGCTAGATGGCTGCAACAGTATGAACTGTATTTGGCATAAATATGTGTGTGCTGGAATGTGTTCAACAGAACCATACTAAAATAATTGTTAACAATTTATACAGTTAATAATTATTCATGACTTTAAAGTCAAATAGGTACATTAACAAAAATGTATTAGGTGTGGGTAATTTGTGGGGCTACATATCGTGTAATTTCGTGTAACAAATTCAAAGTCTAATCCTAGGAGTTGACATGGCTGAGGGCCTAAACAGCACTATGAATAAACATCATCCTCATTTTCTCTGTGTTGGTCATCAGGCTGCAGAAGAGCTTTCCTGATCACAATATAGAGGATAGTTCATAGTAGAGATGGCTAAGACCATTCACAGTCTTCTAGATTGCAGGTCGTGGAGATAAATGTAGATGGTGATCTCAGCTGGTCATACCACCCTCGGCAAAGCCTTCTTATCCATCTTGGTGCTTATTAGGCTGTGATGCTTCTCTTTATGATGCCTTCAGTGGTGCAGGTGTAAATGTTCCTTAGCATCTCAGAGGTCAGTTTAAAGTCCCTTAATCATCAAGTTATAAAGACACTGATGGGTCTTCTTCACTAGGGTGTTAATGTGTGACAGGACCATGGCAGGGGATTGAAGCTCCTCCCTGCTGTGTACTCAAGTCTTCCATCAACTCTTTTCTCTTGCTGACAGACAGACAGACAGACAGACAGACAGACAGACAGACAGACAGACAGACAGACAGACAGACAGACAGACAGATAGATAGATAGATAGATAGATAGATAGATAGATAGATAGATAGATAGATAGATAGATAGATAGATAGATATGACTGTATAAGACTGAAAAGTCATTACTCATAATCTCACATTTCAGTGCTCATGTTAGTTCTCACTCTCCAGTGTTCTGTATTTTTTTAAAGATTTATGATCACACTCTTGATTTCACCCAAATAAAGATGGCTTCCCCTTTTGAGTATTGTTCCTCTCAAGGTTTCTTCCTCATAACATCTAAGGGAGCTTTTCCTTGCCACAGTCGCCATGGCTGCTCATCAGGGATAAATACACATTGTTCACCTTAACTCTTGAAATATTGTAAAGCTGCTTTGAGACAACGTCTGTTGTGAAAAGCGCTATAGAAATAAACTTGACTTGACTTGATTTATTTATCTCAATGGGAAATTTACAGGAGGAGACTGTTATACTCTCCTCCAAGTCGGCCTTCAAGTCAGTTTCAGAGATCAGAACCACTACAAAGATGTCGTCAGCAAACTAGACAATAGTGCCTGAATTGGAAGTGTCCACACAGTTATAAGATTAAAAAGAGTAAAATGAGGGCTCTGGATGCAACCCTGGGTGGCTCAAGTGCTGATGGTTATGGAGGATGAGACTTGTCTTCCAACCTGTACTGCTTTGGATCTGAGTCCCAGGACCTCCAACTTAGTGATGAATTTTGGAGGGAACTATAGTGTTAAAAGCTGAGCTGAAGTCATCAAACAACATCATAATTTTCCTTCCTGATGTCCAGATGGCACAAGGCTGTCTGTAGCAGGTGTGTGATGGTCTCATCAGTAGCTCAATTGGGACAATATGCGAATTGTAATTGGTCCAGGGTGTTAGGTAATGAAGAGGGGATAAAGTCTCTGACCAGTTTTTTTTTTAAGCACTTTGAATTCAAATAAAGTCAGTTTTATATTGATACAAATGATTCTAAAGCAGGTGAGTTGAGTTTTTTTTGAAACAGGAATAATTATGGACTCTAAAGAATGTGGGAATTGGTTGTGCCAGGAAACAGAATCCAGCAATATCCACACAATGGTTTTGCTATACTTCACAGTCACCAGATCTCAACCTATTTGAACATATCAGAGGTTTTGAACTTAAAAAGCTCATTAGCACCAAATAAAGGTACATTGTTTGTGTTAATTAAAGTTCAATTTTAGAAACCTATTTTGGACAGGTTTCATTGAGCACTGAGCTGGTTTTAAATAGATATTGTTTTAAATTAAAAATGAACTTTAATTGACTAAATAATTGACTGAATTATTAAAACACACACACACACACACACACACACACACACACACGCACACACACACACACACACACACACACACACACACACACACATATATAAACCTTTTCCAATACAACCACAACACATCTAGTAGAATTACAACTTTAGTAAGAATTCCACAACTCCACTGTGGCAACCCAAAAAACACTTTACAGTGTACAAATAAAATAATCCAGAACAGTACAACTGATCGAGTACACTACATAACACATCCAGCACACAAATGATCCAGTAAAATATAACTAGTCCAATAGCTTACAAATGAATGGACGAATCTACAACTGGTAATAACTGATTTTTTTTAATTATTATTAAATTATTACTGACATATAAAAATTACAATTAATCCCTAACAGTTAAACTGAAACTAAACCAGTAAAATGTAAGTGATCCAGTACAACTATAACTTCAATATGATCCTGTACATAAAAAATTGACATTACAACTCATTAGAAAAAAAACTACAAGTGGTACAGTACAATTACCACTACACCCACTCCAATACAATGAAGATCAGCACCACTACATCTATAACTGAGGAGGGGACCAAGTACAACAACTCATGACTAGAGGGAAATTGTACATCTTGTTTTATCTCTCTTCAGTTTCAGAAGATGCTTCAACACCCATTTGTTATGAAAATGTAGTATAATGTAGTATAACAAGCTTAGAAACTGAACTACAATCTGTACTACAGTCCTGTACTACCATGAATTCTAATTTAAAATTAAAACATAACAACTGCTTACAATGCATTAGAGGCAATAGTTGATATTAAGCTTATATACTCATTTTGAGTTTGGGGTAAGATGAAACAATAAATAATATTGTTTAAAACTTTAACTGTAAGTTACTCTCGTACTGATCCAGGACAACTACAACTGATCCACAACACTACATCTGATATTAAATGTTTAAACTGAGAATATATACCATTTAAAAAAACCTCATTTTTAATTTAATGGCTGCAAAGAGCCTCAACAAAATGTTGGGACAGGGCCAGGTTTATTACTATACGTAGCAGCACATCATCTTTCTGTATACATCTGGGAACTGAGGAGACCGTTTTCTAAAGTTTTGCTAGTTAAATATTTCCCCGTATGTGTCTGATACAGGATTCTAACTGCTCAACAGTTCTGAGTGTCCTCTGTTTTATTTTTCATTTCATGATGTGCCAAATGTTTTAGGATTGTGAAAAATCAAGACTGCAGGCAGACCAGTTCAGTACCCAGGCTATTCTACTACGAAATCATGTTTTGATTAAATATGCAAGGCCTTTCCTGAAAAAGACGTTTTGTGGATGGAAGCATTTGTTGATCTAAAACCTGTATACACCTTTCAGGATTGATGGTGCCTTTCCAAATGTTCAAGTTGCTATATAGGCACTAATGCACTCCCATACCATCAGAGATGTGGCTTTTTGAACTGAGCACTGATAACAAGCCAGATGGTCCCTCTCCTCTTTAGTACGAAGGACATGGTTGTCCTTCCAGCCACGCACCTCTCTAGTGCTCAACACTCTCGCTCCCTCCTATTAATCACCTGCCCCTGTTTCCCCTTAATCCGTCCCCATTAAAAGACCCCCTTTCCCCTTCACTCGCCGTCCAATCTACCATATACCTACCTTAGACCATCCGAACTACCGACTGCTCTTGCATTCTCCTGAGTTTCCTCTGTCCTCGCTACGCTTCTTCGTGAAGCTTGCTACCGCAAATTTTATTATTTCCTGCACTCCAGTTTCTGATTCTCTTGTGTTTGCTCTGTTTAAGATCAATAACCTACACCTTGTTTTACTTCCGGTTTCCAACATCTGGTGTATCCATGACAGAAGATCGGACTGAAAACTCCTCCATGACCTCCATGGATCCCCAACTAACTCCGGTCGCAAGTCCATTCAAGGAACTCCTCTACACTTTCCAGGAGGCGTGGCTACTGCTAGCGTGGCTTCACCACCGGCATCCCAATGGCACTTCCGGCTTTGTACTCCGGGGAAGCGGCAGAGTGCAGCAGATTCCTTCTGCAAGTCAATCTCTACATCAAAATGCAGCCAGCCAAATTCCCCACCGATTGCTTCAAGTTCATGTTTCTCATCTCGCTGCTAACCGGGAAAACTTTGTCATGAGAGAGCAAAATGGAACACCAATAGGGCCATTACTACCTCATACTCCCATTTTACCAGTCATTTTGCTGAGATGTTCAGTATAGCCACTGGAGCACTTACTACAGCCAACCAACTCTTTAGTCTTTGCAGGTCTTCCTCGCTAACGGTGTATAGCCTCTACTTCCGCACACTGGCTGCCACCAGCGGCTGAAATGAAACTGCCCTACTTGGCAGGTATCATCAGAGGCTTAACCAGAACATCAAGATGGCTATAGCAATATATGACAACGCACTGGGTCTAGAGGCATCCATGCAGCAAGCCATATGAAGATGCCGTCTGTCAATCCCGTGAGGCTGAATCCCTACCATCCCAGAACTGGAGCTCTCCCTCCTATCGAGAAGAGAGAGAGCGCCGCCTTGTGGCTGGGGCATGTCTATATTGTGGTGATTACTTATACTTTTATATGCCAGTATAATGCCCCCCCCCCCCCCCCCCCCCCCCCCGGCCACTATGAATATCTGGTCATGCTGTATGGACTCTCCATTTCTCCAGCAGTGTTCCAGACTTTTATGAACTAAGTGTTCAGACCTTTCCTCCATCGGTTCGTATTTGTATACATCGATGACATCCTCATATACTCCCGAAGTCTAACGAACCATCAGGGTCAGGTCCTGGAAGGATTATGGGAACACCACATCTACCTGAAACTGGAGAAGTGTGAGTTCTACCAATCCAGTGTACAGTTCCTGGGGTACAACATCAGTCCATCTGGGGTACAAATGGACATTGGGGAGGTCAAGGCAGTTCTAGACTGGCCTCGTCTCGACAACGGCCAAAACCATTGTCTGGAACCAGGAACCCGAGGAGGCCTCCATAGGGCTCAAATGGAGGTTTAGTACCGCCCCTCTCCTATGACACCCAGATCCCCAGTTTCCATTCATAGTGGAGATGGACGCCTCCTCCACAGGCGTAGGGGCCGCCCTATCCCAAAATACGCCTGCGCCATCTTCTACAGGAAACTCTCTCCCGCTGAACAAAACTATGACATCGGTAATCAAGAACTTCTGGCTATCAAACTAGCTCTAGAAGACTGGCGGCACTGGTTGGAGGGGGTGACGCATCCATTTACTGTGATCACTGATCTCAAGAACCTCCGATACCTTCGGGAAGCAAAACGACTTAACTCCTGTCAGGCCAGATGGGCAATTTTCTTCACTGACCCCAACCTCCACTGTTCCCCTGGACGGAGGAACCTGCCAACATCCCCGCGGTGGATCACTGGTTCCGAGCGACCGAGAGAGTCTGGGAGACCACAAAAAGGTTTGCAGATCCTCGGAGATTGGAAGCACCTCCCTACAAACCAGGAGACTAGTTGTGGTTGTTGACCCGAGATCTACGCCTCCGACTTCCCCACAGAAAGCTCAGTCCTTGTTATATCGGGCCGTTCTGATGTATAATGAGGCATATCAACGAAACATATCAGCAAAATGTAAACTAGTGAAAGTACAACTGCTAAGTACATGAAAACAGATTGACTAAAAGTAATCTGTTACAACTACAACCAATATATACTCAAACAGACAAACAAAAGGTAATATAGTACAAGTAAGACCAATACAGTACACTAATACAGATCGGCTAAAAGTAATCTGGTACAACTACAACTGATCCAGTGCACTCAAACAGTAGCCTGTACAACTACACGTGATCCAGTACACTAAAACAAATCAGGTAAAAGTAATCTAGTACAACTACTTCCAATACAGTACATCAAACAGATCAGATAAAAGTGATCTAGTACAACTACAACCAATCCAGAACACTACAACAAATCAGCTAAAAAGCAATCTATTACAATTATAGTCATTTCAGTACACTTAAATAGATAAGTTTAAAGTAATACAACTACAGCCAATCCAGTAAACAGATTAGCTGAATGTAACATAGTACAACTACAACTGATCCAGTACACTCAAACAAATCTGTTAAAAGTAATCTGGTACAACTACAACCGATCCAGTACACTAAAATAGATGATCAAAAGTAATCTAGAACAACTACAATCAATACAGTACACTCAAACAGACTGGCTAAAAGACAGCACGTACAACTACAACTGATCAAGTACACTAAAACAGATGAGAAAAGAGTAATATAGTACAACTTCATCCATTCCAGTACAATAAAACAGATCAGCTGAAAGTAATCTGGTTCAACTACAATCAAACCAGTACACTCAAACAGATTAGCTAAAAGTAATCTGGTACAACTATAACCGATCCAGTACACTTAAACAAAACCTGTCGAACTAAAACAGATCCAATACATTTAAACAGATCTGCTAAAAGTGATCAAGTACAACTACAACTGATACAGTACACTTCAACAGATGATCAAAAAGTAATCTAGTTCAACTATAGCCAATACAGTACATTCAAACAGATTGGCTAAAAGTAATCTAGTACAGCTACAATTTATCCAGTACGCTCAGACAAATTGTATAAAAGTAATCTGGTATAACTACAAATGAACCAGTAAACTCAAACAGATGAACTAGATTAGATTAGCAGTAGAACTACAATGAATGCTGCACACAACAACTCATGCAGTATAACTACAAATTACCCACTAAAACTGCAGTTCCATCTAATAGAACTGATCCAGTACATGACACAACTAATCTAGTGTAAGTACAACCAGTGCTGTACACTACCACTACAACTCAGCATATTGAAAAATAAATCTAATTGACTTGCATTACCCTATACAATGCAGATGTTGCTTTCAAGTTAGCATGAGTGGTATAATACAACAGATCCAATATCTCAACTGATCCAGATTACTACCAACATTACCATTAATCCAATAGAAGTATAACTGGCCATATTGAATATTGAAAAATATTTCAAATGTTTATTACTGATCTCTTCATGGGGAGCACTAAGTAATTCTCTCTCTCTCTCTCTCTCTCTCTCTCTCTCTCTCTCTCTCTCTCTCTCTCTCTCTCTCTCTCACTCACTTGAGTGTCCATCCTGAAAGCCCTTTGTTTGCCCTCTTAGCCAATCGAGGCGGATTACGACACCAGCCGAGGTTCTATAAAGGCGCCTCCACACTCAGCAACATCCTCCAACAAGGCAGTTCAATCCTGCAATATACCGGAGCGGAGAAAGAATCCATCCCTATATCTTTCTATCAGTGTACGGGGAGCAAATCAGATCGATCTTACTTTGGATGCATTAAGGCTCTTTTTGTAATTTTTGGTTATGGAACTCAAACTCAGGCAAAAGGACATTTGATTTAAACCAGGTGGACAATTTTTGCCCTTTTGCAGTTGACAAACTTTGCATCACGTTGCCAAAGCGAGAAAGAAGGATAAAGCACGCTCGGTATGGCGCGCGCTAACTTTTGGCTGTGCTTGGCGGTGCTCGTGGCTCTGGAACTGTGCGGCAGCGACGAGCCCGAGCTGCTGTCGCGCCCAGCGGCGCCCTCTGAAGTGCCCGTGATGCCCGTGATGGCCGTGATGCCCTCGGCCGTGTCTCTGCTCGAGGTGATGCACGAGGAGGAAGTGCCGGAGGAGGAGGAGGAGGAGGCGGAGGAGGAGGAGGCGGCGGCGGCCGGCGCGCGACAGTGCTCGGCGTGCGCGTGGCGCGAGCAGAGCCGCGCGCTGCGCCTGGAGACCATCAAGTCGCAGATCCTGAGCAAACTGCGACTCAAGCACGCGCCCAACATCAGCCGCGCCGTGGCCGAGCAGCTGCTGCCCCGCGCGCCGCCGCTGCAGCGCCTCCTGGACCAGCACGACTTCCAGGGAGACGCGGCGGGAATAGGATCAGCGCGAGAGATGGACGAGTTCACCGAGGCGGACGAGTATCACGCCACCACCGAGTCGGTGATCGCAATGGCCTCGGAGCGTGAGTGCCACAATGTGTACAACTTTTTTTTTTTTTTTTTCGAAAGTTCTAGCGCATGCCCAAAATCCTTTAATCCTTCATTCATCAACACACACACACACACACACACACACACACACACACACACACACACACACACACACACACACAGTTTAAACCATATGCATAAAACTAGTGACAAATCAACTCCAGTAACGTTAATCAGTGCAGTCGTCCAAATAATTTCTGTGCAATTTAACATTTAAGGTCTGGGCAAACAAACTGATATCGATATTGAGATATATTACGTCACAACTCTTTTCTGAAAAAGAAGTGTGTATATTGCCGGTGCTTCTGCAACACTTAGGACGGTGTTATTACTTTCTAAAATAAATGTATAGAAAGTACTAAATGTTAGATAAAACTGTTCTTTTGTACATTTTTATATTTTATATACAACAAAATTTAGCCATATTTTGATTTGTTCAAGTTCAGCACTTATTTATTATTATAATAATTTTACTTCTGGCTCAACAATTTTGGCACATATTACATATGACAACAATTCTTACATATTACATTAAACTAGGTCACAACTCTTGGCACCTTATTTACAAGCTAAACGTTCAAGCTACTTCTGACCAAGAATTGACATGTAAAGTTATGACGTAGGGGTTAGGGGCGTGGTTATTTAATATGATTTCTCTTATTTGTACGATTTTTTTTTTAAACTCTACAAAGAATACATACTTTGACATATTCTCAAACCCACCATTTCCTGTAAGTTTATTCATAATCTTTAATGAAATAAAATAGACTTTTTTTTTTTCCTAAATAGACCATTAATCAGACGATAAGGATAAACACGATGCTCAATTTAGCCAAATTTGTCCTGTAAGGCACAACATTTTTCCCAGGGTTTTTTTCAGCAGCAGCTTTTTAGTAGGGTTTCTTGAATTACATTGCACAGCTTAATTTATATCTGAACCTTCGTTTCATCATTGACGCTGAATCTTTGGACTGATATGATATGATGCTCATGCAGTTTAACACAACAACACTAAAGCCTGAGAAAAGGTTACAAATAATGAAGAATTTAAAGGGGTCATTCTTTTGGATCGCACTAAGAACTGGTTGAATCCATTAGCCAAATGGGACTTTATTTATAGTGACAGGATCTATGAAAAGGTATAGAAAACTCCTCATTCCTTAAAAGCACTTCATCTTTTTAATGTTTCTTGCAGACGAGAATTGTACTTTCCTCATTACAGAAACGAGTGCTGATCAGGGAGAAAGCAAAATGTTGAATCTGAAATTGATGAATATAAAAACTAAAAAATGATTTGATTATTATTAGACACTATTCTGTGCGACTGGATGCACATCATTCTAATCCATTACTTGCACAGAAAGGTCACATTATTACTGAACTCTCTCAGCTGTTTTTTTCTTTTTTTTTTAATCGCATACTTATGAGCGAACATATGGCAGGCCTAGGGCTCTGTGTGATGTCCTTGAGGTTGGCTATTGGTGGCTTTGAAAACTCACCGCAAAACTGCAATAGAACTCAATTGCTGAATCCCTTAAACTTTGTTTGCAATCACAGCTTGTGAATGGTGAGGCTTTTTTTGTTGGGGGTTTGTTATAAATCAATAATGATAATGTAATTTAAAACCTGGCAGGCAGATGCACACTAAGTAAACTAAGTCTCACTGCAACCTTGGCCACGCATTAAATATGATATTGTGAATTATATTCTTTTTCGAAAATCTGTTTTTGATTTACATTTATTTGTTTTTATTGTAGCTACTTAATCATGTCACTGGCCATTACTAGTTAAAAAGTTGATCCTAAAGAGCCCAAATTTTTGCTAGTTATGGGATTTCAGCTCGCCACCATTAGTCCCTAGAGCAGAGGTGAACTAAACAGCAACAACTTATCATAAACCACCCAAATACTAACTAATACATCCTATCCTCTAGCTCAAGGCTATGCTTTTCCATGCATTGTGTTAAAATATGTTGCAACTGAGTGGCAATCTGGCAACCCAGGCAGTGAGAAAAAGTGTGTCCAGAAAGATGCTATTGTTCGGCCCTCAGCAGCGCACTCGCCTTTTAAATGCGAACTTTATAGGCACAGCTTGGGGAGAAGGGGGTGTGGACACACACACACACACACACACACACACACACACACACACACACATACACACACACACACACACACACATACACACACACACAAAGCCCTGAGGGAACAGAATCAGGGTCGAGGGGGAGTGTGTGACCTTTCCGCCAAGAAACGCCGGGGGTTCAACAACATTTACACACGTAATGTATTCTGCACAAGGCGGACGAAAAGCCGAGCAAATAATCCCGTTTTTTTTTTCTTTCTTTCTTTTTTTTTGGGGAGGACGAAATGTGAACAAAGCTGGGGTTTGTGTGTCCCCCTTCACTAAACTCTCACTCGATTGTCACTCAGTTCACGTCTCAGAATAATGAACAGCAGTTTAAACGCAGCTTGTGATTTCACATAAACCATCATTTTTTAACAGCTGCAAAGTGGCGTCTTAAATTTCTCACATAGAATTTACTGGGATTTAAAGTTCCATTGTGTTCTCAGAGTCACTTTCCCAGAGTTCATTTGTGTCCAGCTGGACTTATATAAATCCTGTAGGTGTTAATTCAACACTGGGGAATTTTGCTGTGCGCCTACTAATGATGCACATGTTAAAAAAAAAAAGAGTACATATGGTATTGGTATTTCTTTTCCACCTTGTAAACTTTCCTACACAAACTGGTGCACATGCCAGAAAGAAAGTGTACTGCGTATAAAGCTATATATAAAAGGCCTTGAGCATGAGATGATGGATGTGGCGGGTACAGCATGCCCACATTGACAACATTTTATAGGTTAATGAGAGAAAAATATGGTGCTTGCAAGCAATGATTGTGAAAGGATGAAAGAACGCTTACATTTCAAGTTCCAAACTATCAAATAAAAAAAGAAACAGAATAAAACTGAGAGCCAGCAAGAGAAATAAGCAAGAAAGAAAAAAATTTGATGTTGTGAGAAAATTGTTGCAGCAGTGTATATGATGAAATAATATATGAAATAGGCTTATGCTGTAGCATACTAGCTAATTACTAATGTGGTAATACATTTTTTGTATTTGTAAAATACAGGCAAAATTTAAATAAGATACATGCATTGAGAACATTTCCCCCAGAAGTGAAGAAACACAACCAAGCAAACTTTTCATGACAACTAACATACTTTAGACTGTGGAAAAAAAAATAAAATTATATATATATATATATATATATATATATATATATATATATATATATATATATATATATATATACACACACACACACACACACACACACACACACACACACACACACACACATACATACATACATACATACATATATATATATATATATATATATATATATATATATATATATATATATATATATATATATATATATATATATATATATACATGTAATGTATGCATGTATATAATGTATATATATATTTATTATTAATTTTTTTACTTCTGCCTACTACCTGAGCTGGATGAAGATTGTGAGATTGTATAGTGTTGCATTAATAAGGGCATGTTGTGGTTCTGTTGATAAAACAGTATATGATCCAAGCTCTGACCATTACATCCATATTTGTTGTTTTTTTTTTCATCTGATTTTGTCGTACATGCTGTTATAATAACCGCCACTCTTCTGGGAAGACTTTCCACTAGATTTGTGGAAAGTCTAGATGTTTGTATTTGTAGTGTGGCTATGAGGGTTTGTGGTCAGTCAGCCACAAGAGCATCAGTGAGGTCAGGCACTGGTGTTGGATGAGGAGGCCTTGGTACCATTGACAATCTACTTCATCCTGAAGGTGTTGAATGGGGTTGGGGTTAGGGTTTTGTACAGGGCACTTGAGTTTCTCCACTCCAACCTTGGCAAACCATGTCTTTAAGGAGCTTGCTTTGTGAACAGGGCCATTGTCATGCTGGAACAGGTTGGAGTTTCTTAGTTTCAATAAAGGGAAATTATAATTCTGCAGCAGACAAAACATTCTATTGAATTGTTTGCTTTCAGGTTTGTGGTCCATAGACTATTAGCTTTATAGTGTAACCTTGCACTCTGAGTATGATTACAAAGTATGTAGTTGTATTTATGTATTTTTTCTGAACAACACCTAAAATGTTTCCTATAAAAAAACCCACATAGCCCCCCGAACAAGTTATTTATCATATATGATGAATTGTGTTGTGAATAAAGCAAAGTTAAAGTGTTTATTACACTATTTTACAGCAATTTTTACAGCCAAAGATTAATACTTTTTACATTTATTCTAGAAAGACACATACATATTCTATTTAAAGTCACATAAAATATTATGGAGTGAAAAAATCAGCAGCTATAAAG
The DNA here is from genome assembly GCF_946808225.1 of Silurus aristotelis. Classification (NCBI taxonomy): domain Eukaryota; kingdom Metazoa; phylum Chordata; class Actinopteri; order Siluriformes; family Siluridae; genus Silurus; species Silurus aristotelis. The sequence continues at coordinate 11,275,181 of NC_139601.1, read as the reverse complement.
TCATGGCCTTACAACCTAATGAGTTTTCTTAATGAGATATTTAAAGTCAGTTGTTCTGAAGGCTTTTGCATGGGGGAAAAGACAGATTTTCTTTGTTGAATAACCTTAATCTGTATAAACAGTGTACGATTATGGAAATGAGCTGTTTATAGTTGCTGTTGTAGAAAATTACTCCGGCCAATTATATTTGAGAAATCAAAAGCTCTATAATATATGTCACATTAGGCAAGGCAAGGCAAGGCAAGACATTAAAGAATCCGAGATTTGCCTGGCTCTCTTAATTTCTCTCTCTGGCACAACAAAAAAAGCGTTTGCCCTATTATCAGGAGCCAAGGGAGCAAAACTGGCTGGTCTCTGTGTGTGGGAGAGATGGCATTTCTCTGTCTTTGCTGTCAATCACAGCAACTCAGGTCAACCATCTGTTTGCTTCTGTATGCAGATAAGGACAGATAGCTCTTTTCTCCAAGTGTATTATGCTGCCCTGTGATGCAGCAGTTCAAAACGATTTTTAACGAGGAGGCACATATAAGCCTTAACTTCCCCGGCTGGTAGCGATCATATGATATGGGAGGGTTAGCTAGTGGATGGAAATTGCCAGGTGGTCAAATTGGAGGGAAAGGGGGTTGGGGGGGGGGGCTGCTCAGTTAACTATGTCATCAATAACTCCATAATATGTGCTTGTGTTGAGCATAAACCCAGTGAACTCTCTATAAATAAACCCATCACGCCCACAAGAAAGAAATCTTTGCAGTGTGGAGAGAGTAGTGTTTGAAATTCTCTCTAGTGTTTCTTTGGTGAAAGAGAGGTTTGCAACTTCAGCAGTTATGATCGCTGGCACATTTTAAGCTTGATGCTGACATATGCTCACACGATTAAGTAATTAACTTCCGCTCTTCCTATCGTTTTAAAATATTTCTATTTGCTTGTGCCATCTGTTTGCACCACTTTTTCATCCTCTATCGTCCCTGCCACCTGCCTTCTCTTTTTTTATCTTTCCTTGACATTCCCTTTTCGCTCTCTCTCCCCTGCTCTTTCATTCTTTTTATCTCCTCTTCGTTCCTCCATCTCTTCTCTTCTCCCACCTCTCCCGCTCGCTCTGTCATTCCCCCTTTATTTCCACGTGCTGCACAAAGGAGCGCAACGCTCTCGCCTGTGGCGTCATGAGCGCATCCCACAGGACGACCGAAACGCCTCTCTGTTTTGCAGATAAAGAGAGCGAGAACTTCAAATGTTCATCCGTCCCCGCATGAGATTTTCCTCTCGGCATTAATGCTCAAAAACGGTTCAAGTTATTTATAGGGTTCAGCTGGTTTATGTTCCCAAGTCATATAACACACATATACACTCACATGTGCACAGATTAAGCACTTATTGATTGCATGGATGCATTTGCATTTACTACGTTCACTACGTTCCCTGTGCATGAGTTTACATTTATTCGAAAATAATCATTGCATGGGGCATAAATTTAACATATACACTATATACAATATGTTCACACGATCTTTTTGGTTTCGCCAACATAATGTGAATAAAGTGTTTTTATGGAGAGGAAAAGGGTGCGGTCTTGATCTTGACTTAAAACTGGTTATGTTTAGACTTCTGGAGTCATCCTATATTGTCCTGAGTTTTAACAGTGTATTTGTATTATATCACCTTTTCAGATACATCCTATCTTATCTATATACTTAAAAGAAAAATAGGAGACTGCGGTGCCTCATGGCCTGACTCTGAAGTGATTATCATAAGTACAGTTTTCATAGTTTGTAGATTTCTGTCGCAATGTTATAGTACTGGTAACCAATAAAGGAAATCATTTTTTCTAATGAGGATTCCATTTGATGATTTACAGTTTGCCTGCTTGCACGCTACTTTTACTGATTTTTGAATCAAATGATGATGAGTTTATGACTATTTTAAAAGATGATGATACCTGGATTAGTGACAGTTCATTGCCATAACATTGTTCTAGCATCATTTTACACTCTACTCCCTACATTTTTCATTAAGGTGCAATCCTGATTTTTTTTGTCCCTCTTTAAACACTCTGCTGTATGCAGTAACACAAAACAGGTCATAGGTGTCAAAATCAAGTTGACCTGCTCTGTTCAGCCCTTGATGCTGATTGATTAGTGTTGTGTAGTGCTCGAGTGTATTAAGTACGACCAATGCTACAGAAAGCTTTATGACAAAAGAGTGCAGTGTGCACCTGCTTTTAGCCACTTGTGCATCTCAGGCGTAGATCTTAGAGTCATCACTGCGTGTCATTTCAGTACTTGTGTTTGTGTGTGTGTGTGTGTGTGTGTGTGTGTGTGTGTGTGTGTGTGTGTGTGTGTGTGTGTGAGAGAGAGAGAGAGAGAGAGAGAGAGAGAGATAGAGAGAGAGAGAGAGAGAGAGAGGGAGAGAGAGAGTTTTTACTCTGCATGCATGTGGTTCATTGCATGTGTGAGACCAGAGCAGGGTTGCTGACCCCTTGAAGCCCTCATTTGTCACCTGTCTACATATTTAAACCAGGCCTTCCTCCCTCATCAATGTCCCTCTCTAACAACCACCAGCTTTTTCAAGAGCGTTTGTTGATTATTTGTCGCCCCTCCTTCTTCTCCGTCAGTTGCTCTCATTCATTTTATTCAAGATCAGTTCCTCTTAGCTAAATGTACAGAATCTTTCTGATTCCTTGCTTCATGTAAGGTGTCATGTGAATTTAGAATGTAATAGCAGATAAATCAATGTTAAAAATCATGACAAAAAAAGACATTGTTCAGTATGTATTGGGCTATATAGTTTTTGATGAGGTTTTAAAGTTGAAAAGAGGAAAACGGATTCAAAAAGTCTGATTCGAAGTCTAAATTTACATATGTGAGCATATGCCTAGACTATGCGACTTTTTTTTGTATCCCCATTTTTTCCGATCACTGCAACATCTCAGCTCAGATATCAGGGCAAAAAAGCAAGAAAATTAAATGTACCATATCAAAACATAGCTTTCTGGCTCAGACTATTTAGCTACCATTGTCCAAATGGTCAAATTGGGGCAACCATACACACACACACACACACACACACACACACATGCACAGAAAGAAGAACTAATACATTCACTGAGTCACTGGAGAAAAAGCCCCCTATTGACAAGAAGGGTCACAGAGTTCACAGCAATGTGATATATCGGACGAGGAGCCAATTAACCTCTTCAGGTCTTTTTCTTTGGCCACGAAAAGAGAGCTGGTAGTAGATTAAACAACACGACAACCCCCCTCCACGAAAGAACGAACACTTAAGATGTCAAACACACACACACACACACACACACACACACACACACACACACACACACACACACACACACACCAACTCTCTTCCAACATCCACCCACCAACCACTCCCACCTTAAAAAACAAGAGCCACAAGTCTTTTATAGTGTTGACCCTATAAAAGGGTCATTTCCTGAAGGTGCAGGAACCATAAACGTTAATAGGTCGAGTGCAGAAAAGACAACCCGGCAGTCCGACTGTCCTTAAAATCAGCGGGTAGAAGTGTGTAAGGAGTTAGTGAATAAACCTACGTACGCTTCGGATGGTAACACCTGCATCTGAGATCGTTTTCAATGATTCCCGTCCATAGGAAAGGAAAAGGGGGAGTGGGTGGTGGTGGTGGTGGTAGGTTGTCGAGCAAACGTGTGCGGAGCCTTTTGTGTCATCTGCCTGTTTTGTTTGAGCAGGAATAAAGACTGAGGACAGTGGGGCTGTTGAGCTAGCACAACACGCTGTCAATTTTATGGCTAATAAACTTTCAAAGAGCCCAAAGTCCATTAATACCCGAGGCAAAATTTCGCCAGGGCTCTCAGGAATCTCGCTCTCTCCTCCCTCTTGTTCACTTTGCTTCCCACGCTGGGCTTTTTTTTTAACCCCTAACATGCATCGCAAAATACACCAAGCACATGGATAATTTAACATAACCTATAAAGTCCAACACCTCACTCACACACACAGATACTGACAGCATGGCGTTCTGTATGTGTGAGAGTGTTGATTTTAGTTTTGACCCATTTCTCCAGGGGATTTTAGAGTTCATGTTGAAGCTGAATGATGAAAATTAACATGAACCTAGCAAGAAAAATAGTTATTGTACACCATGAATTTATGTGTTTGGTTCAAGTGCGACTTTAATTTAAGCCATTTTGACTCTATTTGATTTTTGACTGTCAAAGATGCCCGGCAACCATGTTATAAATTCATGCATCACTTCTGGAACATGTTTTAACACAAAATAAATGCTAAGTGTTATCATGTGTACCATATAGGACAATATATATATATAATATAAAATGTATGAGGTACAGAAAACTACGAGTTATTAATGTATTAATGAATCATTAATTGTTTTTGACACTCAATGCATGTACAATTCTTCATAACTGAATGATATATGTGCAAATAGCAAACTTACTGCCCACATAACAATATGCTATCATTATACAGGAGTTGCTATGGTTACGTCTTAGAGAGCATTATCTCACTCTTGTCACTTTGAATGAAACCATTGCCATGTACTGTAGCTCAAAAATAAATTTTTTTTTCCAAGGGTAAATTCTTTATTTGCTCTTCATTTTATATGAATGTAAATAGTGAAGCTTTAATATTGGCCCCAGTGCTGCAGATCTCAGACATAATTAGTAATGAATACTTTTTAATATAGTGTTTGGATTGCTGTTGGTTGATGCATTTGGTTAAAATATATATTTTAAAAAAATAGGCTAGGTTTGTAACTAGACTTTCTGTCTACTTTGAGCTCAATAGTGGATTTATGTGGCTGACAGAACTGCTTACCTGCTGTGTGCCTGTGATTTTGAGTAAAACAGGAGAGATAATTTTTTTCACGAATGGTGTTTTCTTTACAATTTTTCTTTTTCAGGAATTTTCTAATTTAAGTTGATCACATTTTTGTGCATGGTGGAAAACAAGCAATTCCATCAACCTGCTGAAGTTGATGAAAAAAAAAAAAATGGTTGGCAGTTTAAATGTAGCACATTCTGGTGGGATTCTATCTCAATAAAAAAATCTTAATCAGGACACTTTGGCTGGTGTAGGGGGGTATTTTAGTTACACCTATTGGCATGTGTGAAAGCAGCAGCTCAGCTCTATAATGCCACGTGGAGCAACAAGCGATCTGTCCTAAAGGGACCGAGAGCATGGACGTTTTTATCGGGGGGCTGCTTTTATAGGGCCGAGTTAAAGAGCCAAAACAGATGTCTGTGCTCACTAATAAAGGAAATAATTACTCAGTGCTCTCGACTAATTAAGCACTTTGTCGAAAAGAGGGCGGGATGAAGGGAGGAAACCAATAATAATCGACAAGCTTGTTGCTGCCATTCATGCGTTCTTAAAAAAAACGAGAGAAGAACAGCTGAATCATACTGGCCATTAAGGGCACTGATTAGCCGGAAAGGACTTCAGCATCATACGTATGAAAAATTTATAAGCATTTTAAGTGTTCAGAGAGTGGCTTCTCACAAAGAGGATGAGCCGCTAACACACACGCTTCCTTTTCCGTTTAATGTTGGCCATGGAGTTCATTAGCAATGCCGAGTTGTCCGTTGCCAAAAGCACATTTGGATGAAATCCAAGGCCACTGCTGTTAAGAACAACTGAGCGGCTTGAGAATGTATTGAGAAATGAGTTTGCTGCTTCGAAAGCTTTAGTAGTTATTAGGGGGCAGTGGAATCTCAGTTCTCAGCTTCTGTGCTAGTGAGAGGGGTTCAAACCCTAAAACTGAGAGTTAGAATTGGGCATTAAAGCAAAGCCTTTAACCTTCTCAGAGTCTTCATCTTTAACCAGGCCCAGAGTACTGATAGGAATAGATGATTAGTGTATTATTATGACTTTTAAAATTAACATAAGGGAAGATGGGAAAGAGAACAGAAAGGGCAGGACTGCATGCCTCACCACGTGCTGTGTTACGGATTTTTTATTTTGTTGTTTAAATGAAAAGGACAAATTAATTGTGAATTTTTTAGTAAAGGCTCAGTGGAGGATCCGGATCCTATCTCAAGATACGAGTCAGTTTATCTCAGGGCACGTCTATCACACTCACTCACACACACACACACACACACACACACACACACACACACACACACACACACACACACACACACACACACACACACACACATATTAAGATGTTACGATGAATTATTTACTGTACAAACATATTAAATTAATCTGTAAAACAAGTGACTGGCCACAGTTTAGTAAAAACTGCTGAAATGATTAAAAACAAAAAGGGTGACAAAGCTAAAGATTCTTAAAAGCTAATATGTTTTTATGCTAATATGTGTTGGGAGTTGGCAGGTGTTACATAATAGTGCCCATGTCATGATTTAAACTGATATTTTAACTGCTTCTGTAAATTCAAATGCTTCTATAGACTTATGTTTAATAATACCATACTTAACATGGAGTTCCACACAAAAAGGCATTAATTAATTAAGTTACAGAAGTTTCGACACTTTGCTACTTGTAAAGAAACCCAATGTTAGGATGTGATTGTTCATTAACTGAAATGAGGCAAATTTTTTTATGAATAAAGGAGAACTATAAATCGCACTGAAAAATCTAACTGAACATGTGTCAGTTCACTCTATTTGCATCGTGTGAATGTGAAAACTTGTTCCATGTTTTCCAGAGCCTAGTGGAAACTCCCTGTGTTTAAACGTGTTAAAGTGGATAAGTGTGTCCATGTGCATGCTTGTACTACATTCTAAATCTTCATGGTTGGCCTCATTATTGGTCATTTACTAGAGTTTTGTAAGCTGAACTGAACTAAGTATTCCCAGCAGATTTACAAAAGGTGTAATGATTTTCCTCATACTCACAAGCCAAAAAGCATTTAAAAAATAAACACAAAAGCTTACGATAACATGATAAATCAATCTATCTATCTACCTTTCAATGTAATGGTATACATAATGATGCGAGTAAAGTATGTAACATCACAACATAGGAGTAATACCTAAGCGGTTAAAAGGACTGTCACATTGTTCTGATAAATGCTAACCCAACAGTCACAAGAAATTTGCTGAACTATTTGTTTGTTTTCTGCAAGAAAACATCAAGCAAGCAACAATCCAGTATGTGATCTGATTTGACACGAATAATAGCCATCTTTTATTTTATTTAATTTTATTATTATTATTATATATATATTTTTGGAACTATAAATAAGCTTAATCATGAGCTTAAGCATGCAATTAAAAGGAAAAACAATCAATGGAATGTCATCAAACACAGAACAGTGCAGTATTATTACATGGCTGGCATTTCAAAGACTACTAAGTGCACTGGCAGTAACTAGTATGCACTTATTTCTTCATTTAAAAAAAAGTAACTCATTTTGCTATGATAAGCTGATACTATTGTACCATCATCATACCTCCAGCCTCAACTGTAGCTAAAGCCTCCTAAATCTTGACACATGTGGATGTAATGTCTGCGTCAATCTCACCCTCCTGAAAATGAGAGGTCCCTAATGTTAGAGAAGGAGAATCCCCCAACCTCCTTCGCCTCTGTCCTCCTCCCCCACTCACCTCGTCCATTTCTCCTGGGACCCGAGGGCCGAACAAAGAGTGTGCAGGGCCTGGGTGAGTGCGGCTGGGCCCCTGTCTTATTAGAGGAGTCGTTAACGTGTCAGAATGATTAATTTCCAGAGGTGCATAGGGATCCCCTAGAGTCACATTCATTCTTTTTAACACACACTTCCCTCAAAATACCACATTTGCATTTCCCATTAAGAAAATATAGATATATATGCAAATCGAATCCCGCCCCTTTTTGGGGGGAGAGAGGGAAGCAGGCTAAAGCATTATAGGCTTCTGTCCTGTCCACCGTCCGCCCCCCCACCCCCCAAACCAACAGATGACCGTTTTCATTTACGCTTCTATTTTTTTTGGTGGGGAGCAAAAGATCCAGTCAGATACAAACTTCAGCTTTAACCCAAACGTTTGCATGGGAAATGGGACATGACTATGAAAGTAAGCACAGGTATTTACATGCCTAACAATGTATGTAAAGACACTTAAAAATGAAATATTGACAAATAAAGATAAATTGAGATTTTTTTTTTAAGTATACCTTAGAGATTTAGAGACATTGTGGATCAAAAACTTTACAACTAAATTTAAAGGATAAACACATTGATACGGCTACAACACTTTACAAAGAAAGTTGTTATAGTCTGAAATATTATATGTACACTACAATTAAAAATAGAGTGTATCAGAAACCAGATGCACCATTCAATTGAAATCTGTTGAGTGGATGCCAGCTGGCTCTACAATCACATGCAACATGACACATATTTTACATATTAGCATATCTGTAACAAGTTTCAGTTGGAGCAACTGATGTGTAACGTTCTTGAAAGTATAGAAATAATGAAGTCGTGTTAAAAGAAAAAAGAATAGAATAGCAGAGAGTTTTCTTCTAATCCCCACCCCCACTCTGTAGTCCGTTTCCCCCCGTAGTCCGTTCGATATTTCTCCCCTGAGAACTGAATTTGATTAATTCAAATATCCCCTCTATGGTTTTTATACCCCATTACTGATACCATTGGCATCAGCTACATATGTCTTACAATGAAATTTTACGTTTTTCAAGCTAAAATTTTAACATAAACAATAAAAAGTTTACATTTCCGTTTTTAGTCTTCCTGAAACAATCTGAAACAATAAATTTTTTTTACCATTTTAATAGGGTTAAGCAGTAAAATGGTGTGTGTGTGTGTGTGTGTGTGTGTGTGTGTGTGTGTGTGTGTGTGTGTGTGTGTGAGTGTGTGTGTGTGTGTGTACGTATGTGTGTTGTGTGATTAGTCACATAAGCCTAATCATTGGAGTCAAAACCTGACACTGATTGCTGATATGTTCAGCTTTGTCCTTGCAGAAGTACATTAAGGATCTAAATTAAGAATGGAAGAAAATAGCTGAGGGGAAATTGGGATGTGGTTTAGTGTATCGTTTAAACTGCAGGTTCAGAGTCTAAAGAAATCGGTTTTTTGTTTTGTTTCATACATGTACAAATCCGATTCCAAAAAAGTTAGGACATTGTACAAATTGTGAATAAATACAGAATGCAATGATGTGAAAGTTTCAAATTTGAATATTTTATTCAGAATACAACATGGATGACATATCAAATGTAAGTTGATTTTAAATTTCATGGTATCAACACAAAGTTGGGACAAGGCCATGTTGACCACTGTGTGGCATCCCCTCTTTTTTTTTTATAACAGTCTGCAAACATCTGGGGACTGAGGAGACAAGTTACTCAAGTTTAGGAATATGAATGTTGTCCCATTCCTGTCTAATACAGGCTTCTAGTTGCTCAACTGTCTTAGGTCTTCTTTGTCGCATCTTCCTCTTTATGATGCGGCAAATGTTTTCTATGGGTGAAAGATCTGGACTGCAGGCTGGCCATTTCAGTACCCGGATCCTTCTTCTACGCAGCTATGATGTTGAAATTGATGCAGTGTGTGGTCTGGCATTGTCATGTTGGAAAATGCAAGGTCTTCCCTGAAAGAAACGACGTCTCGATGGGAGCATATGTTGTTCTAGAACTTGGATATACTGTACCTTTCAGCATTGATGGTGCCTTTCCAGGTGTGTAAGCTGCCCATGCCACACGCACTCATGCAACCCCATACCATCAGAGATGCAGGCTTCTGAACTGAGCACTGATAACAACTTGGGTTGTCCTTATTCTCTTTAGTCTGGATGACATGGCGTCCCAGTTTTCCAAAAAGAATTTTCAAATTCAGAACAGTTTTCCACTTTGCCACAGTCCATTTTAAATGAGCCTTGGCCCATAGAAAACGCCTGTGCTTCTGTAATATGTTTAGATATGGCTTCTTTTTTGACCTATAGAGTTTTAGTCGGCAACAGCGAATGCCACGGTGGATTGTGTTCAACGACAATGTTTTCTGGAAGTATTCCTGAGCCCATGTTGTGAATTCCATTACAGTAGCATTCCTGTATGTGATGCAGTGCCGTCTAAGGGCCCGAAGATCACAGGCATCCAGTATGTTTTTCCGGCCTTGACCCTTACGCACAGAGGTTGTTCCAGATTCTCTGAATCTTTGGATGATATTATGCACTGTAAATGATGATAACTTCAAACTCTTTGCAATTTTTCTCTGAGAAACTCCTTTCTGATATTGCTGTTATATTCTGATATTTCTATATTGCCACTCTGAGAGGCTCTTTTTATACCCAATCATCTTGCCAATTGACCTAATAAGTTGCAAATTGGTCCTCCAGCTGTTCCTTATATGTACATTTAACTTTTCCGGCCTCTTATTGCTACCTGTCCCAAGTTTTTTGGAATGTGTAGCTCTCATGAAATCCAAAATGAGCCAATATTTGGCATGACATTTCAAAACATCTCACTTTCAACATTTGATATGTTATCTATATTCTATTGTAAATAAAATATAAGTTTATGAGATTTGTAAATTATTGCATTCCTATTTTATTCACAATTTGTCCAGTGTGCCAACTTTTTTGGAATCGGGTTTGTAATATTTGCCCCAGATTTTGAAATGACTGGACTTATCCTTAGGTGTTAAAATAATACAAAAGACAATATGGAGACAATGTACAAACTGTTCAATTAATATCATTATTTCTATCAGAATCATTAGTTATATATTTTATTGTTTTTATTTATTCTGTATATAACTGATCAGCTGAGAAGCAGGATGTTTTTATTTGAGAAGCAGAATTATTTTATTATCTGGAGCATTATAGTGTATAATGTAGTAGGCAGGCGAGATGTTGGGCAGAAAATATAGTACAGAAACAGTAATATAATTGTGTAGAGCAGGTTGCATGGCCATCAGAGGCATCACATGCCATCTGGGTAATGCTCCGGGTCTTACTATTTTCAGCTATACAGTACCAGGCTTCAATCTGCTTGAATGGAGAGAAACTCGTATAGCAGAAGCAGCTTGACATGTTGGCATTCAAAACACAGATTTGAAATAGTGAAATCTGCCCGATAAGCTAATTAACACTTTTTATTAAAAGGCACTGGTTATATCATAGAGTTGCCCTGGTAAGCATTTTGCACTTTAACTGTTACATTTTAAGCTCTACTTTTTCTCTACTCCATACCAACTCTGGTTGAACTGTAAATATTAATTTGGATTTTAACAGTAAATGCAGCTTCACCTTATGTGTGCTGTAAAATCTTTAATCGTTTGCTGTAAAATCTTTATTTTTTTCATTACATTTATTTGTAGAGTAAATATATAATTCTAGCTAGTTTACATTGACAGAATTTTTTCATTTGGCATTCGGTATCGCCAGGCTGCCACTCTTGGGCCCTTGAGCAAGGCCCTTAACCCTCTATGCTCCGGGGGTCCCTTAAGAGGGAAATATCAAGGTCCGTGACGTGGGGCCGCCTTCCCGTGGGCTCACCACCTGCAGGAGGGACCGTAAGGGACGGTGCTGTGAGGATTGGACAGCAGTCGAAGGCGGGGGCCTGCTTAGACTGCTGCTCCCGCGACGATTACGGATAAGCGGGAGAAAATGAATGAATGAATGAATGAATGACCTGACATGTAATCTACAATGATTTAAGGTATGGTGGAAAAAATTATGCTTTTCTGTTTGAAATCAAAAGCAATAAGACTGAATGGAAATTAAATTTGCTTGAAGTCCATCCAGCTCATCAGTACACTTTAAGTAGAAAGATGCAAAAAAGTGAAAGAGGGTGAGGAAACCGCAGGATTCAATGTACTGTTTATTATTTATGCTGTGTAAAGTATATGTTAGGATTGAGTCATATCATCCACTGTTTGGTGAAGGTTTGTGCCTAAAAAGCTTTTCTTGGTTGCATTGTTGACACTATATGAACAAAGTTATTTGTACACCTTTTTTCAGCCATACAAGATTCTTTTCTGAATGGTTTTGCAAAAAAGCACGCAACTGTTTTTTCCTTTATTTGAACTAGGAGACCCAAACCTGTTCAGCATGACAATGCCCCTGCTGTCGGGCACAAAGCCAGCTCTATGAAAATATGGTTTATATGGGTTGGAGTGGAAGATCTTATGTTGCCTGCTATAGAGCTTTGAGCTCAACCCTATTGAACACCTTTAGGATAAATTATATCCCTCAATGCATCCCAGTCCTCCTCACCTTATCTACATCAGCACCTGACTTTACTAACACACTAGTGGCTGAATTAGCACATATCTCCACAAGCGCACTCCAAATTCTAGTGGAACATCTTACCAAAAGAGTGAAGGTTATCAATTAACAAAAGTTATCAATGTTTGCAATTGTGAACTAAATGGAGGATGAGATGTTAAAAAAAAAAAAAAAAAGATGTTCACATACCAATCTTATGCTCTGGTGTCCACAAACTTTAGTCGATGCAGTGTATATTTGGTGTCTGTTTGTTTCTGTAGTATTGGTATGAAATGACTAAAGCTAATCTAGCAACAAAATAATGGGCTCTTGTAGCCTCAGATGTTGTTGTGAGGTTTCTGTGTGGCACAGTGTAAACATTGACAAAAGGTCATGACTTGTTGTGGGTGTATAACTACATTTTTGCAAACACAATTATTTTTTTTTTTTTTATCACATGCAAATGTATAATTTAATTTCAATGTTGACACTGAAAATGACAATAAATCCAGGCCAAGTGCTGGATCTCTCTTTCTTTTATTTACGGTATACAGTAATTGCCATAGCCATGCCAAATCTCATGAGAGGAACACTGTCATATTGTCAAAATTTGCACTCACTAATGAGTAGACCAGCAGCTTGTCCAAGCTTGATGATCTTCCTGCTCAAACTTGTTTGGCTCCACATAAACTTTCCACTCACAAACATAATGGATACTGTAGCATTTATGCCACTAAATAAACGCAATATAATTTGATTACCACCAACTGTGTATTCAGAACTCCAGCAACTTTGTATTTAAATGTGTGTTTTACAATGAGGAAAACAGGAAAAAAGATACTACCATTCAGTGCTGTAGAGCTGACCTTGACCTTCAAACTCAATTTGGCTATTACACATGACCCCCTCCCTGCACCAGTGGGGATGTAAAAGGCTCCCAGTGCTGACCCTTAATCTCATTTCTTAACTGGACTAAGGTCTCTCGGTGACCTTCTGACACTGGAAGCCCTCGTCGGTTGCCAAAGCAACCACAGATTGGGGCTTGATTGACAGCTCCCCTTAGTTTATGTAAAATGGAGTCACACTTTTCCTTGTAGGAAATGAAAACATATGGCTATTAGCTTGTTTTGAATCTAAAAACCATTTATTCTTGTACTTTGGCTTCATGCTGCTCTTAACTGAGACAGAATTTCTTTCTCATAGGGAACCCACCACATAAACTCAACATATTTATTGGTTCTTTTTGTAAAATTATAAGTACTTTTTAAAATTAAAAGTGCAAATATAATGAGGAACTCAAATGTATTGTTCAGGTTAATGCTAAATTGTTTCACAGATTTTTTTTTTTAAATAGACACAGTATATTTCTGATTTAAGTCATGTCTAAGCAACAGATGTACAGAACAGGGTATATTCTATAAACCAGATGCTTTTCTTTTGGCCCGGGTGAAACTGCAGTGCTCATGTTGTATAGCTTTTTTGTGGGTTTGTTAAGTTTATTAAAAACGGCCCACATGTGAACAAAAGTGCATGTGATCATGATGCCCTTTGATAGACTGGCAGTTTAAGTTTTTTTTTAAGTTTTGGGGTTTGAATATGGATGAATGAAGAAACAGACATAGCTTAACATCACAATTAATTACAATGTAAGGTAACAGTTAAGAAAAATGTAAGTTGTAAAATTGTCAAAAAAAAGTCTTGATAAGGGAAAGCCCCACAACTGCTTCAGTCCTATGGAGCTGTAGTAGAGTCATTCTTCCAAAAGATATTTCCCTCAATTGCTGTTTTAATGAAGGTGGATAAAGAATGCTGTTTAAATATCCATAGAAGTTAAATTTAGGTTAAAATCTGTTGAACCTTAGGGCCATAACATATTTTCATCTTCATAAAAAAAAGAAATGTTTCGTCATAGGATGAAGAAGATAATTTAGAAAAAATGTTGTATTTGTTTGTATCATGCTTCAGCTAAATTTCTCTCATACAGAGCCACCAAAACCAACAATCCTACTCTTTCATTTTTAGGATTTTACAGGTTGTAGTCGTGCACATATGTTTGCTTTTTTACAATGGTAAAATAAGATGTTGAACACTGGTACATTTGGAGGTTTCCAGAGCATACAATAACCAACCAATTTCCTTTTATAAGGAAAACCTGTGCACCTGCTAATTCATGAACTGTTTATGCTGTTATCCATACATCACATGTGCAAAACAAGACATACAATCATACAGATTCAGATCAGTTCACAAAATCCTAATGAGGAAAATGTGATTTTACAGTAAATAAAGTAACCACTCTTTGGTGAGCAGAAAAGCATCTCAATCCAGAACACATAATATTTTGAAGACGTGAGCTAAGAACAGGAATCTGATGCTACATTAGGCACAAGCAATGTCCTGCAACAGGACAGTTTCCTCCCTAATGAATGTTGATTTCTTTTGCAAACTGATTCTGTGAACATGCATCATAAATGAGCAGCTGACATATCAGCAGTAATTATTTGATGCAGTTATGTTGAGGTGTTATGTTTCCAACACCTTGTGGAATCGATGCAATAAATTATTCCTTTAAGGTTGCAGTCAAAAGACGACTTTCAAATGAAAATTGCCTATTCTTGGAAATATTGAAAATTTATTCATTACAGCAGGAGCATTTTTCCATAAACATAAATAGATAGTGTGCTAGTCTACAAATTGCTTTAATTTGAAAGCCAGTTATCTAAGAAGCATCTAAAAAGCATGTCATTCACAAGCCACTGTCCAAGGTTCTGAAGAAACTTAAGTCAGTATCTTCACGCACCAAAGCCCAAACAACTGGCAATATTACAGTATATTTGACAATATAATTGACATAAGCTGCTCAGATTTCTTGTTTGAAGCTGGTCGTGAGGCTAAATAAGCATGTTCACTAACCTGTTATTTTTCTCTTTACACAGCGGAGCCAATCGTCCAGGTGGATGGAAAACCAAACTGCTGTTTCTTCAAGTTCAGTCCCAAGTTAATGTTCACTAAAGTGCTAAAAGCCCAGCTGTGGGTTTATCTACGACCGCTGCAACAAACCTCTACTGTTTACCTGCAGATCCTGCGTCTCAAACCTGTAACCGATCAGGGCAGCCGCCACATCCGCATCCGCTCACTCAAGATCGAGCTCAATTCACGGTCAGGCTACTGGCAGAGCATTGACTTTAAACATGTCCTGCAGAACTGGTTCAAGCAGCCACACACAAATTGGGGCATTGACATAAATGCCTTTGATGAAAGTGGCAACGACCTTGCTGTGACCTCACTAAGGCCTGGAGAGGAAGGGCTGGTAAGGACCCTTAGACCTGCTAGTTGTATTATTATTATTATTATTATTATTATTATTATTATTATTGTTATTATTATTGTTATTATCATTATTGTTATTATTGTTGTTATGTTCAAGATTTGTTTACATTGGTTATTCATAATCTTCTTGAAACTGGAAGTCATAAAGCATGGCAGGAGTTAAAATAAAACAGAAGCCCTGGTAAAACAGGAACCTTGGCAAGTATGCCCATTGTTGGACCTCAAAAGCCAAGTCCACTTTTTCGAAAAGTAAGTAACAACCCAACCCTTTGGACAGCAAGCTGTTTTTAAAAGCATGGAAGAAAGATCAGAGACTCTTTAGCAAGACTACAAAAACAACATAAAAAACAGAGAAAGAATGAAACTCCCCCTGGACCTCTCTTTTCTCTTTATCCAACAAAGAAAGCAGAGTGCAAGCTGACAGGATTTGACCTCAGTGGCCTTGTGGTTTGTTCCCCTTCTTGCTAAACTCATGCTTGTGTCCAGCTGCATGGCCACAAGATGAGATCAGTGCTTTATTGAGAACAATGAAATTGTGAAGACACCGGCTACACAATCTCTCAAGAATCACTAGGTGCGTACATGCCAAGGTTAGGACAAAAAC
The DNA here is from genome assembly GCF_946808225.1 of Silurus aristotelis. Taxonomy (NCBI): domain Eukaryota; kingdom Metazoa; phylum Chordata; class Actinopteri; order Siluriformes; family Siluridae; genus Silurus; species Silurus aristotelis. The sequence goes on along the minus strand of NC_139601.1, from coordinate 11,259,066 downwards.
AGGAAGCCAAAGGTCACATATAGCCTGCAGTTTTCAGTTTATCAAGGTTTGACAACTACTAACATGTCAGAATTTACAGAAAACGACCCATGCAAGAAGTTAACAATAGCGAAAACTAGGGCACCATTTTATGGAAACTAACTTTTAGACTGATAAAATTCGTACAAATTTTGGCATCTTACATCAAGCAGCTGTTAATGGTAGGGAAATTTACAAGCATTTGCATAAAATGATTACCTAGCTACCCATTTATAGCTATTGTAGAACTTTATAGAATATAGATAGAATATAGAGTATTATAGGCAACCAGTCTCTTGTTTTCAACATTTTTGGTTCCTTAATGCAGTCAGGTGTTGCATTCTATTAAATATAAATAGAACCAAATATTTGGCAATATCCAACTATGGTTGATATTTCTTTAGCTAAACGTTATTGAACAAATATCGAAAACATATTTTGACTAATATCCAGCTATTATTGTCTGATTACTATAATCGAGTAGAGCAGAATTAAAAAAAATCTTCAGTCTCTCACTGTTTCACCCTCCTACTTCCCTCCCCCTCATTTCCAGCAGCCGTTCCTGGAGGTGAAGGTTCTCGAGACGACAAAGCGTTCGCGTCGCAATCTCGGCCTGGACTGCGATGAGCACTCGACCGAATCCCGCTGCTGCCGCTACCCACTCACAGTGGACTTTGAGGCATTTGGATGGGATTGGATCATTGCTCCTAAACGCTACAAGGCTAACTACTGTTCAGGCCAGTGTGAGTACATGTTCATGCAGAAGTACCCACACACCCATTTGGTGCAGCATGCCAATCCCAGAGGCTCAGCCGGACCCTGCTGTACGCCCACCAAAATGTCACCCATAAATATGCTGTACTTTAACGACAAACAGCAGATCATCCACGGAAAGATTCCCGGCATGGTGGTGGATCGCTGCGGCTGCTCTTAGACACAAACGGTGGCTCATTTTGTCTGCTCATGACTGTTCAAGTGTCTCCTGGTTTGCTTTCCTCCTACGTCCTGGAAGAGCGATACAAAGATCAAGGAGGCCAAACTTAGCTTGTTACTGTAGTCAGCTAATAACAGAATAATTCATGGTTAAAAAAAACAAAAAACCTGAAGCCGAGGGGCAGAGATTTCTGTGAACAATTTGGAAGTTTGCATATGGGCTGGTGAGAGAAGAGTGAGACATTTATTTATTCCTTTTCTGTTTTTTTTTTCCCAAATGTTTGTTGCTCCTGGTTTTGATTTTAAGTGTTTGCGTTTAACTGTTTAATAGCTGTAAGATAGATATTTTTTAAATTGGCTCCAAAGTGTTTAAGCCAGTTTCTAAGCCTGTTCACTCTGTCTTACCAAAAAGGCAAAAACCCAACACTAAATAGGGATCATGCAATGCCCTCTGTAAATACTGTGACAGTGAAGTCAATGCTGTTTCTTGCTGTTAATTTCTACAAACGAGAATATTCAAAGTTTCAACACATCTAAACGAAGTAAATATGCGCTCATATTAAACTACAATGGCTGCCTAACCTTATTTTAAATATGCTAAATATTTATACTAAATAAATATTAAACATTTATATATATATATATATATATATATATATACAGTAATCCCCCGCTTAACCGCAGTTAGAATCTCGTGGAATTGCATTTGCCATATAAATGATTTGTTTAGCTATTTTCCTCTTAAGATAGACCTAAAAACTTATAGAGAATTGTTTTTATGGTGTTTTATGTTGAAATAATGACAAATATAATTATTGATTATAAAATGAAATAAAATGTTAATACAGTACAGTACAGTATATATAAAATTGCATTTTTGGGGTGGCGTCCGTTTATCGTGGTTTTGGAACGTAACCACCGTGATAAACGGGGGGATTACTGTGTGTATGTATATATATATATATATATATATATATATATATATATATATATATATTAGGGGTGTAATGTACACAAAATTAACAGTCCGGTACTTAACTCAAGTTTCGGTACAAATTTTGGTACGATTAGTGGGAAGAAATGCAAAACATAAATAGCTTGTCATTTTTTATTAATGCAGTTTATTATTATTAACATTTGAACAGTTTACATTTTTAAGACAATTTTAAATAAAATGCCTGCTTGGTTAAATAATGCTAATTAAATTGAGTAATCGATTATATTTGCACAACTTAAATTGATTAAATACAATAAAATATTTATATATTTATATACATTTTTTTATATTTTGTTATACCCCTGGCATTGTTGTGCATGTTTTCAAGTTTAATAATAATTGTAAAAAATGTGCTTAAAATGCGAGGCTGAAACTAAACAAACTTGTGGTCTGCTATTTAATACGTTCCTGAGGGAACTCAGACAATAACTATGTTCTGCACGTAAAAAAGATTCCGAACCGAAAGCCCTGTATCAAAGAATTTCGATACTTATACATGTACTGTTAAGCCCCTTTATATATATATATATATATATACTACATGTTTAGATTTGCAAATGTTCTATATTTGCAGGATATTTAAAAAAATGTTCAACAAAATCACAGACTTGCCCTTGTACAGAAGGATACTTGCTGTCTTCATTTCAAGGCAGGTGTCCTTATGCTGCTTCTAAACGGGACAGATTTTTATCTCAAGGGCACAAATGCTGCCAAGAAAATGTTGCCTACCGAAGCAACCTAATTACTAGTACAAGCACAGGTGGAGCGAAACAGGAAGCTTCATTTTAAAATGAAGATAACCTTTTAAAAAAACCTGTATTTTGTCATATCTTTAATCCAAAGAGGCTGATAAATATTGACTTCACTGTCCCAATACTTACGGTAGGAAACTGATTATGTAAACTTCTTACCGGTTTTTTTTTTGTAGCCAGAGAGATAAGAAAAACTAAAACAAATCCCCTATCTACACTTTATTTCATCCCAAAACATAGTACATTAGAGAAGCAAAAAAAGTATGCCAAAAGAGCCCTACAGTAGATATACATGCTAAAGCAGACCCCCCACCACACACCGCAAATGCAGCTAGCACCCCAGTGCGACATTCCCAAGAATCCAGGCTCCCTTTCATGGCCACTTTGATCTCCTTTTTACTCGTCATCTTGTAAAAGACAAAAAGAAACAAGAAGAGAAAGGGGTTTTTCAAGACTCGTCAATGAGGACAGGAAAAGGGGTTTGCCTGGCAATCAAATTACGACCACAACACTGACTCACACACACATACACACACCCACACACATACACAAAGCCTGACCTTTAGAGCATCAGCTCACACTGGTTAAACACAACCAGTCCTAAATATACAAATTGAAAGGAGATTTTTATTATTCCAGAATTCTTATTATTAATAAAATACTGTATGGCATACTTTTACATTCATATTATGGCTGTTCCTTTTTGTAGACTCTGTATCAGTTTTAGCCTTTAGACAAAGCTCAAGTAATTTTTTTCGGATATAAGATGTAGGCATGTGCTGATACGACATTTCCATGCGACAATAACTGCCTGATATTGAGGAATTGTCTTATATACTGATACTGAAAGTGATATTTATCGCAACATATCATTATCAGCACATCTGATCAGATCAGGCCCCCTCCATCCCCACCCCATCCCACCGCACCCCACCCCACCCCACCATACTCACAGTTGCTGGGTTACGCTTGATTAAAATTCAGCATGTGGCACATTGTACATTTCATGGAAAAAAATAATTCATTTATTGACCTTTTGTTTCATGACATATCACTCCATTATTACTCCTTACTAATCCTTAATGGTATGATGAACTGAAGTGCTTAAAAGGAAAAGAAAAAAAAGATGACGAAGTCTCATCCTCACTAGATGTCTAAGCAAATAAGAATATTGCTCTGTTGGAAACGAAAGCACTATGCTGTTGGATAAAGGAGACGCCTTCTGACCTTATATATAAATAATATATGTATATAATTTTTTTTTTAAAGGGGTACAAAAGAACCTTTCTGGGCACTCTACCTTACCAACTATAAATTTTGCACTATGGGAATGGCAAGAGAAGTCATGTCTGTATTTGTATTATACCTTTCCAAGCACAAGAGCTTGTACATGGACTATAACAGTTAAAAAAAAGAAAAGAAAAAAAAGAAGTCTGAGTTTATGGAGTGGATATACAGCGACTATTCATCATATTTTGCTTCACCTTTATGCTTTTTTGATGATCTTTTTTTCCCCCATCTTCTAAAGCAGAGACTTGTCATCATGTCTTTCTAACAAAACGAACTTTACTGAACAAATGGACAATTATCCTGCTTGGACTATTTATGGGTGCAGGATGATAAAAAAAAATTCTGAAGCTCTCTCTCTCTCTCTCTCTCTCTATGAACATCTTAAGCTTATTTGGAATGGGCAAACGTTGGATGGATTGCATTTTAACATTGACAATTGTCAAAACAATTATAACAAGGAGATCAGCAAACTGTTTGAGACCAGCGGTTTGGAGTCGGCAAATGAAAGTTTAAATCCCACTGACTGCCAGTAAAACAAACCCCTCAACCTCTGCTCAACTCTGTTTACGGATTGGATTCTGCCTCGATGTAATCACGTTGGTTTAAATGTGATGTACAATTAATAAACGCAAGTAGATGCAGGTGCAAATATATTAAGGTGTGTTTTCACTATAGGAAATTTATTTCGTTGATTTTAAATTATATCTATAAATAAATGCAATATTGTGCGCTATGTGGCAGCAGACACTCATTGTTGGAATAGTGAAATAAGCAGAATGCAGTACATGATGGGTCCTTTATGATCTACAGATTAGCACACATGCAGCCATGCTAAACTGACAGACTTCACACCAAGCCTACATAGAGTTTGGGATATTACTGGAATTACCTTTTACTGAAATGGATGTAAAGGTCTGGCTACTCACATTTGGTCATTTGCTGTAAATGATGAACATTACTGCAGTATTGACAAGGTAAATACATAAAATTTGCTGAATAATACAATATTTCATTGATTTGTAGCATTGTTCTATTGGATCATTATTCAAAATAGTGTAATAATAATAATTTTTCTCCCAATAATCATTAACCCAGCCTCTAAAGACAGCTTTAAAGAGGACGTTGTATTTTAGAAGTGTTGCAGCTGAAACAATTCCGAATTGACCTGTATATTATGTATCAGGCCTATTCTAGAAGTTTTTGGCAACATTTAAGGACAAACACAATTACTGTCAGATACAATGTCTGTATTGACTTGGGACACTTTAAACAGACTTACTTGTTAGCTTAATAAGTCTCCAGGATTTGTGCGAGACATTTGATTTTTGGCTGAATTTTCTGTTGTTATTTTCCATCATTTTGTTTCCCATAAAGGCACAAAACCTACATAAAAAAAAATTTAAATTTCAATTCAAATCTGAACAATTCATGAAGTAATGAAGCACACAGTCCCAATAAACCATGGATATTACCTTTACATCACATGTAGTTCCCTGTAAAGCTGCTTTGAGACAATGTCAGTTGTTAAAAGTGCTATGCAAATAAAAATGAATTGAACTGAAGTATAGGCACTTCCTGTGTAGCAGAGATAAAGCAGTGGAGTTGATGTGGAGACTGTAATGCACGTGATCATTTGAGACTAATCTCCATCTGTGGATTATTAGGACTGGAAAACTATGGACCCTTCTGCATAAATAAATAAGTGTAGATGTTCTCAGTGTAAATAAGCATTCAGCATCTCATCTCTTTCTCCAAACACGTTCTCTGCTTTGAAGATATCTGTTTTTCTTTTCCTTTGCTGTCTCATCCACTTTTTATTTTTTAAAGCTATGTAGATGAACGAATTATAAATTTGTAGGCTGAAATCTGTGCAAATGAATACTTGGTTTCTTTGGTTTTGTTCGTTTGGTCTCTTTTTCTACAATAAATCATTTATTTAGCCTAAAAAAGTGTTATGTTCCTTTACTAACTGAATATCCATGACCACAGATCACTAATACTGACTGACACTCTCACACAGGATGCAAACAGAAGCCATGTCCAGTAAAGCAGATTGGCACTGCAGACCTGCCTATTGCCATGCACACCTCAGGGAAAAAACTGCTAAATAATTGACACAGAGAAGAATGTATAATGTATATTACCTGCTTGCAAATAACTGTTTCTTTCCATAGCAAAAGTCTTCTTGATCTATTACCAAAGAAAAGGGTTCATTCTCAGGGCTAACTACGCAAAGTGGAAGCAGAAGGCTGGTGACGGAGTCCAGCCATGGACGTGCTTTGTTTGCCTCACATATGGGGTGCAGCATGACCCAATTAGCGTCACCTTATAGCAGGGCCTCTCATCAACCTAATTTAGGGGATTTAAAGAACAAATGAGCCTCTTATGGATGCAAATGAAGCAGAGCCTCCCACCTTTGGCCTATAAAGTGACAATGTTTGCAATCACTGCCAGTAGGTGCACATTTGAGTTTTAATGGATGTAGAACAGAAAGACAATACTATTTGAAAAGCAAGGAATGGATTTCCACTGGCCTTTGCAATTAACCTACACTGGGAGAAAAATTCTGAAAAGATTCTGAAAAAAAGGTACAGCTGTATGATCCGGAGCAAGTGTTATCCAAAGTGAAATGCAGTGGATCAACTGCTGCAATTCTGATGAATTAATATCTGGTCAGTGCCTCAAAGTGAATTAATGCGAAGATAAAATCAAATTGTTAAAATGGATTTTAGTAAAAATATCCAGCAAGTAAAAACACATACATAAGAGTCTTTCTGGGTGTTTATTTTTAATCAATCTGTTAAAGCAGGGGTCACCAAACCTTTTTAATCTGAGAGCTACTTCTTGGGTACCGATTAATGTGAAGGGCTACCAGTTTGATACACACTTCTGAAATAACAAATTTGCTCAATTTACCTTTAATTATATGTTATTATTAATAATTAATGATATTCATCTATGTGAAGACACTGATCATGTTATTGATTTCTTACAATAATTATCAACAATGATTTAACAATGTAGGAAGCAGATAGATGCAGCTCACTGGTAAGTGGCGCTATGGTGAGCTATTTTTAGAAAAGGCCAGCGGGCAACTCATGTGCTGCCCCCGGGCACCATGTTGGTGATCCCTGTGTTAGAGTATACAAATTCTAATTGCCCTGCAGATTAAAAACAAACTGAGCTGTGCAGAAATTTGGCAGGTGTTTATTGTACGAACTTGCACCACATTGAGTAACAAAAAAAAAAAATGCAAAATAAAAAAAGTAAAGAAATGGTCAGTCACACAGTTCCAAATCTCTCCTTCCTCTTCTTCAGCTTTTCTTCTTCTAAAAACTGCACAAAGAACAGAAGACTCCATTAAGTAAATGTGTTTGCCACTAATATGTATTTTTTTCAAAGTTTCAGGCTCTTCCGTTTTGTAAAAGAATGCCGCAATAACTGCGTTTATACTGCTGCTAGAATTAAAGACCTTAAATATGTGCTCAAGTGTATTCAAAAATATATATTTCTTGTATATGAATATACGATTCTTTATAATATAAAGCTCTCAAATCATGCAGATACAGGTGTCAGGGTCCACATTGGGCAGCCCTCCATCTCTCTCTCTCTCTCTCTCTCTCTCTCCCACACACACACACACACACACACACACACACACACGTGATGCATTTTGATTCATGGGAGAGCCTGGCTCTGTCACGAGAAAATGACCTTATCAAAATGCCAACGTTTTTACATTTCGTCAAATCGCACACCCGTAGGCCCTCTGCCTTAGATCTCAATTTTAATCTTCACAATACAAAGGTACTTATCTTTATCTAGTAAAATCTAACACTGACACGGAGCTTCACTTTAAGAATGAAATATCAAGTTGACCATATGACTTGTAATGACATCATTAGAATTTTCAACAGTAACAAGTGCTAGCAAGCTAAAATAAGCACTCTGACAGTATTTGACTTATGTATGGCACACATTTCACTAATTGACCACAATAAAAGCTAGATCTTTGTGATGTTTTTGTCAGTCAGCTTCATACACTAATGTCTTGTCAACTTATAATAGTATTTTGCTTTTCAGCTGTCAGACAAGAGAACAAAGGAATCACATCTAGATGCAGATTAATGCATTAATAAAACAGCAGTAGAGGCTATTAATCTAAATCAAACTTTAAAGCATCTTACAAGCCAAACATCTAATGTATCAAGTAACAAGTGGCATCATTAAAAAGCTCTTTATAAACATAGCATCAAAACTTTTATAAAACCAGCACCAGCCTGTTAATAATGTGCAATCTGAAAGTAGTAGGTTGCTTTATCATGACTACTTGTTCATGTTCACAAAAGGAAAGTATTAGGTTCTGCTTACTCATGAGCAAGTATGAAAATAGCAAACAACATTATCTGGCAGTGAACAAGCATAACCATCAGATCCAGAAGAGATCTCATAGATCTTACTGTAATACAAGTACCTATGTTCTGTCTAAATGAATAAGTGGCTGTTTTTTTCTACAAATAAACCTGTTTCATGCACTTTTTCTCTGGTCTGATGTTTGTCTGCCTATAACTGTCTACTGAGAGGTGGTGTCAAAGTGATGATTGTGGACATGAATTTAAAAATGTAAAATAAAAAAAGCAAGGCATCAGTGCCACCTAGTGTTCAGTGATATGTGTTAAACATTACTAGGTTGGCTGCCCTAACTTAGCCATCAGGTCTTAATAACAATTCCCTGAAAGGTGTTTCATCCAGAATTCAATTTTAAATATTTACTGTTTCATAACTTCATATGTCATCACGTTCCACCAATAAACTATGGCCTACCTTCTTGTACACAGGGGAGACGCTCATACCAAATCGCTCCGCTCTTTTCCTCATTTTCTCGATGTAGACCTGAGGACCACAGAGGATGTAAATCATTACTAGGAAAGTAATAAGTACGTTCTGCACAAGTCCTAAGAGGCCATGCATTATAATATATTTATCTTTCTTGTGATCTCGACAAACATTGTTTCCTCCTGATCAGTACTTAAAGGTTTTTGTGTATGCGGCATAAGAGCATATTCGAGAGCAGGGGTCATCAACATGGTGCCCACGGGCATTAGGTAGCCAGCATGGACCACATGAGTAGTCCGTGGGCCTTTTCTAAAAAAATAGCTGTTTCCTACTTTGTTAAATCATTTTTGATAATTATTATGAAAAATCATTAACATGATCAGCTTCTTCACATAGATGAATATTATTAAGTATTAATAATAACATATGATAAAAGGTAAATTAAGCAAATTAGTTATTTCAGATCAAACTGAAAACTGTGTATCAAACTGGTAGTCCTTCACATTAATCGGTATTTAAGAAGTAGCTCTCAGTTTCAAAAAGGTTAGTGACCCCTGTTCTAGAGGCAGCATGATGGATAATAACCAGAACCATGCTTCAGCGGGTGCGTGGAAAACAACTTATGTCATGTCAAGATCATAAGAACATTTCGTGTTGTGATCACGACAAAACAAGAAAGAAAAAAAATATTATAATGCAATGACTCTTAGGACTTTTGTACGATTCAGACTGTGTTGAAGTCATTTAGGAGTACCTCAAGTTTAATTGTCCATGTTTATCAGGGATCCAATTTATACATTATTTTAGAAATTAGTATGCTTTTATATATATATATATATATATATATATATATATATATATATATATATATATATATATATATATATATATATATATATATATATATATATAAATTAAATAAAACAGGTGTATTTCTTTAGCTTCAGCCAGGTGGAGTCTAATAACAGCATCAGACATCGCTTTATTGTTATGGGGGAAAAAAGATTAATAATAATAATAATAATAATTAAAAAAAAAATTATATATATATATTTTTTTTTGAATTATTATTATTATTATTATGAATCTTTTTTCCCCCATAACAATAAAGCGATGTCTGATGCTGTTATTAGACTCCACCTGGCTGAAGCTAAAGAAATACACCTGTTTTATTTAATTTGTAGTACAGCCTAAAGGTGCTAAACAGAAAAATAATCTTGGAAAAAAATTCTCGAATTCTCTTTTATGGTTTAAATTTTAGAGTCAAGTTCAATACCTCAAAATGCTTTTCACACTAAATCTTTGCTGCTTTACTTTAGGTGACCACAAAAAATACACTGAGCCAAATAATCATTTAGAATGACAGAAAGTCTGCCAGTTGTCTGGGATTCATAAAAGGAGAGTTGAAGGCAACTATTGTTTTCTATTTCAGCCCTTTAAACCACCAGGGCAGTGTGTAACCCCTAGATAATGTGTTCACATTACTAGGAAGAAAGATGTTATGCTTATATAATATGAAGAATAATGTTTATAATACATAATATAGAGTGCAATCCAAACCCAGTTGCTAGCTTTGAATGGCACACCTCAAAATAAAGTCTGTGGTATAGAGTGGCATGGGGGGGGGTCCAGATCCGTATATATTGAGTCCAACCCACACTGGGTGTGTGTGTGTGGAAGGGGGCTGGGGAATGGGCATATCTTACCTGGCTACCATCTGTTATAAATAACTTTTATTAGCACGCACTGGGCACAGACAGAAGTGCTGAAGGCTACAAGGGCACACGACTGATTCACAAAGTGAGGTTTATATGAACTTGGGCAGAAATCCTAGATTCAGTCACACAAGAACATGCAGAGCATGAATACTCAGAAGGGAAACTTGAGACTAATTGAGAACGTCTATGACTGAAGTATGACTGCAGTAATTATCGCCACTACAGCGTCATGCCTCCCTTGTTGGACGATCATGCATGATGTGTGCATATGCACACGGTGGTATCCAGGTGTTTCATGCTGCAGCTAATCATTCAGAAACATGGAATTGAACAAATTCCAGACTAAAGTTTATTTTGTTAATTCTTCTATTTTCCTGATGTTTAAAGGGGGAGGGGCTAAGCTAATTAAAGTAAAATAAAAGTATATAATTTAAATATAAATTCTAGCTTCTTGTTACAATGTAAAAAAGAAATCATTATAAAACCTCAGCATGGCGGCAGCGCTGGTCTCAATTCCAAATCTCTCTTTCTTCTTCTTCAGCTTTTATTCTTCTGGAACCTGCACAAAGAACAGAAGACTCCATCAAGTAAATGTGTTTGCCAATAATATGTATTTTTTTCAAAGTATTAGGCTCTTCCATTTTGTAAAAGAATCTAATAACTGTGTTTATACTGCTGCTAGAATTAGAGACCTTAAATATGTGCTCAAGTGTATTCAGAAATATATATTTACTGTATATGAAAATTCTATTCATCAAAATATTAAGCTCTCAAATCATGCAGATACAGGTGAAGAGCTTTACATTCAACCAGAACATGGGGGGAAAAAAAAAGAAATTCAAGAATCTAGCAAGCGTGATCTGTGTGTTACAGAAAATTTAAAACTCGACGTGACAATAAGTTCAGTTTATTTTAATGGTTTTCCCATTTAACAGATCCAAATTCAATAGAGCAGCTTAGGGAGGTTTTAGGAGATTTGCAGCATGAATGTGCAGCAATTACACTGTGATCAGAAGGATGTATTCAAAAAGAATATTGATTTGGCTCCTGCTTTGCAGCTACAAAATCCTCCACAGATCAGTGAGGGTCTTCCTCTACATTTGGGAGCATGTCGGTGCACTGAATCTGAGCACTGATGTCTAGCAAAATACCCTGCTGTGAGGTTGGTATTCTTATTAATCCCAAATGTGTTCAGTAGGGTTAAGGTGACGGCTCTATGCAAACCACTTGAGTTCTTTCACATTAACCTTGGCAAACCACTTCTTTATGGACCGCAGTGTGAGCACAAGGGAATCGTCATGATGAAATGGTTTTGGGCCCCTTAGTTCCTCATACTGCTGCATAAAAAAGCATTTTGTGTTCCTTTTATTACTTAACTTCCTTAAAGTTTGAGGAATAGCAAAACATAAAAAGGTATTTTGAGATGACCACATAATATATGTACTGCAGTTATGTAGAATTCATGCAAAGATAAACTGAGGCTTTTCAGGACAGCAATAAATGAAAAGGAAAGTGGCTGTTGAATGTAAATAAAATCTCCTAGTTTACCTGTAGTGCTGCAGAAACGCTCTCACAGTCACTTATACGGTCACGGTAATTTTATAATAAAAATTATAATAAATAAATAAAAATCCTGCTCACTACTAAATATAAATGGTTTTGTGTAAGAAATATAAATATTTAGAAAATTGTTCAAAAAACAAAATAGCAGAGGAAGTCCTCATGACTGAGGAACATTAATGGAAAACCATGGGGGAGGGGGAAGAGATGAGGTCACAGGTTACATGCAACCCTAGGTATGCATTTAATGATTAGCAGCTTTGTGCTTGGATTAGATTCTACCTTGCGTGTGAATTGCCTTGCGTAAAAGTATTTGGGATGAAACAAGAAAAAGATGATAAAAAGGTCACAAAAGTAAACCTAACTTTAGCTATTCAAATGGTCAACTAGTTTGAGGGCAGATTTTTAAACTGGTTTGTATTTATCCCAGGGAGGCAGAATGGGAGCCACATTATTTATTTTCTTACTTTAACTACGGTTACATTAAATCAAGTAAAAAAAAAAATAAAAAAAAAGCCTGCTGAATACGGTGATCGATTTAAAGTAGTTGCCAAATAATGAATTACGGCAACATTAATAGAAACTCGTATTGCACTGTTGACTGCTTTAATGTTTCTTGCAACCGCTGTGGTTGTGTTGTGTAGTGAGATATTAATCACATAAGGACAGATAACTGAGTTTTGCATTTATGAATAAAGCAAAGTAAATAGATTATATTACATCTTGTATTATTATAGGTAGTTTTTCTCTTACCAGGATAATTTAAATTAATGGTGAAGGGGAGAAAGCCTTTTTTCTCAGCGGAAACGTTCTGCCAGCTTTTTTGGAAACAAGTTACTTTATAGTATGACTTCTGAAAAGGGCAGAGTTTCTTAAAGCCAGGATTTGGCTGAATAGCTCTGTGGGTCTCCATAGTTGTCGAAGCCAAAGCAGCGGGCACAGCGTGGCCTCATCTCTCCCAGCGCTCATACAGTGCAGCCAATCTCATTTCCATCTCCTGAGATCATCAAGTTCATTTAGTAGCACTGCAAACCCCCCCCACCACACACACGCACACACACACACACACACACACACACACACACACACACACACACACACACACACACACTCTTTCTTTTCACTCATCATGTTTTCTTTTTGCATTCCAAACCAATATTGGTCCGAACGCAGGGCCTCTCCATGTTGTCCAAGGCTTTGACTCTGTCTATTCACAAAGCCTTTTCTAGAGCAGATTGAACTAGTGAGCGAAACAGTTTGAAGAAGTTTTAGATTGAAAGCGTTTTTCATACCAATGAGTAAAAACCCACAAAGGCTTGTGCTAGAGATGTCCTCTGTGCTAGAGATGTTCAGCTGCAGAAACAAAATCGGGTCAAATTTGATGTGCTGAGCATATATAAATTAATAGCGAAAAGGATGTGTCCATTCTACATTGCAACAATTTGGGGGCTTTTTTATTTATTGCCATCAGAATGATTGACCTCACTCACCATATAATTACCCTGTGTCGTAACAATGTGACGTCATGACTTTGCATTGTGCAAAAAAAAAAAAAAGCAGGGCATATGGTGTGTGTGTGTGTGTGTGTGTGTGTGTGTGTGTGTGTGTGTGTGTGTGTGTGTGTGTGTGTGTGTGTGTGCATAATTACTGCAGGACAAGAGGCTATTCTGTCAGCTGATAATGCATCTTATGGGGCTCAAATTTGGAGGCACTAAATGCATATCATTATACAAAGAAAACAGTTCATTCACACTAAACACTGCACTTTGTTGGAAGATAAGGAATAGCAAGGAATAAACAAGATATATAAAAAGTATGCAGGTAGGATTCTGCCTGTAAAGCTTGAGTCAGCATTCTTTGCTGTAGGTGAAGCAATGTGTCCCCATAAAACTTTCCCCAGAATGTACTTGTCTATCTACATGACTGGGAAATTACACTATATTGTGCAACTAAAACGGGGGTTCATCGTACTGCCTTTTAATTAATTTCACACGTAAGTCCATATCAAGGGGCACTATAAATGAACAAGAAGCAAACTGCTGGATTTATGGAGTAGTTATCTGGCCCAAGATTATATTATCATATCCAAGTTGGCCAGTATTTGGTCTTTTTCTGGATAGTTTATATGTCAAAAACTAGAATTGTAGGACATTTACAGTGAGGAAAATAAGTATTTGAACACCCTGCTATTTTGCAAGTTCTCCCACTTAGAAATCATGGAGGGGTCTGAAATTGTCATCGTAGGTGCATGTCCACTGTGAGAGACATAATCTAAAAAAAAAAATCCAGAAATCACAATATATGATTTTTAAACTATTTATTTGTATGATACAGCTGCAAATAAGTATTTGAACACCTGTCTATCAGCTAGAATTCTGACCCTCAAAGACCTGTTAGTCTGCCTTTAAAATGTCCACCTCCACTACATTTATTATCCTAAATTAGATGCACCTGTTTGAGGTCGTTAGCTGCATAAAGACACCTGTCCACCCCATACAATCAGTAAGAATCCAACTACTAACATGGCCAAGACCAAAGAGCTGTCCAAAAAAAACTAGAGACAAAATTGTACACCTCCACAAGGCTGGAAAGGGCTACGGGGAAATTGCCAAGCAGCTTGGTGATAAAAGGTCCACTGTTGGAGCAATCATTAGAAAATGGAAGAAGCTAAACATGACTGTCAATCTCCCTCGTACTGGGGCTCCATGCAAGATCTCACCTCGTGGGGTCTCAATGATCCTAAGGAAGGTGAGAAATCAGCCTAGAACTACACGGGAGGAGCTGGTCAATGACCTGAAAAGAGCTGGGACCACCGTTTCCAAGGTTACTGTTGGTAATACACTAAGACGTCATGGTTTGAAATCATGCATGGCACGGAAGGTTCCCCTGCTTAAACCAGCACATGTCCAGGCACGTCTTAAGTTTGCCAATGACCATTTGGATGATCCAGAGGAGTCATGGAAGAAAGTCATGTGGTCAGATGAGACCAAATTAGAACTTTTGGGTCATAATTCCACTAAAAGTGTTTGGAGGAAGAAGAATGATGAGTACCATCCCAAGAACACCATCCCTACTGTGAAGCATGGGGGTGGTAGCATCATGCTTTGGGGGTGTTTTTCTGCACATGGGACAGGGCAACTGCACTGTATTAAGGAGAGGATGACCGGGGCCATGTATTGCGAGATTTTGGGGAACAACCTCATTCCCTCAGTTAGAGCATTGAAGATGGGTCAAGGCTGGGTCTTCCAACATGACAATGACCCAAAGCACACAGCCAGGATAACCAAGGAGTTGCTCTGTAAGAAGCATATTAAGGTTCTGGCTTGGCCTAGCCAGTCTCCAGACCTAAACCCAATAGAGAATCTTTGGAGGGAGCTCAAACTCCGTGTTTCTCAGCGACAGGCCAGAAACCTGACTGATCTAGAGAAGATCTGTGTGGAGGAGTGGGCCAAAATCCCTCCTGCAGTGTGTGCAAACCTGGTGAAAAACTACAGGAAACATTTGATCTCTATAATTGCAAACAAAGTCTACTGTACCATATATTAACATTGACTTTCTCAGGTGTTCAAATACTTATTTGCAGCTGTATCATACAAATAAATAGTTTAAAAATCATATATTGTGATTTCTGGATTTTTCTTTTAGATTATGTCTCTCACAGTGGACATGCACCTACGATGACAATTTCAGACCCCTCCATGATTTCTAAGTGGGAGAACTTGCAAAATAGCAGGGTGTTCAAATACTTATTTTTCTCACTGTAAGTCAAGTAATTGTAGGACAACAAAAAACTTTCAGTAACAACAAAAAAAGGCAAGCCTAGATCTACTAGAAAAAATTCAAGAAGTGGTTAATGTCAATATAACAAATGCAGAAAAACAGTGGTCCAAACAGTATCAAATCTTTTGGTGGATATTCATCCCCACAAACATGCTTCTTAAAGATCCATTTGATGCACAATAGTAACTTACAGATGGTGCTACTGAGTTCAACGTGTGATATCAAATCAACATGACTACACACAGCAGCAGCAGCATTTCCACTCGAAATGAGTCAAAGTGTATAATTAAGCATTTGCTTTACAGCAGTCATGTTAAATCTACAACACAGTTTTAAGAATGAAGAGATGTTCAACACTCTTATCTAAATAAAGGTTGGGAGTCCCTTGCAACTTTCAGGTTAACTGTGGATAACTTAATGGATTACATTTCAGGTATATACCACTGGCTACAAATACACACAAAAAATGTCTCTCTCCAACATTTTGTTAACAATCAATATGTATATATTTAAAAACTAAAAACAAAATACTTTAGGTGGATTGTCTTTTTTCATCACAGGGCTGATTCATCTAAACCTGAATAACTGCAGATTGTCAAAGCTTATCTTGACATTACAGGTGAAATGAGGTTAAAGGCCATGGACATTCTGAAAAGAGGGGGGTTGAAGTTAAATAAGGAGAAGAAAAGAGGGGGCTGAAGGGGGGGTGTACACATTCATCAACCAAACCAGCTTTTCATACTACTTACAGATGCATAGCATGTCTCTCAAAAACAATCAGTATTTCAGTTCTCTCTCAATCAGCTTTTCTAAGAATTCTTTTATTTTGGGGTGGGGTGGGGGGTGTAAAAAGCGATTTGCAATCTGTCGAATGATTGCGTTGACGGTGAAGAAGAGAGGGCCCCATCTCTTGTCCACTATGCTGCCTGTCCATCCCCCCGCTTAGCCCCCTGGGAGGAGGTGTGTTGCGCTGCGGTACCACTAAATCAACATTGTTATAATGATGTGTCACACTTGACCCTGTGCAGCTCTGCTCGCTCACACGGGTGTCAGGACCCACAATGGGCATCCCTCCATCTCTCTCTCTCACACACACAAACACACACACACACACACACACACACACACACACACACACACACACACACACACACACGTGATGCATTTTGATTCATGGGAGAGCCTGGCTCTGTCACGAGAAAATGACCTTATCAAAATGCCAACGTTTTCACATTTCGCCAAATCACACACCCGTAGGCCCTCTGCCTCAGATCTCACTTCCCATCTTCGCAATACAAAGGTACTTATCTTTATCCAGTAAAACCCTGACACAGAGCTTTGGAGAACAGAGCAAAAATTAAATATCAAGTTGACTATATGACTTGTAATGACCTCATTATAATTTTCAACAGTAACAAGTGCTAGCAAGCTTAAATAAGCTACTCTGACAGTATTTGACTTATGTATGGCACACATTTCACTATTAAACCACAATAAAATTTAGATCTTTGTGAGGTTTTTGTCAGTCAGTCAGTTTGTGATAGCATTTTGCTATTCAGCTGTCAGACAAGAGAACAAAGGAATCACATCTAGATGCAGATTAATGCATTAATAAAATAGTAGTAGAGGCTATTAATCTAAATCAACTTTTAAAGCATCTGACAAGCCAAACATCTAATGTATCAAGTAACAAGTGGCATCATAAAAAAGCTCTTTATAAACATAGCATCAAAACTTTTATAAAACCAGCACCAGCCTGTTAACCTGGAAAAACAAAGACAGTGTGGAGCCCAAGATCATAATGTGTAATCTGAAAGTAGAAGGTTGCTTTATCATGACTACTTGTTCATGTTTACAAAACAGAAAGTATTAGGTTCTGCTTGCTTATGAGCAAGTATGAAAAGAGCAAACAACATTATCTGGCAGTGAACAAGCATAAACATTAGATCCACAGAGAAGAAGAGATCTCATAGATCTTGCTGTAAAAAAAGTACCTATGTTCTGTCTAAATGAATAAGTGGGTGTTTTTTTCTACAAACAAACCTGTTTCATGCACTTTTTCTCTGGTCTGATGTTTGTCTGCCTATAACTGCCTACTGAGAGGTGGTGTCAAAGTGATGATTGTGGAGATTAATTAAAAAAAAAAAAAAAGCAAGGCATTAGTGCCACCTAGTGTTCAGTGATATGTGTTAAACATTAATAGTTTGGCTGCCCTAACTGAGCCATCAGGTCATAAGAACAATTCCCTGAAAGGGGTTTCATCCAAAATTCAATTTTAAATATGTAGAGCCCTGCTAAATTAGGGTCTAATAATTATTTGGTTTTTATTTTCTTTTACACAAAGAGTAAAAACTTGTTTATATCACTAAGAGATATAACTAAGAAAAAAATTTTTTATTAAAAAAAAGTGTTGTTTAACCAATAAGGTGATTTCTGACACACCTCTGAGGTCAGAGGTGAGAGAAGAGGGAGGAAGTGAAGTGTAAGAGAGAAGGACGACACGAGGAGTCTAGGAAAAAGAAAAAGGTGCGCGAATCGTGCGGTGCAGGTGTAAAGCCTGACTACTGGGTTTGTGACGATATACAAGAACAATGAACAGATAAAAGACTGCTAAGAAAAATAATTGTGGATGAACTCTATGTAGAGAGTGTGAGTGTAAGAGTAACTGGACAGTTTTTTAGTCCCAGGACTACGTGAGCTTTGTGTGAGTTGTACAGTTTGCAAAGTCGCAGAAAATAAACTATCATAAAGTTTGAGTGTACAAACGCTGTTTTGTGGGGCTTTGTTTTCTTTACATTTGTTTCTGTTAATAAATGGTTATTGGTTATACAATATATTCTTATGTTATATGTTATTCCTGAGTAACCCAGCCATTATGGATGCACAAGCCAGTGCACTCTTAGTGCCGGTCCCAAGCCCGGGTAAATGGGGAGGGTTGCGTTAGGAAGGGCATCCAGCGTAAAACATGTGCCAAATCAAATATGCGGATCACAAATGAGAATTTCATACCGGATCGGTCGAGGCCCGGGTTAACAACGACCGCCACAGGTATCGTTAGCCGACAGGGTACCGGTGGAAATTGGGCTACTGTTGGCTGAAGGAGGAGAAGGAGAGGAGGAAGACGTCTACAGAGACGGCAGGGAAAGAAGCAGTGCAGAAGAGTGGAGGTTCGGGTTGGTACTTTAAATGTTGGTACTATGACTGGTAAAGGGAGAGAGATAGCTGATATGATGGAGAGGAGAAAGGTAGATGTGCTGTGTGTTCAGGAGACCAAGTGGAAAGGAAGTAAGGCCAGGAACATTGGAGGTGGGTTCAAACTGTTCTATCATGGTGAGGATGGAAAGAGAAATGGTGTAGGGGTGATTCTGAAGGAAGAGTACAGTAAGAGTGTAGTGGAGGTGAAGAGAGTTTCTGATAGGGTGATGATCGTGAAGGTGGAAGTTAAAGGGATGATGATAAATGTCATCAGTGCCTATGCCTCACAAGTGGGCTGTGAGATGGAGGAGAAGGAAAGATTCTAGAGTGAATTAGATGAAGTGGTAGATGGTGTACCTAGGAATGGGTAGGTATGGTTTTAAGGAGAGGAATGTGGAAGGGCAGATGGTGGTAGATTTTGCTAAAAGGATGAAAATGGCAGTGGTGAACACTTATTTTAAGAAGAAGAAAGATCATAGGGTGACGTATAAGAGTGGAGGAAGGTGCACACAGGTGGACTATGTGCTATGCAGGAGTTGCAACCTGAAGAAGATTGGAGACTGTAAGGTGTTGGCAGGGGAAAGTGTAGCTAGACAGCATCGGATGGTACATTGTGTATTTGTGTATTTAGAGAAGGCGTACGACAGGGTGCCAAGAGAGGGGTTGTGGTATTGTATGAGGAAGTCAGGTGTGTCAGAGA
Source organism: Silurus aristotelis (assembly GCF_946808225.1). NCBI lineage: Eukaryota > Metazoa > Chordata > Actinopteri > Siluriformes > Siluridae > Silurus > Silurus aristotelis. Next base: position 11,239,287 of record NC_139601.1, on the reverse strand, counting down.
AGTATGTGAGGGTGGTGCAGGACATGTATGAGGACAGTGTGACGGCAGTGAAGTGTGCAGTAGGTACGACAGACTGGTTCAGGGTGAAGGTTGGACTGCATCAAGGATCGGCCCTGAGTCCTTTTCTGTTTGCAGTGGTGATGGACAGGTTGACGGACGAGGTCAGACAGGAGTCTCCCTGGACTATGATGTTTGCGGATTATATTGTGATTTGTTGTGAGAGTAAGGAGCAGGTTGAGAAGAGCCTGGAGAGGTGGAGATATGCGCTGGAGAGAAGGGAAATGAAACTCAGTAGGAGTAATACAAAATACAGAGGGAGGGCAGTGGTGCGGTTGCAGGGAGAAGAGCTGGAGAAGGTGGAGGAATTCAGGTACCTGGGGTCAACTGTGCAAAGTAATGGAGATTGTGTTAGAGAAGTGAAGAAAAGAGTGCAGGCAGGGTGGAGTGGGTGGAGAAGAGTGACAGGAGTGATTTGTGATAGAAGAGTATCTGCAAAAATGAAGGGGAAAGTTTATAGGTCTGTGGTGAGACCTGTGATGTTGTATGGATTAGAGACAGTGGCATTGAGTAAAAGACAGGAGGTGGAGCTGGAGGTAGCAGAGCTGAAGATGTTGAGATTTTCGTTGGGAGTGACGAGGATGGATAAGATTAGAAATTAGTTTATCAGAGGGACAGTGCATGTAGGATGTTTTGGTGACAAGGTGAGGGAGGCGAGATTGAGATGGTTTGGACATGTGCAGAGGAGGGACATGAATTATATTGGTAGAAGAATTCTGAGGATGGAGCGACCAGGTTCATGGATGTGGTGAGGGAAGACATGCAGGTAGTTGGTGTAAAAGAGGCAGATGTAGAGGACAGGGTGGTATGGAGACGGATGATCCGCTGTGGCGACCCATAATGGGAGCAGAGGAAGAAGAAGAAGAATATATGTTACTCCTGAGTGATAGAAGATCATGTCTAAAAGAAACACTGAAGTCTGAAGCCCGAGGTTAATAACAGTATTTTGGAGTTACTTTGGTAGTAAACAAATTACACCTTAAGTAAATTGAGATGTGCCTCTCACGTGTAATATTAAATTCTAAGTTTCCCTAGACAATTTGAGCCAGTGAATCAGTGAGAGGGCTACAAATATTTACTGTTTCATAACTTTATATGTCATAACGTTCCACCAATAAACTATGGCCTACCTTCTTGTACACAGGGAAGACGCACATGCCGAATCGCTCCACTCTTTTCCTCATTTTCTCGATGTCGACCTGAGGACCACAGAGGATGTAAATCATTATTATTTATCATTATTTTATATATATATATTTTTTTTATAATTTTTTACACCAATAACAATAAAGCGATGTCTGATGCTGTTATCAGCCTCCAGCTGGCTGAAGCTAAAGAAATACACCTGTTTTATTTAAGGTGCTAAATAGAAAAATAATCTTGAAAAAAATAATTCTTGAATTCTCTTTTATGGTTTATATTTTAGAGTGAAGTACAATAACTCAAAATAGTTTTTACACTAAAGCTTTGCTTCTTTACTTTAAATGACCACAGAAAATACACTGAGCCAAATAACCATAAGGTGTTTGTACTACCTGGTGCTACCCTAAAATCTAATTCTCTGCCTTGAGTAAAGCTTATGGTTGTTACTGGGCAGTGAAATGCTTTTTAAAAAGGTATGACTGCAATGCACTTGATTTACACTGAAGAAATTATTGTACATCTTATTTCACACCACACTGTTCTATATAGGTTATGCGTCTGTAAAACTAGTCCTGTCCGATACAGACATGATGAAAGACTCATGGATTACTATTCAAATTAAATTCATATCTGATATTTCTTAATATAGGATTACAATAAACAAATGTTTAATTTTGACACCTATTTTAAGATATTGTACTTTTTTCAGGCTTAACATAACATTGTTAAATATGCCTAGAGAGAATTTATATAGCAGTATATAAGATTTAATAGCTTGATTTCAATGAATAAAAGCATTAAAATCTTTTAAATCAAATACAAATATTACATCAACAAGCACATATTCAAGATATTTTTTTTAAATCGTAATCTTAGTCAATATGCTAAACCCAAATAAAAACAAGCATATCAGGGTATTTTTTTGATAACAAGATTATGAATAATTATCAAACAGGGATAAAAACCTGCCTTAAAAAGCATAAAATCAACAATTTCCAAAACAATATTCAGAACTATCAAAAGTGAGAATTTTTGGCAAAGCAAAAATAAATATTCCTCTGCTGGTGCATAATAGAACTCTTAATGAAGAGATTTTTTTCAATAACATTTAGTCAGCTGATTCCAGAATAAGCATTTTTTTTAAGGAATGTCACCTACCAAAAAGAACAGACTGCAGAAAAAAACAAGCATGGTACAAAGTCTGAGCAGATGGGTGACCTGTACATAGAAACTACAACCTTCTACACAATACCTCGACTTTAGATAAACTCTGGTATATAAAAGGCACCAAAGCATTGAGTGTAACTGGCTAACAGTCTCTGGTTATTAGGAAGAACATCATCAGGAAGAATAGATGCTGAACAGGACTTCTCGTGCCTCAAATTAGGCATCGGCATCGTGACATCACAGACGAATTGGTGAACAAGAGCGTTCTCGGCTTGGATTCTCTTGTTGGGGTCGTATTTTAGCATTTGCTATTAGAAAATAGGAAGAGAAACCAATACTGTGTTAAAACATTACTATAAAAATAGTATTTTATATGCATGTTTTACACTATATGCTTTTTATATGACAGTAAGAAATCTAAACATTTTTGACTCGATCAAACATCACTTTTAGCTTCCTAAAATATGCATCAGGGTCAGTTTTTACATATGGGTTGGTATTAGTCAAGTCAAGAAGCTTTTATTGTCATTTCAACCATATATAGCTGACCCTGGTGCTACTTGAAACAACATAGAGCTTCAACATACCACACAACATTGAGCTACATACAGAACACAGGGATAAAGTTTTGAAGTTGTCCCGGTCACATTAAGTGCATTGTGTGCAATCTAGTGTTAACAGTGCAGACAAAAGAGAGTGCAAACGGACAACACAAGAGAGTGTGCATATGGGTTTTATTTACAGTTGAGTTCTGTGTGTCGAGAATCCTGATGGCTTAAGAAAAAGAACCTGTTGCACAGTTTGGGTGTGAGGTCTGAATGCTTCGGAACCTCTTTCCTGATGGTAGGAGAGTGTGTGTAACAGGTGTGTGGGGTCATTCACAATGCTTTGGCTTTGTGATGCAGGGAAGAGAGACACAGATCATCTTCTCGGCCGTCCTCACTATACTCTGTAGGATCTTGCAGTGCAGTTCCTAAACCAGGCAGTGATGCAGCTGCTCAGAATGCTCTCAATAGTCCCTCTGTAGAATGTGGTCAGGATGGGGGGAGGGGGATAAGTTTTCCTCAGCTTTCTTGGTAATGAAGCTGGTGTTGAGTGACGTGGTGAACTTCTTTGCCAGATGAACACCAATGAATTTGGTCCACGAATGATCCATAGATGATCAATGAAGAATGGGCGCTCTGTGCTCTCCTATAGTCAACAACAATCACTTTGGTTTTGTCAATGTTCAGAGACAGGTTGTTGGCTCTACACCAGGATGTTAACTGTTGCACTTCCCCTTTGTATGCTGACTCGTCGTTCTTGCTGATGAGACCCACCACGCTCGTGTCATCAGCGAACTTGATGATGTGGTTTGAGCTGTGCATTGCTACACAGTCATGAGTCAGCAGAGTGAACACCATTGGGCTGAGCACACAGCCCTGAGGGGCCCCAGTACTCAGTGTGGTGCCATGATATATTAGCAGTGTGCAAGAGATAATGCTTATTATATACAGATAACAATGTAATTATACACAAGTAAAACAAGGCTATAAAAATAATAATAATAATAATTAAATAAATAAATCTACCCATGAGAGTTGAGCAAAACAACCTGCAACAAACCAACAGATAAATCATGCGATTTCCCAAGGGATTCAATTAAATCATGAACTAAAGAATGAACTGAAGATTTCCTTTTAAATTAGAAATGAAAAAGTATCTATATAATTTTTTCCAATAAAAAATTTTTGTTTTAAAATCTAACACAGAAATCATTCCAAATGATGGCTGTCACAGAACGTGGAATTCTCCCAGTAGGTTCAGTACTGGGGAACAGATTTAAAGTGAGAGCAAAATGTAGTGCAGCAATCAAACCCCAAGAGCCCTTTGCCCTTAAACCACAGATAGCGTTAGCCTCGCCAGTATTCAAAATCTCAAGAGCACAAATGCTTTTGTCCTGTTGTAGCACTCAGGAGTTCTGCGAATTCCCACAAACTTGGCCAAACAGGTCTTGTAAATAAATCTTACTGCGAGTAGGTCTCTGCCATCGTCATCCAGAGGAGGCACCACTTTAGACAGGTCCTGCAGTGCCCATTTGGGGAAAGAAGGCTTGTAGTCAGGCATTGAGGTTACTCCGGGCCACACTGACTCATTGGGAGTGCTGAGGGTTCGGAATATCCGGAATAGCTGACCAATTTCTGAATCTCTAGGAAACAGTGCCCTTCGACTAATCTGAAATATGGACACCACAGACATAGCAGCAAAATAAATAAGAAAAATTTTTTTTTTGATAGGTTCAGAAAAGTCTATAGGCATCTAATAAAACATAATTTATTATAATATAATTTATAATAATTGTATAATTATTTTGCAAAACAAAATGGGATGAATTGCAGAGGCTAAATTGCTTTTTGTGCAAAAAATTAAGCACTATATAGTTCTTATGTTAAGATGTAAAAGTGGAAGTATAGATGTTCTTCTATAAGATTGTTATATATATTGTATTTATTATATGCTTAATGATAAATTACCACAGTGGCACAATTATTAAGGGTTCCTACAAATTTTGCTTTTAAAATTCCACTACTTCCCTAAAGAGTTTTAATACCATATTTAACATCTAAAATAATGGTTTCAAATTCCAAATATAATGTGCAACATCTCTGATGTATGCCAGAGTCCCAGTTTTTGATGTTTTCCATGTGTTTAGTTGCATGGCTGGGGGCGCTGTACTGTCATGGCAACTGCTGCCTCACAACATAACTGTCAGGGTTACGGAGTGACGGAAGCAAAAACCGAAGTGTTGAGAAGCAGGTTTTAATTAAGAAACACGAAACAGTGAAATAAACCAAAAACCTAATGGAAAGCAGTGAGTCCTTTGGAAAGGAAGATCTGTGCGTTCTTGGAGGGATAGAGATCGCAACAGTGTAGATATCCACGCGATGAGTCCTTGAATGTTCTCCCACATAAGCGAGTAGACCTGACAGTGAGTAAGTGAAGGGGTTTATATAGGGCTGCTAGGTTAATGAGCCGCAGGTGCCGGTACTTAGAATGATTTAGATAGGCTACGTGTGTGTGTGCGTGTGTGTGTGTGTGTGTGTGTGTGTGTGTGTGTGTGTGTGTGTGTGTGTGTGTGTGTGTGTGTGTGTGTGTGTGTGTGTGTGTGTGTAGAGTCGAGGGATGGTGTAGCAGGCTGTTCCCTGACAATAACAACCAGTCACAGCTGTGCAGATCCAGCATAGTGTCGATCTTAATCGATCTTTTGGAGAGTCTTGCACGGAGAGTAAAATGCTAAAAAATAAAAAACATTTAAAAACAATGGGTTTTTTTTACATCAGTGTCGACTGTGAAGATGGAGGCTTTCAAAAACGAAAAAAAGGTTTTTTTTGTCAGTGCCGCGACACTTCAAAGAGCTGAAAAATAAATTCTGGCAGAAATGACAGAGGTTTAATTGTCTTACATTTTGTTCATGCGCAGTTCAGGGAAAATGATTGAAAAACAAAAGTGTTTTTACACAAACACGCTATATTGAAAAATTTATCTGGATAAGTGAAGGGATAAAACGATTCCTTGAGTAACTCAAGTAATTTGAATACAAAAAAAACAATTGAGGTCAATTATTTGCATCGTTTAGGTCATTTAACTACACACGAAGCACTGTGTTTCCCCACGGACCATTATTACTGATGCACCACCCACTAAACTCTGCATTGTTCTGAGGTCTTGTTTATAAACGCCACTTTCCGAGCGAAGGTTGTGCACCAATTCCCCTTCTCGCCTTCTGTGTTTCCACATTGTGCACTTATTCCCGTCAAGTTTGGTTTTTATTTAATTAAAAATTTGTATGTGGAAAGTGGCATACACACGTTTATAAATGAGACCCTTGGACAGGAAATACAGAAGACGCTGCAGAATGAAATATGGAGAAATGAGGAGAAAACGAAGAGAAGATTCAGGCCAAAGAACACAACAGAAAAAAGTTCTAAGGTTTGGGGTCATTTCAAACTAAAACAAAGAAAACACCATACCTGATACATAAATTAAACCTGATTATCTTTTTTGAAAGTAATTGAAAATGATTTTTTTATATTTTTGTTTATGATTGTTTTTTTTTTTATATTTTTGTATTTTGAAGTTATATGGCAATTAAATAAACAAAACAGGTTTAGTTCAGTCTTCACAGATTACAATCTCAACAATAAAAAAGTTATTTTTTAGAAAATGAATTATTACAAGAAACCCGTCTTATTTTCTTTGGTATATTTAGTATTGCTCTTTAACGGAGAAATAGTACTTCTTAATTGCTTTATTACTTACTTAATTGATGGACTCACCGGTAGAATACTTGATTACTAAAATAATTGACAGCTACAGTCCTAGATTAGTGTAATAAAAATAAAGAAAATAAAAAGCAACTTACCTCGTGCGTGTATGTGCGTACTGACACACCAAAAAGCCCTGGCCAAGCCAAAGTCGGCTAGTTTGATTTCTCCTTGAGCGTTAATGAGCAGATTCTGAGGTTTTGGTGTAAAACCCGGTGAGAGTGACAGAAGGATAAACCCTGGAGCAGCTGGAACAGGTAGCTCTGAAAATACATACAGACAAGAAAGACAAGGAACTACAGCAACACTACCAGGACAAAAACAGTGATGAAAAAGTGCTGACAAATTACAAGCACTACAGCAAAACTGAAGTCTATATTAAATTCTATGTCCAGTGAAAGTTGCAAGAGCTGCTGTAGTAATGTCCTTCAGCAATGGTTAAAACTTGTTTACTGATTTATTGCATGCAAATTCCAGCAAAAATGTTGCAAATGTGTAAGATGTCCGAACAACTCGTTGAGTCACAACCTATATTTAAATGATGGTTGGTTTGTTTTATATGTTTGTTTATTAAAAAATAATATATATAATAATTTCTATATTAATTATATTATTTTTTATATTATAAATTATAAAATTAAAGGCTATAATTTCTCTCAACAAAATTGGCTGATGGTATCCTAAGTCTGCAACATAGGGAACCGTTGTTGATTTATTCATTAATAGAGAGTGAAAGCACTTTTGTATGTCACTAAGGGCGTTTGCTAAATGCTAAATGTGCATGGTTGAAGAAGGCAGATTTCATTCCTAGCCTATTCAAAACCATCTAACTAACCTAAATCATAAAACACACATAAAAAAAATTAATAAATAATATACACCGACCAGGCATAACATTATTACATTATAACATTATGGCCAGTGAAGTGAATAACACTGATTATCTCTTCATCATGACACCTGTTAGTAGGTGGGATGTATTAGGCAGAAAGTGAACATTTTGTCCTCATAATTGAGGTGTTAGAAGCAGGAAAAATGGGCCAAATTGTGACGGTTAGACGACTGGGTCAGAGCATCTTCAAAACTGCAGCTCTTGTGGGATGTTCCCAGTCTGCAGTGCTCAGTATCTATTAAAAGTGCTCTAAGGAAGGAAAAGTGATGAACCGGCGACAGAGTCACGGGCGGCCAAGACTCACTGATGCACGTGGGGTACGAAGGCTTGTCCGTGTGGTCCAGTCCAACAGACGAGCTCCTGTAGCTGAAACTGCTGAAGTTAATGCTGTTAATGAGCGACGGGTCAGAACTCACACTTACCTTGACCAGAGGAAGTGAAATGCCAGTAACTGAGAACGAGTCCATAAATTTCTTAAGGTCTTGGTGAAGAAATTCAAACACGAGATAAAGCTTATTCTCTGTGTGGATGACATCAAGCAGCCTGAAACAAATTCAGAGACACTCTCATTAGAGTTCAAGGTCTAACTGTGTATATTCGCTTGCTGACACAAAATACTACTGTTCAACACTAATAATGCACCAAAAATATAAATCATATGACAATAAGATGAATAGTCAATGACATCATGTGTCATGAGGACCAGATCAGAATATACAACAAAAAAGAAAAATAAAGACTTGCATTTCACTGTAGACAGAATCGATAATAAAGCTGCCTAGTTGATGTTTAGGAAAAATATATTTTCCTGCACTGTATCTTTGGATTATTTAGGACAAATTAACACTAGAATTTCAAATCTGCCTTTATGTCACTGACTCAAAGGTGGGTAGTATACAAACTGTTCTGACAGTGATATTATTTTGCTTTAGTGCTAGCTCTCTTTTGGGTTGTATGTTGTTCTGTTTACATCCCAGATTCAACACTACCAGATAAACATAACCAGCATTTGTTGTATACACATAGTACCTAATACCCTGTATGATCTGTGCTTATCTACAAATTTCTGAGATCCTTTAAAGTATAAATCTGCACTACAGTGGTAGCTATTAGCTGAGAAAAAAAAAAGATATGATTTTGTATATTTTGGCAACTCGTTCTGTGAAATGGTGTGTAAAATGACTGAATGAGTAAGGCAGACTCCTCTCAATCATAAGGTAAAGAGTTTGACAAGAAGGAAGAGCCATAGAGTCGAGTTGCTGGATTTCAGAACTGAAAGAAGTCAGTGAAGGTGGTTCAGATATCCAATGAGGGTGCTCTTGTGTCAGCTCCTGCAAAAATTCTATTGTACATGTTTCAAATTAGATCCATTGGGAGTCTTAGTAACCACTGGACAGATTTTTATCTTACAGATGACTTGGGAATCCCCCAGGAGAAGCTCCAATCTAGAGATAGAACATCTATATAGGAACAGAAGTCTTAGCTTTTTTTTTTTTTTTTTTTTGGAGATTTCTCGTATAGCGGTACTCGGGACACCTTCGGTCTCCCTGCAAAAAACATCATCATTAACGACATCTGCTCTAATTATAATTACTTATTTGAATACTATCAATCTGGACATCCTTTTTAATGTCCTATAATAACACTATAATCCTAGCATTACCCAGATGAAGTACCAAAGTGGAGAAAACTTGAATACATTTTGAGATTAATCAGACTCTTAGTGATGCTGGGATTACAGTGGAATTATAAAGCATTAGGCAGTATATACAGTATTACCATATAAAAAAAATGTCCTGAAAGAAAACATCATTATTAGGGACATCTGCTCTTGTTAAAATGACTGTTATATGTTTTTCCTTTGGACGAGCATCTTAATGGTTAATCATCTCGTAATAATTCCAGCCTCACCCAGATAAAGAGTCTGACTCATCATTTATGAAGAGATTATTAACAATTAACCAATAGCTCCAGTATGACCATAAAAAATGTCCTGGAAGAAGACATCTGCTGCAGTTATAATGCAATTCTTTCTTTTTTTTTTTTCCCCTGTGACCTTTGCTACAATATTTTTCAATATCTGGGCATAAGGCATATTGTGGACTTTCGGAAATCTAACAGCAGGAGACATTCCCCAGTCTATATCAATAAAACTAAGGTAGAGAGGGTCTCCAGCTTCAAGTTCTTAGAAGTTTAGGATTTGTCCTGTCACCAGAACACTTCAGCTCTGGTTAGGAAGGCACAATAGCGTCTGTACTTCTTGAGGAGTTTAAAGAAAGGTCATCTGTCCCCAAAGATTCTAACGAGTTTTAACCGCTGCATCATCGAGAGTATCCTGACCAACTCCATCACTGTATGGTACTGTAAGGAACACTGGGCACTGGTACATCAGGAGCCGGTTTAACTCGACCTTTTTTACTGCCATAGCCTTAGAATTACTTGTTGTACATATACTTGTTTATCTGCACTTGCCAATTTGCACAATTGTTACTTTTTGCACTTCTGGTAGATGCTAAACTGCAGTTCATTGCTGTGTACCTGTACTAAGCATTGACCTCTCCCTCTCCCTCTCTCTTTCTCTCTCTTTCTCTCTCTTCTCCATCTCTCTCTCTCTCCCCCTCCATCCTCCATGTCTCTCTCTCTCTCTCTCTCTCTCTCTCTCTCATATTGGGAGAGAGCTCTCCCAATATGGAAGGCTCATCTCTCCGATTAAAATGATCCCGATCGGATGTAAGTCTGACCTGGTGAAGCATGTGGTGTCCTTTAGGAGGTTCACATACATGATTTTGAACAGTAACGCGGAGCTGGAGCACAGGCTAATATTTAAAATTGATGGGTTTGACTACGTAATTTATGATCAACCGAATTCATGAAGTGCTTCAGCTGCGGGAAAAGTGTACACCTAGTGCAAGCATGTCCCCAGGCAGTTTGGGGGAAAGACACCAGCACTGGCAGCGAGCAGTGCGGTTTTCCCAAAAGTGAGCGGAACGGAGTCAGACAGCGCGGCGGCTGCGTTGTCTAAAACCAATATTCCTGTGGAAAAGCTACTAAAACTAACCCAGTGTCCGGCGAGGAGGTGATTAATGTCTCTAGGTTACAGAGAAGGAGAGGCTCTCCGGGAAATGGCTCTTAGGTCAAGGCCATAAACCCAACAAAGGTCAACGGGGTGGACCAGCCTGCAGCGTCGCAAATGTCCATGAGTGATACTCCAGCAGACCAGGCCGTAAAGGCCGCCACACTCTGGGTGAAGTGAGCCCTGACCCCGAGCGGAGCGGGGAGACCAGAGGATTAGTAAGCTGAAAAGATGGCATCCACTACCCACCTGCTTAACGTCTGCTTATTGGCTAGGAACCTTCCTATTAGAGCCACAGCATACGACCAGCTGCTCTGACTACCTCCATGGACTCTATCTAAGCTTCACCCCGAAAGTCACCTCAGGAAACTCCAGTGTGCGGGAAGGATGGCCATGTGGGAGCATGCAGCCTTCAGATCTAAAGTGACAAACCAGTCCTTAGACTTGATCTGAGACACGACCTCTTTGAGAGTGAGCATCCTGAGCCCGAGCCTCATAAGTGAGCAGTTCAAGGAGTGGAGATCTAGAATGGGATGCAACCCGCCATTCTTCTTCGGAACAACGAAGTACGGGCTGTAGTAGCCTAACTCTCTGACCGAGGCGGAGGGAACCACCTCGATGGCCCGCTTCCTCAGGAAAGAGCGCAACTCCTGTTCCAGGACCAGAGCCTGCGTGGGTCCCACCAGGGTGGGACACATCCCGTTGAACCAGGGAGGAGAAGACGCAAACTGAATCATGTAGCCCTTCTCTATAGTACGCAGGACCCACCATCTTTCATAGCAGGCCAGCCTGGTATGCCTGCAACACACTAATCGTGTGGAGGCAACCCGCAGCCTGACCTGCCACGTAGCCCTACCTACCAGAGCCAAATTGGCTTTTTGTTGGCAAACTGAAGCCTTCATAGATGCAGCACTTGGGGAGAGATAGCTATCTAGCGTCTCTTCCACACGCGGCACCGTCCTGTGGCCGCACTACTTAGCCCCAACTTTATTTGCACACAGCAAGAAACATTGGGAAAAGCACACGCCGCACACGGGTCTCCCAGGACCTCGGTGTGCAGGTCGGCGAAGGCGCTGAGGCTATGACACAGGGCGCAGGAAACGCTCATCCAGCTCACTGGGTGCGCGCTGCTTCTGGTTCTCGACTGGGCCAGGCTAGATCCAGCTTGGACACAGCCCGTGTCACAACTGTGAGGAGTCCACGGGCTCGCTAGCATCTCATCCTCCTTGGAGAGAGAGATATTTAACGCTGCGCCGCTCGCACTAATTTCTAATTCTCAGCTAATAAGAAGAGAATAAAGCCTTCATCAATATATACACCAGAACTGATGTAGTCCATCAGAGTCTGTTCCACAGCTTGGATCTCCTCTGTAGACCACTTTCTCCGTGGTTTTTTTGAAGATCCTGAATAAAATTAAAGTAATTAGTAATTGTGATAAAAGTGACTCATAACATATCAGAAAAATACATGATCTTTAGTTTGTCTTTCACTGTTTTACAGTTTTAGACACATTTGTGCTAAAATGCTTGCTTGCACCTTTACATGGTCTTAAGCACAAATTCCTTCACTGGAAATTGGTTATAGCTTAATACAGGAGGACCTTTCCCTTTCTATACATGTTTAAGCCTTCAGTAACTAAACATTGTGGATACATGTCTGAAATCGGTTATTGCTAATTAAAAACTGTGCATATGATTGAATTATATTGGTCCAGAGTGACCAAAAGCAAACGATCTAAAAAAAAAAAGGATAAAAAAAAATAAATAAATAAAAAAAAGGGATCCAATTCTGATATCTAGTTTCATCTCCATGTGAAAATCAAGGGGGCTTTTATTAAAATAGTTCCTGGTGCAGATTCCTATTGAAATGACTTTTGACAGAAAATTGAATGACCCATTTCATAAGACATTTGAAAAACAGCTTTGTTGTGTATTGTTCTTCCAAGTCATTGCCAATCAGCTGCAGTACTTTTGAACAAAAGATAAACAGGTGAAATTAGAAAAAAATCTTTTCAATTCATTCTTTACTCAGGATATTAAAATATAGCATAAGAAAATAAAAATAAAAAACAAGTAAAAGACATTCAAATCATAAAAGCCCTAAACAGAATGCAGAATTATATAAATAAACAGAATTTTTTTTTTTTACAAGTACAACATTATCAGATGTTTTCAATATCAGAATATTATTAATTTTAGCTGGTTGATGACTTTTGTCTTGTCTAACTTCAGCAGTTGACTTCTTTGATTTGTCTGTATAATAAAAAGCTCTTTTATTAAATGATTCAACAAGAACTCCTAAATATAATTAAGCACTTAATTGTTTTCTTCCAGTAATATTTCATCTCTAGCTTTCCCATCATTCCCTACATTAGCTGACAACATACCTGCAGAATTTGAGAGTGGAGATGAAGCATTGTTTTCTTTTACGTTTTCAGAGTCTGATCCTTCACTGTCCATCAGTACTCTCTCTAGTAAACACAGCAACCTCAGAGAAAATGATTATAGCTAAATAAGTGGAGAATAATTTTTTAACTGCTACATTCATCAAATAATCTATAACCAACGGTGGTGTTCCTGTTAATCATAACATGGAATTTGAGATTTTTTAAACATCTTTATTTTACTCAGGCCTGTTTTACCTTGTGAATCAATCTTGTGATCTAATCTAGATTGCTTTCTTTGAATTGAGATAGTTGTCCTCTCTCCAACTTTACTTATCTTCTCCAGCTGTGATGTACCTTCAGGTATCCTGTAGTACTGCCTGTACTACAAAGTCAGCAAGGTCATCCATCTCATTGTCTTTCAAATTAAGGACCTTGGACATAGTGGCGATGTGCTTTCTCAGTCTAGTGGAGGATAACGCATCAGGGTGTTCTGCGCCTCAGCTTTGAGCAATCTGACAAATAATGTGTGATCCTCTAAAGTGACTGAGTGCTTGTGGTCATCCAACCATGAACACGTTCTCATTGGGCACATCAAAGCTATTGCAAGTCTTTAAAAGTAACTCCATTGAGGTCACAATATCAGGAGTAAGAACAACGGGGACTTTTCATCCACGTTTGCCTTTTATCTCAATTCTCTGGAAGTGCTTACACAGTTTCTTTTCAAGGTCTGTTAGAGCAAGCGCTACATCTGGATGAGTCACTGAGGTGTCCCTCGATGTAAAAGCAGTAAGGGACAGCTTGGATACCTCTCCTTCCCTTCTACAATTGAACAGAATTACCTGAGTGTCACTTTTGCAACTTCTGCCCAGTGCTTGTTACTTGGATCTTTTTCAGGTTTAGTTTGGCTCTCGTTACTCTGTCTATCAAGATACTGATGAATTTTTTCACATCTTCAGCAAAGGGAAGAAGTTGGAGAGTTCCACTTTGCCTCGCTCAAATTTTGGAGGGCCTCGGATGAGACACGCTCTCTCCATTTAGTTTCGCAGATTTGTTTGAAAGTCTGCACATTGCTAATGGTTTTCTTATCATGGTGTGGATAGAAAGAGAAATGGTGTAGGGGTGATTCTAAAGGAAGAGTACAGTAAGAGTGTAGTGGAGGTAAAGAGAGTTTCTGATGATGAACGTGAAGCTGGAAGTTGAAGGTGTGATGATAAATGTCAGTACTTATGCTCCACAAGTGGGTTGTGAGATGAAGGAGAAGAAAACATTCTGGAGTGAGTTGGATGAAGTGGTAGAAGGTGTACCTAGGAATGAAAGTTTGGTGATTTGGGGGATTTAAATGGGCATGGTGAGGGAACAGAGGTGATGAGGAGGTGATGGGTAGGTATGGCTTTAAGGAAAGGAATATGGAAGGGCAGATGTTGGCAGATTTTGCTAAAAGGATAAAAATGGCAGTGGTGAACACTTATTTTCAGAAAAAGGAGGATCAGACACTACAGAGTGGAGGAAGGTGCATACAGGTGGACTATGTTCTATGTAGGAGATGCAACCTGAAGGAGATTGGAGACTGTAAGGTGTTGGCAGGGGACAGTGTAGCTAGACAGCATCGGATGGTGGTCTGTAGGATGGTTTGGGAGGTGAAGAAGAGGAAGAGAATGAAGACTAAAAGAAGAATAAGATGGTGAAAACTGAAGGAGGAAGACTGCAGTGTGAGATTCAGGGAAGAGGTCAGACAGGGGCTCGGTAGAGGGATGTGGTGAAATGAGAAGCTGTATGAGAAATTGGACACTAAGGAAGAATGGAATAAAGAATGGAGATGGAAATGTCTTGACTAGTGAAGAAAGTGTGTTGAGAAGCTGGAGGGAGTATTTTGAGCAGCTGATAAATGAGGAAAATTAGTAAAAGAGAAGGTTGGATGGTGTGGAGTTGGTGAAGCAGGAAGTGGATAGATTTAGTAAGGAGGAAGTGAGAGCAGCAATTAAAAGGATGAAGAGTGGAATGTCGGTTGGACCAGATGACATACCAGTAGAAGCATGGAGATGTTTAGTTGAGATGGCAGTGGAGTTTTTAACTAGATTGTTCAACAGGATTTTGGAAGGTAAGAGGATAAATGGAGAAGGAGTGTGCTGGTACCGACCTTTAGGAATAATGAAGATGTGCAGACTTGCAGTAACTACAGGAAAATTAAGTTGATCAGTCACACCACGAAGTTATGGAAAAGAGTAGTGCAAGCCAGGCTAAAAGAAGAGGTGACCATCTGTGAGCAACATTATGGTTTTATGCCGAGGAAGAGCACCACAGTTGCATTATTTGCTTTGAGAATGTTGATGGAGAAGTATAGAGAAGGTCAGAAGGAGTTGCATTGTGTGTTTGTGGATTTAGAGAACGTGTACGGCAGAGTGCCGAGAAAAGAGCTGTGGTACTTTATGAGGAAGTCAGGTGTGTCAGAGAAGTATGTGAGGGTGGTGCAGGACATGTATGAGGACAGTGTGACAGAAATGAAGTGTGCAGTAGAAATGACAGACTGGTTCAAGGTGGAGGTTGGACTGCATCGAGGATCGGCTCTGAGCCCTTGAGTAAAAGACAGGAAGTGGAGGTGGAGGTAGCAGAGCTGAAAATGTTGAGGTTTTCGTTGGGAGTGACGTGGATGGACAGGATTAGAAATGCGTTTATTAGTGGAACAGCGCATGTAGGACGTTTTGGAGACAAGGTGAGGAAGGCAAGATTGAGATGGTTTGGACATGTGCAAAGGAGGGAAATGGGGTATATCGGTAAAAGAATGCTGAGGATGGAGCCACCAGGAAGGAGGAAAAGAGGAAGACCAAGGAGGCGGTTTATGGATGTGATGAGGGAAGACATGCAGGTAGGGTGAAAAAGGCAGATGAAGAGGACAGGGGGGTATAGAGACGCATGATCCGCTGTGGCGACCCATAATTGGAAAAGCCGAAAGAAGAAGAAGATCATCGGCTCACATTCAATAATGTTTGCCATCTTCTTGAGGTTGTGCCCTAGCTTCAGTGCTAAAGATGGTGTTTTGTAAGTGCTTGTCTCCTCATTTAAGCCAGCCACACTGAACTGCTCCCGCCATTTAGGTACATAACCAGTGCTAATGGAAGAGTTTATTATTTTTAAAACAGGTTGAATTACCTCTGGAATTATCTGTTTGAGGAAACATGTAGGCAAAGGATCGAGAATGCAGGTTGATGATTTTGATGAGGAAATTAATGAAATTAAGTCATTCTTATGAATAGGAGTGAAGCTTTGTAATTGATTGGCTGTTATAATTACACTGCTGTCTACAGGGTTACTTGTAAAATAATTTGGATTTATATTAACCGTCTGGATTTCTTGCCTAATGTTTTAAATTTTATTATTAAAAAAGTTCATGAAATCATTACTACCTAATGATGGTGTGCTTGTTACTGCAGTGCTTTTATTTTCTGTTAATTTTGCTACCGTGCTGAATAAAAATCTAGGATTATGCTTGTTATTTTCTATGAGGGTGGAGAAATATGCTGATCTAGCAGCACTAAGAAATTTTCTATAATTTAGCAGGCTCTCCTTCCATGCTATTTGAAATACTATTAATTTTGTTTGATGCCATTTACGTTCTAATATTCGAGTGGTCTGTTTTAAGGTGCGCGTATGATCATTATACCACTGTGCTAATTTTCTTTGATCATTAAGGTCTTAAGGGGAGCTACATCATCTAGAGTATAACGTAACGTTAATTCTAGGTATTCAGTGGCCCAGTCGAGCTCTGCGGGGTCAGACGGAGATCTATTTAATATCGTAATTTCTGGAAGATTATTGATAAAACGCGCTGCTGTAGCTGACGTGAAAGTACGCTTAACACGATAACGTGGTGAGGTAGTAATGCAATGGTACCGAGACTCGGTGCGCACGCTCTCTCCCTCTCCCCCTCCCCCCAACTTTTCATTTTTTTTGGTGCATTTCTGTTTTCTTTAATAAACGGTGGATCATCATGTCTGCTCTCACAGAATAAACGCATTTCCTTCTCAAAGTCAGACCTAATGACTATTTTTCAAACTACACAATGTAGATGTAATGTCCTGATATTTCATATTTCACATTTGGATTTATTAAACAGTTCACAAAAAGATTGATATTTATAAAATGCTTTTAAACTATTACAAGCCCTTGTAATCTACAGAACAAATATCTATCTAATATATAATGTTACAGTTAGGGAAGGGAAGATAAAATTAATAAAAAAATGAAAGAAGTGAGGCCTGACTTGAGTGAGACCAAACTATGGAAAGATGAGGCCTCCACCTGAGAACAGACAGATTCCTGGTTCTCAGATGTTTTCTTGCATTTGATCTAAGTGACTAGAGCATTTCAAAACTGTGGCGTTATAGATCCGTTAACTTGTTTGTTCCTGCTTCTTTTAAACTATTTCAACACAACACCAGACAGTCTTAAGTTGTGGTTAACATAAAAAGACGTGGTCTAGTGGTTATGATGCGGTGCTCTCACCGCTGCGGCCCGGCTTCGATCCCCGGTCAGGGAACCAACCCCAGCCATTAGGGTTGCACAAGCCAGTGCACTCTTAGTGCCGGTCCCAAGCTTGGATAAATGGGGAGGGTTGCGTTAGGAAGGGAATCCAGCGTAAAAAAATGTGCCAAATCAAACATGCGGATCATCAATACGGATGATCCGCTGTGGCGACCCCTAATGGGAGAAGCCGAATGAAATCATCAATGAATATGTACTAATACACCTTTAATCAGTCTGTCGTTCCTACTGCGCACTTTACTGCTGTCACACTGTCCTCATACATGTCCTGCACCACCCTCACATACTTCTCTGACACACCTGACCTCCTCAAACAATACCTCTCCTCTCTCCATCCTGTCGTACACTTTCTGTATATCCACAAACACACAATGCAACTCCTTCTGACCTTCTCTATACTTCTCATCAACATTCTCAAAGCAAATAATGCATCTGTGGTGCTCTTCCTTGACATTAAACCATACTGTTGCTCAGAGGTGGGACGTAACGCAGTACTAATTGTTGGGTGCTGCCCCTTTATGGACACGGATTCTGGGAGCACATGTGTTAGGTTTAAAAAAATAAATAAAAAAAAAACAGAGAGAAATGCATGTTGTTCTAATGTTAAAACCTTACTGACCTTCTATAAAGATTCCAGTTTGAAACTATCATTTAAAACACGTGTCAAACTCAAGGCCAGATGTGGCCCGCCATGTCATTTTATGTGGCCCGCGAGAGCTTAAAAGTTTTGAGTGTCTAAAAATTAACAGCAAAAAATTAATTAAGAGCGTGCTTTGACCAAAAACTACATTTCCCACAATGCCTTTCGACTACTCTAGCCGCGGCAGTGTCCATGCCAACGAGTGGAATTGAGATATAAATAATGATCCCAAAATGTCCAGAAAGAGAAATGTTGATGCAGACGGAAGACTGTTTCAAGAAAGATGGGAAGGCGAATACTTGTTTGTGCTTCAAGGAGAAAGACCGGTATGTCTTTTGTGTTACGAGGCGGTGTCGGTTGTCAAAGAGTACAATCTGCGTCGACATTTTGACACCAAACACGGAGCTAAGTACGCTAAAGCTAGCCTTCAAGAAAAGCAACAAATTGCCCAAGAATTAAAAGGCAAACTGCGGTCGCAGCAGAGTTTGTTCATGAAATCCACAGCCAAAAACGAGGCCGCGGTGAAAGCTAGCTTCATTGTGGCTGAAGAAATCGCCCACGCTTCCAAGTCTTTTTCAGAGGGAGCGTTTTTGAAGCAGTGCATGCTGAAGGTCTGTGAGCAGGTGTGTCCCGACCAGTTACAGACCAGTTACAGACTAACCGAAAAACTTGACCAATATAGTTGTGAACTAGTCAGCCTTTATTTTGGTATTTTTAGTTGATTACATATTATTTATGTGTAGCTGCTGTTGTAATTATTTAATGTTTGCAGGTCTTATGTGTGTATGCAGACAGATTGTTGTCATCAAACCATCAGTTGGATGCAAGGCTGTGTGCAGCCTTTTTTTGTAAAATGCTACATGTGTCATACATGTTCTTTGCAGCTCAGTTTTATGTTATTTTTCTTTATTCAGTTGGACAGTTTAATCCTTCATTAATGGAGTTATGTGGGTTTTCATAAGCTGACAAAATTTTAAAGGATTTATGTTAGAGCAACAAGCAAACATATGTTTTCTATGCAACTGTAATTGTCACTTGAATAAGTTTATAATAAATAATGAGTTATTTAACATTAAGGAGTAGTTACATTTATTTTACATTACATTCGATTACATTAAGTTACATCTGGCCCTTTGAGGACAGCCATTATGCTGATGTGGCCCTCGGTGAAAATGAGTTTGGCACCCCTGATTTAAAACTATATTCCCAGCGTGGTGAGTAATTCACATGTTGTTATAAGTGAATTGATAGTTTCTGATATGTTATGTAAGCTACTTGCGGCTAAACGGCTAATGTTATACATTTGTGGTTTAATGTTTGTGTAGACATTTACTGTTTTTTTTTTTTTTATATAGCTTGTTGAAATATTCTTGCAATATATGTTGCTTATAGTTGGTAAAGAAAGTTTAGTATGCGTTTGTACACAGAGACTGTTCTAGAAACATGTGATAATGCTTGATGCGTATACGTAATTGTTCATGATAATTTGTGATATTACCATTATAGGGATTATTATATCTTGATTTATAAGCATATAATTTAATGCTTAATATCTAAAGCTGATGTTTGAATGTTTATAGAAATTTAATTAGTGATGTAAACAATACTGGATTGTAATTTGTGAATCTATTTGGTTTTACAGTTTGACCACACACACACACACACACACACACACACACACACACACACACACGCCTATGAATGTGCACAAAGTACTCAACTAAAATTAAACTACAACAACGACAACGACCATATGTGAATATTGTGAGTTCAGCACGAGAGGAATAAAAGAGGAATAAAAGACAAAATCTAAGTTAATGTTATCATTTCATGGGTAACACAAATATTTACTATTTACTATAATAACTTTTTACTTTTACTCATTACATTTTTACACAAATATCTGTACTTTCTACTTTTTACATTTTCATAACTGGCTCGTTACTTTAGTTTTAATCCATTGATTTAGTGAAATTCAGCCCACCAACCGATTTCCTGTTATTGTGCGTCTTTTTTTTTTTGTCCTGTCTCTCACTCACCACAGACGTTGACTAGTTTATGAAGCTAAAGATGAGCAGGGCAGAAAGCAACAAGAAGTAAAGCTAACGTGGATGAGACAGAGGGAGTCAGTGATGTAAACATGACTGAGAACAGAAACTTTCCTGATCATCATCATCATCATCTTTTCTCTGCTTGTGTTCTATATGTGGATGTTCAGGCTGGACAACGTTTTTTATTTGTCTTGTATTTATTTATATATATTAGGCTGTCAAAATAACAATTCTTTTAAACAGCACAACATTTTATTAAAGCGCTATTAATTCAGTGCTTTTTTCTTTTTTTACCATTGTTCTAAAAAATAGAAATACATAAATAAATAAATTTAAAAGAGGCGAAATTAAAACCTCCAGCAAAACACACTTATTTATGACGTCCTTTCTTTATTTAGATATAAAATAAATAAATAAACTTCACCGAAAAATATTTTTAATCAGTAAACATTTATTTTTGCGCCAAGTCTCAAATCAAACACATGATTTACACAATTAATCCTCTGGGTGGCGTTTTGTGGGTTTTTTCCTCATAATGGCGAAACGAACTCAAATTACTGTCTTTATTGACCGTACAGATAAAAACAATACATCATTCAAATCTGTAAAATGTCTTTGGTTATGATAAAAGCTTCTTGACTTGACTTGAAGAGGTGCAGTTTCTCCAGTTTCACTTCAATGAACATAGCAAAGGTTTCGTTTGGTGTCCTGATGATTTACGTAATTTAACCCACCATTATTACTTTAAAATGTTTACGAGGATTTTTTGTCTTTATGCTCTACATTGCATCCATATTTCTCCATGTCCAAGTTGCTTAAAGTACTAAAAACAGGAAGTATTAATATATGCTACATTTAGAACAGATAGAAATGTGCAATTAAATATTTAATTTGATTGACAACCTCTGTACAATTATACATACAATGTACATATTACATAGTATATTTTTTTTACTCCTCATTACA
The DNA here is from genome assembly GCF_946808225.1 of Silurus aristotelis. NCBI lineage: Eukaryota > Metazoa > Chordata > Actinopteri > Siluriformes > Siluridae > Silurus > Silurus aristotelis. The sequence goes on along the minus strand of NC_139601.1, from coordinate 11,218,069 downwards.
TCTGCACTATTTTTATCTATATGTATCTTTATATCCTTACTGTACATTCTAGTCAAGTCAAGTTTATTTGTATAGCGCTTTTCACAACAGACATTGTCTCAAAGCAGCTTTACAGAAATGAACAGTCAAGGTGAATGGTGTGCATTTATCCCTGATGAGCAAGCCATGGCGACTGTAGCAAGCAAAAACTCCCTTAGATGTAATGAGGAAGAAACCTTGAGAGGAACCAGACTCAAATGGGGAACCTATCCTCATTTGGGTGACATCAAGAGTTTGATCATATATCTTTCAACAATACAGAACACTGGAGAGTGAGAACTAACATGAGTACTGGAGTATAAGATTATAAGTGATGTTCTTTCTGCAGTCTTATACAGTCTATATGGTTAGTAGCTCCTAGTTTTATAAGCTCAGCATTTGTGATCATCACAGATTCAGCATCAGCTTCTCCATGCCAGAGCCTTTAGCACTCCAGAAGGTCCAATGTCAAACTTCACACATGTAGCGGGATCCAAATGGCACTGGTACGTCTCTAGATGGTTCGGGATGTTTGCGAGTTCGGCATCTACTTCTTCAAAGGTCCGTAATCATCATGAGGTGGGAGGTGACTGGAGCTGGCCAAACCTCAGAGTGTCTGCTGTTCATGATATCAACAGCACAAGTTGATAATGTGCATGTGATCAGATGTTCTGGAGCACAAGGTTATGATATGTGACGTATGTTATGTGTAGCCTTTGCTAAAAAGATATGTTTTTAATCTACACTTAAACTGGGTGAGTGTGTCTGAGCCCCGAACACTGTCAGGAAGACTATTCCAGAGTTTAGGAGCTAAATGTGAAAATGCTCTACCACCTTTAGTGGACTTTGCTATTCTAGGAACTACTAGAAGCCCAGAGTTTTGAGATCTCAGGGAGCGTGGCGGATTGTAGCGTGTTAAAAGACTAGATAGATACATAGGAGCCAAACCATTTAGTGCTTTATAAGTGAGAAGTAATAGTTTGTAGTCTATTAGAAACTTAACAGGAAGCCAATGTAGGGACGATAGGATTGGGGTTATGTGATTATATTTTCTTGACCTTGTGAGAACTCTGGCTGCTGCATTCTGGACTAACTGAAGCTTGTTTATTAATGATGCAGGACATCCACCTAGTAACGCATTACAGTAGTCTATTCTGGAGGTCATAAACGCATGGACGAGCTTCTCTGCATCGGATATAGACAACATGTTTCTTAACTTAGAAATATTTCTAAGGTGAAAGAAGGCTGTTTTTGTAACTTGGTTGATATGATATTTGAAAGACAAGTTGCTGTCTAAAATAACTCCCAGGTCTTTTACCGTTGAACTAGTGGTTACAGAACATCCGTCTAAATACAGGTTGAGATGCTGGAGCTTCTGTATACTAGTTTTTGGGCCGATGAGCAAAATCTCAGTCTTATCAGAATTTAAAAGTAGAAAGTTATGGGTCATCCAATCTCTTATTTCCTTAACACACTCAGTCATCCGAGTTAATTGAGCTGTATCGCCTGGTTTAGATGAGATATATAGCCGAGTATCATCAGCATAACAATGAAAGCTAATTCCATGCCTTCTAATAATATTTCCTAACGGAAGCATGTATATTGTGAAGAGCAGGGGTCCTAGAACTGAACCTTGCGGCACGCCATAATTTACTTGCATTAGCCTGGATAGCTCTCCATTTAAATCTATGAAATGGTAACGATCGGACAGGTAGGATTTAAACCAGCTTAATGCCTGTCCCTGAATGCCGATGTAATTTTGTAAGCGACCTAGGAGGAGATCATGGTCTATAGTGTCGAATGCAGCACTAAGATCTAGTAGAACCAACAGCGAGATGAAGCCTTGGTCTGAAGCTAAAAACAGGTCATTAGTGATTTTAACTAGAGCAGCTTCTGTGCTATGATGGGGCCTAAAACCTGACTGAAATTCTTCAAAGATATTGTTCTCTTGCAGGTAGGAACATAACTGGGCAGCGACAATCTTTTCTAAAATCTTAGACATAAATGGGAGATTTGAAATTGGTCTGTAATTCGATAGCGTGTTTGGATCCAGATTAGGTTTTTTAATGAGGGGCTTAATAACTGCTAACTTGAGGGATTTAGGGACATGTCCTAACAATAGTGAAGAGTTAATAATATTCAGAAGAGGTTCACCAGTTGTATATAACACTTCCTTCAGTAATTTAGTAGGAATTGGATCTAACTGACATGTTGTCGATTTAGCTTTGGCAATAACATTATACAGCTCTTCCTGTCCTATACATGTAAAACAGTGGAGTTGTGGAGTTGAAGGTAACACTGTCTCAGGAGATGGTGTCAGAGGTTGAACTGCCACAATTGTTTTTCTAATGTTATCTATTTTTTCAGTGAAGAAATTCATAAAGTCCTCACTACTAAACTGTGATGGAACACAATTTTCAGAGCCCTGATTTGTAGTTAGTTAAGCTACAATACTGAAAAGAAACCTGGGATTGTTTTTGTTGTTTTCTATGAGTTTGCTCAGGTGTTCAGCTCTAGCAGCTTTTAGCGCCTGTCTGTAGCTGAGCATACTGTCTTTATACGCAATTCTAAATACCTCCAATTTAGTTTTCCTCAATTTTCTCTCCAGATTACGTGTTGTTCTCTTGAGGGCATGCGTATGACTATTATACCAAGGTGCAGGTGCTTGTTCTCTAACCTTTTTTAACCGGATGGGGGCAACGGTGTCTAATGTGCTAGTGAGGATAAGGTTTATGTTGTTAGTTATTTTATCAAGATTATTATCAGTTATGGGTTTAGTGAGAAATTGAGATAAATCAGGCAGGTTATTTATGAATCTGTCCTTAGTGGTTGGAACAATAGTCCTACCAAGTCGATAACGTGGTGCAACATGGCTAATCTGCTCTACCGGTAGTGTGTACAGTATAAGGTAATGGTCTGTGATGTCATCACTCTGAGGTAAAATATCGATATCAGTGACGTCTGCTCCGTGGGATATTATTAAGTCTAGTGTGTGGTTAAAACGTTATGTTGGTCTGGTGACGTTTTGTTTAACCCCAAAAGAGTTTAATAAGTCAACAAATGATAATCCTAGAGCATCGTTTACATCCTCTACATGAATATTAAAATCTCCTACAAGCAGTACTTTATCAAAATTGATCAAGAGATCGGATAGAAAACAAGCAAACTCGAAGAAAATCAGCGTAGGGCCCTGGGGGTCTGTACACGGTTACCAGAGCGAGTTTTCTATGCATGTCTGAAAGTACAACTTAAAGAACGAGCACTTCAAATGATTTAAAGCTGAATCCTAATCTCTGACTAACATTAAGAGAGGCACTATAAATGGATAAATGGTTGCTACACCCCCCCCACGACCAGTCTGACGGGGCTCATGCTTATAAACATAACCTTACGGTGTCGACTCGTTTAGACCCATATAATCACCTGGTTTAATCCAGGTCTCAGTGAGACAGAGTGCATCGAGATTATTATCTGTGATCATCTCATTTACAATCAGTGCTTTGGGTGCAAGTGATCGAATGTTTAAAAGACCAAACTTTAGAACTTTTTGGTGTTTGCTTATCTGGCATTTTTCAGTTTTAACTGCAATAAGATTATTTCTGGATCTTGTGTATTTAATTCTTGGTTTTACTACATGAGGAATAGATACGGTTTCTATAAACTGGGCTGTGTGTGAACTTGTAACTATTTGGTCTGTAGTATGCGTGTTCTTATAGTTGAAGATTTCCTGATGTCTTACCAGTCAGATGGTGTGAAGTATCCTAGAGATGTTATCTGATAGCACTGCTGCTCCAACTCTGCTGGGGTGCAGGCCATCAGGGCGGAAGAACCTAGGACGCTCCCAGGAACAGTTCCAGTTATTAACAAAGAGAAGTTTATGTTCTCGAAACCATGACTTAAACCATTAATTTAGAGCTAAAAGTCTACTAAACTTCTCAGCCCCTCGCTGGTAAGTGGGAAGAGGCCCTGACATTATGATCCTCGTTGTGGGTGATGTGCTGCGTACTGTCTCTACAAGGATCATGAAGTCCCAGGTTCCATGTTGCACCTTTGCCGGAGTTATAGGTGCGCTGGGTCTGGGCAGAGAAACGCGCGGAGTTGAGGTGCTGGGAGCGTTAGGTTCAACCCGGGAATTTACCTGGGACGAGTGCGTGTCCGACCGGGATGTTTCCAGCGCCGCTTTCCGCTCTCGCAGCCGGGCATGCTTTACATGCAGCTCGCGAATCTGTTTCTCCAAAGCCTCCATCTCCAACGCCACCGTTTGCAAATCGAACGAGTCCTCACCTGTGCTCAAAGTCAGACACACAGCCGGCATAGTGCTCATAATCACGAACAGAGTTAATATACACAAATATGATAAAGTGAGAGACAATGAATATTGTGGTAGTCGAGTTTAACTGACTACAGGCACAAGTCAGAAAGACAAAAACAATTTAGGATTATTAAAAGAGAAAAACACAAACAAACAAATACAAACACGGAACTCGCGGCAAACAAGTCAAACACAGGAAGCTACGTCACTGGAAGTAGTGACTGGAGAGTGTCCCCTTCAAAAATTGCTCATGAGCAAATTTTGAAGGGGGACACAAATAATACAGTCAAATTGTACTTATAATGATATGTCCCCACAGTAAAAAACTTTGCTTTTATTATTGTAGCATGGAGACTGCGTCATTATGGTTATTTTAAGTTTAAGTTTTTCTTAGGTTCAATGACAAAGCAAAACAAGGAATTATAAAAGGTTTAAAATTGTATTTAAAATTATTTAAGACACTGAAGAACAGAATAGAAATTTCATTTCATCTTCTCCCACTTATCCGTAATTCGTGTCGCGGGGGCAGCAGTCTAAGCAAATTCCCCAGACACTTCTCTGTGTCCAGGGATCGGGCTGTCAAGGCCCCTGCCTTCGACTGCTGCCCAATCCTCTCAGCACCGGTCCCTTACGGTCCCTCCTGCAGGTGGTGAGCCCAAGGGAAGGTGGCCCCACGTCGCTCCGACGTCACGGTCCTTGGTTTATTTTTCTCGTAAGGGTCCCCTGGAGCATAGAGGGTTAAGAGCCTTGCTCAAGGGCCCAAGAGTGGCAGCTTGGCGATACCGGGGCTTAAACCCCCGACCTTCCGATCGGTAACCCAGTGCCTTAACCGCTGGAGCCACCACTCCCCCCAGAATATATTAACGTGCTTGAAATTTCTTTATGTACATGATGTGCATTAAATGAGAATGTACATGCACGTAATTTTGGAGGTTTTTTTACAAAACAGCGTTGCCGCGATTTGATTGATTGGTCATGCGGAGCGAGATAACCTGTAATGCGGATAAGGAGGCGGAAGCCGTAGTGAACGCAAACAAAGTTTATTGAGAATACTCAGGAGATAATCCACCAATACTTGTAGCGAAGCAGTAATATCCAGTATCCAGTGGTGCGCTTCGGGAGCGCGGTCCATGAAGTTCTGTGAAAGCAGAGACAGTTCATGTAGAGAATCCACAGATCCGCGCTATGGAAAGCTCAGCGCTGGGCAGCAACGGATAAACGTGGTGCAGACAGCGTGAACATGGAAAACAGCAGGATCGGGGTAATCCGGGGTGCCGTTGAGAGAATGCGGAGTCAGAGAAGAAGGGTACGTAGAGGGATACGTATACATGATTACACAGACCGACATGAATCAACACATACGCTCATGCACAAACAATAACGGACCGCGAGTGTGTGGAGGTGAGGGGCTTAAATAGGAGAAGGGATGAGTGAGTGAATGAGAGTCAGGTGTGTGTGATCAGCATGACTGCGAGGAGCGCATGGGAGAAGAACCAGGGTGCTTCGAGGAATGCCGCCGCCGAAGAGGGCGTGGCAGGGGAATTCCTGACATAACTGACATAAAGTGGCAAATTTGCCCTCCCTTGTGCTCAAGATATTACGGTTCGGCGACGTAATCGACATAACCGATTAGAAAAATGCTAAGACAAAGCGAGAATTTGGCGGTTCCTCTTCAAAAACGTCAAGATAAGTGGGTTCGACTGTAATTTAAGATTAATGAAATAAATTAGGATTTATTAAACTTTACAAAAAAAAAGTTGGATATTTATAAAATGCTTTTAAACTTTTAAAAGCCCTTGTAATCTACAGAACAGATATCATGTTACAGTCTAAGGGAGGATAGAATTAATAATAAAGTGTCGAAAGAAGTGAGGCCTGACTTGAGTGTGACCAAACTATGGAAAGATGAGGCCTCCACCTGAGGACAGACAGATTTCTGGTTCTCAGATGGTTTCTTGCATTTGATCTAATTGACTTCAGCATTTCAAGACTGTGGTGTTATAGATCCATTAACTTTTTTGTTCCTGCTTCTTTTAAACTATTTCAACACAACACCAGAAAAGGCTTAAGTTGTGGTTAAAATAAAACGACATTAATGAATATGTACTAATACACCTTGAACCAGTCCGTCGTTCCTACTGCACACTTTACTGCTGTCACACTGTTCTCATGTCCTGCACCACCCTCACATACTTCATTGACACACCTGACCTCCTCAAACAATACCACAACTCCTCTCTCCACCCTGTCATACACTTTCTGTAAATCCACAAACACACAATGCAACTCCTTCTGACCTTCTCTATACTTCTCATCAACATTCTCAAAGCAAATAATGCGTCTGTGGTGCTCTTCCTGGCATGAAACCATACTGTTGCTCACAGATGGTCACCTCTTTTCTCAGCTTGGCTTCCACTACTCTTTTCCATAACTTCAAGGTGTAACTGATCAACTCTTCATCGCTGCTCTCACTTCCTCCTTACTAATCCTATCCACTTCCTGCTTCACCATCTACACACAATCTAACCTTCTTGGTCTTATTTTCCTCATTCATCAGCTGCTCAATTGTTAGTGTTAGGATGGTTCTCACACTGGTTCACACACATTCCTTTGTTTGTTCAGTGTCTATAGAATATTTACGATATTAGTATGTAAGGTATACAGGAAGTCTTTATCTGGGCTCACACATCTCCGGCTAGTATGTCTTCTTATCCAAATAGGATATATATATTTGTCTGTTGCCTGCAATAAACCGAAGAAGAACATAAGCCATTCAGTGCGCTGTGTGATTTTTCCCTGATATTAGAAAGGCACCACGAGCTTCGTAGATCGCACGGAAAACCTCTCCAAGAATTAAGTTTTATTCGGGCATAATAAACATCTAACAGTTTTGATGTCAGAAGTTGTCAGGAAACCCCCTGCCACGCCCCCTTTGGCGGCTGTCAAACATCAGCATTCCCCGAAGCACCTCGCTCCTTCTCTCTGCGCTGCTCGCAATCGGGCTTCATGGAAAACACCTGAGGCTCATTTCACTAGCTCATCCCCAGCTCCTATATAAACTCCACATTTACCCACACTCGCGGTCCGTTATTGCACGTTCATGCCCGTTCACGTGTGTTCCTGTGTGTTCATGTTGGTGTGTGTTTGCGTATGCTTATCCCCGCTACGTACCGCTCGACTCGGTCTCTCTCTTTTTTCGCGTGGACCGCGCCTCTTTCCAGGCACGCCTTGGATCACTTTCCCGACTTGAGTTCCGACTCGGACATAGTCTACCGCATCTCTTTCCAGACGCACCTGGGATTATACCTTCCTTTTTCCCGAACTCCGTTATCTGGATTAGGCTCCGCCTTGGTTGTGTTTGTGTTCGAATAAAACTTTATTTGCTGCTACTTCGGCTTCCGCCTCCGTATCTGCATGACAGAAAAAAACTGACCCCTGAATAGGAATACAAGGACTGAAAAAGGTTCATCCAGCTTCGGTTTTGATGTCAGAAGTTGTCAGGAAACCCCCTGCCACGCCCCCTTTGGCGGCTGTCAAACATCAGCATTCCCCGAAGCACCTCGCTCCTTCTCTCTGCGCTGCTCGCAATCGGGCTTCATGGAAAACACCTGAGGCTCATTTCACTAGCTCATCCCCAGCTCCTATATAAACTCCACATTTACCCACACTCCCGGTCCGTTATTGCACGTTCATGCCCGTTCACGTGTGTTCCTGTGTGTTCATGTTGGTGTGTGTTTGCGTATGCTTATCCCCGCTACGTACCGCTCGACTCGGTCTCTCTCTTTTTTCGCGTGGACCGCGCCTCTTTCCAGGCACGCCTTGGATCACTTTCCCGACTTGAGTTCCGACTCGGACATAGTCTACCGCATCTCTTTCCAGACGCACCTGGGATTATACCTTCCTTTTTCCCGAACTCCGTTATCTGGATTAGGCTCCGCCTTGGTTGTGTTTGTGTTCGAATAAAACTTTATTTGCTACTATTTGCTTACTACTTTATCTGCTACTTCGGCCTCCGCCTCCGTATCTGCATGACAGAAAAAACGGACCCCTGAATAGGAATACAAGGACTGAAAAAGGTTCATCCAGCTTCTCACCAGGGAACTCGGGATACTCACGGCGGATATCCATCTCCTCTCGCCCGCCTCCGAGAGCGCCGTTTTGCATCAGAGTCTCCTGGAGCTCTCCGCCCTGCTTCAGGCCCTTCAGGAAAGCTCCGCTCCGCTTCAGGGTTTTTAAGGGATCTTCACCATGCTCCAGGCCATCCAGGATGGCTCCGCTCCGCCCCAGGAACTCCTGCAGATCTCCACCCTGCTCCAGGTCCTCCAGGGGAGAAATAAGTATTTGAACACCCTGCTATTCTGCAAGTTCTCCCACTTAGAAATCATGGAGGGGTCTGAAATTGTCATCGTAGGTGCATGTCCACTGTGAGAGACATAAATCCAGAAATCACAATGTATGATTTTTAAACTATTTATTTGTATGATACAGCTGCAAATAAGTATTTGAACACCTGAGAAAGACAATGTAAATATTTGGTACAGAAGCCTTTGTTTGCAATTACAGAGGTCAAACGTTTCCTGTAGATTTTCACCAGGTTTGCACACACTGCAGGAGGGATTTTGGCCCACTCCTCCACACAGATCTTCTCTAGATCAGTCAAACCTCTAGATCAGGTTTCTGGCCTGTCGCTGAGAAACACGGAGTTTGAGCTCCCTCCAAAGATTCTCTATTGGGTTTAGGTCTGGAGACTGGCTAGGCCACGCCAGAACCTTGATATGCTTCTTAAAGAGCCACTCCTTGGTTATTCTGGCTATGTGCTTCGGGTCATTGTCATGTTGGAAGACACAGCCTCGACCCATCTTCAATGCTCTAACTGAGGGAAGGAGGTTGTTCCCAAAATCTCGCAATAGATGGCCCCGGTCATCCTCTCCTTAATACAGTGCAGTCGCCCTGTCCCATGTGCAGAAAAACACCCCCAAAGCATGAGGCTACCACCCCCATGCTTCACAGTAGGGATGGTGTTCTTTGGATGGTACTCATCATTCTTCTTCCTCCAAACACGTTTAGTGGAATTATGACCCAAAAGTTCTATTTTGGTCTCATCTGACCACATGACTTTCTCCCATGACTCCTCTGGATCATCCAAATGGTCATTGGCAAACTTTAGACGTGCCTGGACATGTGCTGGTTTAAGCAGGGGAACCTTCCATGCCATGCATGATTTCAAACGATGACGTCTTGGTGTATTACCAACAGTAACCTTGGAAACGGTGGTCCCAGCTCTTTTCAGGTCATTGACCAGCTCCTCCCGTGTAGTTCTGGGCTGATTTCTCACCTTCCTTAGGATCATTGAGACCCCACGAGGTGAGATCCTGCATGGAGCCCCAGTCCCAGGGAGATTGACAGTCATGTTTAGCTTCTTCCATTTTCTAATGATTGCTCCAACAGTGGACCTTTTTTCACCAAGCTGCTTGGCAATTTTCCCGTAGCCCTTTCCAGCCTTGTGGAGGTGTACAATTTTGTCTCTAGTGTCTTTGGACAGCTCTTTGGTCTTGGCCATGTTAGTAGTTGGATTCTTACTGATTGTATGGGTTGGACAGGTGTCTTTATGCAGCTAACGACCTCAAACAGGTGCATCTAATTTAGGATAATAAATGTAGTGGAGGTGGACATTTTAAGGTTCTTCAAAGTACCTTTTGCTTGGATTACTGCTTTGCACACTCTTGGCATTCTCTTGATGAGCTTCAAGAGGTAGTCACCTGAAATGGTCTTTCAACAGTCTTGAAGGAGTTCCCAGAGATGCTTAGCACTTGTTGGCCCTTTTGCCTTCACTCTGCGGTCCAGCTCACCCCAAACCATCTTGAATGGGTTCAGGTCCGGTGACTGTGGAGGCCAGTTCATCTGGCGCAGCACCCCATCACTCTCCTTCTTGGTCAAATAGCCCTTACACAGCCTGGAGGTGTGTTTGGGGTCATTGTCCTGTTGAAAAATAAATGATGGTCCAACTAAACGCAAACAGGATGGAATAGCATGCCGCTGCAAGATGCTGTGGTAGCCATGCTGGTTCAGTATGCCTTCAATTTTGAATAAATCCCCAACTGTGTCACCAGCAAAGCACCCCCACACCATCAAACTTGGCTTCACGGTGGGAACCAGGCATGTAGAGTCCATCCGTTCACCTTTTCTGCGTCGCACAAAGACACGGTGGTTGGAACCAGAGATCTCAAATTTGGACTCGTCAGACCAAAGCACAGATTTCAAAGCACAGAAGTCTCTTCTGCTGTCTATGATGATCACAAATTGTTCTGTATTGTTGAAAGATTTATGACCAAACTCTTGATGTTACCCATATGAGGATGGGTTCCCCTTTGAGTCTGGTTCCTCTCAAGGTTTCTTCCTCATATCATCTAAGGGAGTTTTTAAGGCTTGCTCATCAGGGACAAACGCACACCATTCACCTTCACTGTTGTTTTCTGTAAAGCTGCTTTGAGACAATGTCTGTTGTGAAAAGCGCTATACAAATAAACTTGACTTGACTTGACTTGACTTGCTTGTTGCCTTTCTTTAGCAGTGGTTTCCTAGCAGATATTCTACCATGAAGGCCTGATCCACACAGTCTCCTCTTAACAGTTGTTGTAGAGATGTGTCTGCTGCTAGAACTCTGTGTGCCATTGACCTGGTCTCTAATCTGAGCTGCTGTTAACCTGCGATTTCTGAGGCTGGTGACTCGGATGAACTTATCCTCCGCAGCAGAGGTGACTCTTGGTCTTCCTTTCCTGGGGCGGTCCGCATGTGAGCCAGTTTCTTTGTAGCGCTTGATGGTTTTTGTGACTGCACTTGGGGACACTTTCAAAGTTTTCCCAATTTTTCGGACTGACTGACATTTCTTAAAGTAATGATGGCCACTCGTTTTTCTGTACTTAGCTGCTTTTTTCTTGCCATAATACAAATTCTAACAGTCTATTCAGTAGGACTAGCAGCTGTGTATCCACCTGACTTCTGCACAACACAACTGATGGTCCCAACCCCATTAATAAGGCAAGAAATCACACTTATTAAACCTGACAGGGCACACCTGTGAAGTGAAAAGCATTTCAGGCGACTACCTCTTGAAGCTCATCAAGAGAATGCCAAGTGTGCAAAGCAGTAATCAAAGCAAAAGGTGGCTACTTTGAAGAACCTAGAATATAACATATTTTCAGTTGTTTCACACTTTTTTGTTATATATAATTCCACGTGTTAATTCAAAGTTTTGATGCCTTCAGTGTAAATCTACAATTTTCATAGTCATGAAAAGAAAGAAAACTCTTTGAATGAGAAGGTGTGTCCAAACTTTTGGTCTGTACTGTATATATATATATATATATACTTCCAGTGGGCTCACCACCTGCAGGAGGGACCGTAAGGGACCGGTGCTGAGAGGATTTTGCAGCAGTCGAAGGCGGGGGCCTTGACAGCCCAATCCCTGGACACGGAGAAGTGTCTGGGGAATCTGCTTAGACTGCTGCCCCCGCGAATTATGGATAAGTGGGAGAAGATGATGATGATGATGAGATATATATATATATATATATATATATATATATATATATATATATATATATATATATTGGTAGAATGTCTGCAAGGAAACCACTGTTAAAGAAAGGCAACAAGCAGAAGAGACTTGTTTGGGCTAAAGAACACAAGGAATGGACATTAGACCAGTAGAAATCTGTGCTTTGGTCTGACGAGTCCAAATTTGAGATCTTTGGTTCCAACCAGCGTGTCTTTGTGCGACGCAGAAAAGGTGAACGGATGGACTCTACATGCCTGGTTCCCACCGTGGAGGATGGAGGAGGAGGTGTGATGGTGTGGGGGTGCTTTGCTGGTGACACTGTTGGGGATTTATTCAAAATTGAAGGCATACTGAACCAGCATGGCTACCACAGCATCTTGCAGCGGCATGCTATTCCATCCTGTTTGCGATTAGTTGGACCATCATTTATTTTTCAACAGGACAATGACCCCAAACACACCTCCAGGCTGTGTAAGGGCTATTTAACCAAGAAGGAGAGTGATGGGGTGCTGCGCCAGACGACCTGGCCTCCACAGTCACCGGACCTGAACCCAATCAAGATGGTTTGGGGTGAGCTGGACCGCAGAGTGAAGGCAAAAGGGCCAAGTGGTAAGCATCTCTGGGAACTCCTTCAAGACTGTTGGAAGACCATTTCAGGTGACTACCTCTTGAAGCTCATCAAGAGAATGCCAAGAGTGTGCAAAGCAGTAATCAAAGCAAAAGGTGGCTACTTTGAAGAACCTAGAATATGACATATTTTCAGTTGTTTAACACTTTTTTGTTATGTATATAATTCCACGTGTTAATTCATAGTTTTGATGCCTTCAGTGTGACTCTACAATTTCCTCTACAAGTCATGAAAATAAAGAAAACTCTTTGAATGAGAAGGTGTGTCCAAACTTTTGGTCTGTACTATCTATCTATCTATCTATCTATCTATCTATCTATCTATCTATCTATCTATATATATAAAAATTTATTATACTGTATTTTTCAGAAGAAAGTCATTGTTCACTTTCTTCCTACTTCCTTTCAGTAGTTTATCTTTTGGCAACGTTGTGCATTTAAAAATCACCATCGGTGAATCATTCTCCCGATGCCGTGCAGCTCAGAACACAGGTGAAGTGCGTTTTTTCATGCCTGGTTGTTTTCAGCATGACGAATGATTCGCATTTCCTGTAGACAGTCCGAGTGAGCGGCAGGTCAAATGTCAGAGGAACCTCATCCATATTTAGTGGGAGCATGTCTGATTTAATATAAAGAGTTTTAATTGGTTTCATGAAGCTTGTGAAACCGGGAAAAACCCAGGAAAAATCCATAAATTAGCCGCTTCGTTGTTTAAACCACGGGGTTCAAAGTGTTGGAAAATAGTAACGGCTTATAGTCCGGAAAATACGGTACATAGTCTTTTTGAGTGTTTATTTTAAATCAATCTGTTAGAGCAGGGGTTACCAAACTTTTTAAATCTAAGAGCCACTTCTTGGGTACCGATTAATGTGAAGGGCTACCAGTTTAATACACAATTCTGAAATAACATTTGAGCAATTTACCTTTAATTATGTTATTATTAATACTTAATAATATTCATCTATGTGAAGACACTGATCATATTAATGATTTCTCACAATAACTATCAACAATGATTTAACAATGTAGGAAGCAGATAGATGCAGCTCACTGGTAAGCGGCGCTATGGTGAGCTATTATAGAAAAGGCCCGCAGGCACCATGTTGGTGACCCGTGTTAGAGATTACAAATGCTAATTGCCCTGCAGATTAAAAACAAACTGAGCTGTGCAGAAATTTGGCAGGTGTTTATTGTATGAACTTGCAACACATTGAGTAACAAAAAAAAATAAAATATACAAAATACAAAAAGTAAAAAAAAGAAATTGTCAGTCACACATTTCCAAACCGCTCTACTCGCTTTCGCTTCTTTGCCTACGAACAAAAGGGCAACAAACCATATTTAAGCATTAAAGTAAAATTTAAGTATATAATTTAAGTATAAATTCTAGCTTCTTGTTCGAATGTAAAATAAAAAATAATAACAAAACCTCAGGCATGGTTATCTCTGAATAATAAGCTCCAACCGAGGCGGCACTGGTCACAGATCCAAATCTCTCCTTCCTCTTCTTCAGCTTTTCTTTTTCTAAAACCTGCACAAAGAACAGAAGACTTAATCAAATAAATGTGTTTGCCACTAATATGTATTTTTTTCAAAGTATTAGGCTCTTCCATTTTGTAAAAGAATGGCGCAATAACTGCGTTTATACTGCTGCTAGAATTAAAGACCTTAAATATGTGCTCAAGTGTATTAAAAAATATATATTTCTTGTATATGAATATACGATTCGTCACAATATAAAGCTCTCAAATCATGCAGATACAGGTGTCATGCATTAATAAAACAGCAGTAGAGGCTATTAATCTAAAATCAACCTTTAAAGCATCTGACAAGCCAAACAACTAATGTATCAAGTAACAAGTGGCACCATTAAAAAGCTCTTTAAAAAACATAGCATCAAAACCTCTATAAAACAAGCACCAGCCTGTTAACCTGGAAAAACAAAGATAGTGTGGAGCCCAAGAGTCATAATGTGCAATCTGAAAGTAGTAGGTTGTTTTATCATGACTACTTGTTCATGTTAACAAAAAGGAAAGTATTATATTTTATATATTATATCTGGTCTGATGTTTGTCTGCCTATAACTGTCTACTGAGAGGTGGTGTCAAAGTGATGATTGTGGACATAAATAAAAAAAATGTAAAATAAAAAAAAGCAGGGAATTAGTGCCACCTAGTGTTCAGTGACATGTGTTAAACATGTCAAGGTTGGCTGCCCTAACTTAGCCATCAGGTGTTAATAACAATTCCCTGAAAGGTGTTTCATCCAGAATTAAATTTTAAATATTTACTGTTTCATAACTTCATATGTCATAACATTTCACCAATAAACTATGGCCTACCTTCTTGTACACAGGGGGGACGCTCATACCAAATCGCTCCGCTCTTTTCCTAATTTTCTCGATGTAGACCTGAGGACCACAGAGGATGTAAATCATTACTTGTTAAGTAATCAATACGTTCTGCGCAAGTCCTAAGAGGCCATGCATTATAATATTTATCTTTCTTGTGATCTTGACAAACATTGTTTCCTCATGATCAGTACTTACAGGTTTTCGTGTATGCGGCATAAGAGCATTTTCTAGAGGCAGCATGATAATAACCAGAACCATGCTTTAGCGGGGGCGTGGAAAACAACTTATGTCATGTAAAGATCATAAGAACATTTCGTGTTGTGATCACACAAAACAAGAAAGAAAAAAAATATTATAATGCAATGACTCTTAGGACTTTTGTAAGATTCAGACTGTGTTGAAGTCAGTTAGGAGTACCTCAACCTCTAAACTTAGGGGTTATTAATATTTATAAATATTTATTTTTCAATGCTCAAGTTTAATTGTCCATGTTTATCAGGGATCCAATTTATACAAATTATTTTAGTAATGAATATGCTTTATATATATATATACACACACACACACACACACACACATACAGTATATACAGTGAGGAAAATAAGTATTTGAACACCCTGCTATTTAGCAAGTTCTTCCACTTAGAAATCATGGAGGGGTCTGAAATTGTCATCGTAGGTGCATGTCCACTGTGAGAGACATAATCTATAAAAAAAAAATCCAGAAATCACAATGTATGATTTTTTAACTATTTATTTGTATGATACAGCTGCAAATATCTATTTGAACACCTGAGAAAGTCAATGTTAATATTTGGTACAGTAGCCTTTGTTTGCAATTACAGAGGTCAAACGTTTCCTGTAGTTTTTCACCAGGTTTGCACACACTGCAGGAGGGATTTGGGCCCACTCCTCCACACAGATCTTCTCTAGATCAGTCAGGTTTCTGGCCTGTCGCTGAGAAACACGGAGTTTGAGCTCCCTCCAAAGATTCTCTATTGGGTTTAGGTCTGGAGACTGGCTAGGCCCCGCCAGAACCTTGATATGCTTCCAAGCCACTCCTTGGTTATCCTGGCTGTGTGCTTCGCGCCATTGTTATGTTGGAAGACCCAGCCTCGACCCATCTTCAATGCTCTAAATGAGGGAAGGAGGTTGTTCCCCAAAATCTCGCAATACATGGCCCCGCTCATCCTCTCCTTAATACAGTGCAGTTGCCCTGTCCCATGTGCAGAAAAATTCCCCCAAAGCATGATGCTACCACCCCCATGCTTCACAGTAGGGATGGTGTTCTTGGGATGGTACTCATCATTCTTCTTCCTCCAAACACGTCTAGTGGAATTATGACCCAAAAGTTCCATTTTGGTCTCATCTGACCACATGACTTTCTCCCATGACTCCTCTGGATCATCCAAATGGTCATTGGCAAACTTAAGACGTGCCTGGACATGTGCTGGTTTAAGCAGGGGAACCTTCCGTGCCATGCATGATTTCAAACCATGACGTCTTAGTGTATTACCAACAGTAACCTTGGAAACGGTGGTCCCAGCTCTTTTCAGGTCATTGACCAGCTCCTCCCGTGTAGTTCTGGGCTGATTTCTCACCTTCCTTAGGATCATTGAGACCCCACGAGGTCTTGCATGGACCCCCAGTCCGAGGGAGATTGACAGTCATGTTTAGCTTCTTCCATTTTCTAATGATTGCTCCAACAGTGGACCTTTTTTCACCAAGCTGCTTGGCAATTTCCCCGTAGCCCTTTCCAGCCTTGTGGAGGTGTACAATTTTGTCTCTAGTGTCTTTGGACAGCTCTTTGGTCTTGGCCATGTTAGTAGTTGGATTCTTACTGATTGTATGGGGTGGACAGGTGTCTTTATGCAGCTAACGACCTCAAACAGGTGCATCTAATTTAGTCAAGTCAAGTCAAGTCAAGTTTATTTGTATAGCGCTTTTCACAACAGACATTGTCTCAAAGCAGCTTTACAGAAAACAACAGTGAAGGTGAATGGTGTGCGTTTGTCCCTGATGAGCAGCCGTGGCGACAGTGGCAAGGAAAAACTCCCTTAGATGATATGAGGAAGAAACCTTGAGAGGAACCAGACTCAAAGGGGAACCCATCCTCATATGGGTGACATCAAAAGTTTGGTCATAAATCTTTCAACAATACAGAACAATTTGTGATCATCATAGATCCAGCATCAGCTTCTCCATGCCAGGGCCTTTAAACACTCGGCATCTACTTCTCCATGATCATCCATAGGTCCATAATCTTCACGACTTTAGGATAATAAATGTAGTGGAGGTGGATATTTTAAAGGCAGACTAACAGGTCTTTGAGGGTCAGAATTGTAGCTGATAGACAGGTGTTCAAATACTTATTTGCAGCTGTATCATACAAATAAATAGTTTAAAAATCATATATTGTGATTTCTGGATTTTTTTTTTTAGATTATGTCTTTCACAGTGGACATGCACCTACGATGACAATTTCAGACCCCTCCATGATTTCTAAGTGGGAGAACTTGCAAAATAGCAGGGTGTTCAAATAATTATTTTCCTCACTGTATGTGTATATATATATATATATATATATATATATATATACACACACAGTATTGTTCAAAATAATAGCAGTACAATGTGACTAACCAGAATAATCCAGGTTTTTAGTATATTTTTTTATTGCTACGTGGCAAACAAGTTACCAGTAGGTGCAGTAGATTCTCAGAAAACAAACAAGACCCAGCATTCATGATATGCACGCTCGTAAGGCTGTGCAATTGGGCAATTAGTTGAAAGGGGTGTGTTCAAAAAAATTGCAGTGTGGCATTCAATCACTGAGGTCATCAATTTTGTGAAAAAACAGGTGTGAATCAGGTGGCCCCTATTTAAGGATGAAGCCAGCACTTGTTGAACATGCATTTGAAAGCCTGAGGATAATGGGTCGTTCAAGACGTTGTTCAGAAGAACAGCGTACTTTAATTAAAAAGTTGATTGGAGAGGGGAAAACCTATAAAGAGGTGCAAAAAATTATAGGCTGTTATGATATAGCTAAAATGATCTCCAATGCCTTAAAATGGAGAGCAAAACCAGAGAGACGTGGAAGAAAATGGAAGACAACCATCGAAATGGATCGAAGAATAACCAGAATGGCAAAGGCTCAGCCAATGATCAGCTCGTGGATGATCAAAGACAGTCTGGAGTTACCTGTAAGTACTGAGACAGTTAGAAGACGTCTGTGTGAAGCTAATCTATTTTCAAGAATCCCCCGCAAAGTCCCTCTGTTAAAAAAAAAAAATGTGCAAAAGAGGTTACAATTTGCCAAAGAACACATCAACTGGCCTAAAGAGAAATGGAGGAACATTTTGTGGACTGATGAGAGTAAAATTGTTCTTTTTGGGTCCAAGGGCCACAGACAGTTTGTGAGACGACCCACAAACTCTGAATTTAAGACACAGTACACAGTGAAGACAGTGAAGCATGGTGGTGCAAGCATCATGATATGGGCATGTTTCTCCTACTATGGTGTTGGGCCTATTTATCGCATACCAGGGATCATGGATTAGTTTGCATATGTCAAAATACTTGGAGGTCATGTTGCCTTATGCTGAAGAGGACATGCCCTTGAAATGGTTGTTGCAGACAATGACCCCAAAAACACTAGTAAACGAGCAAAGTCTTGGTTCCAAACCAACAAAATTAATGTTATGGAGTGGCCAGCCCAATCCCCGGACCTTAATCCAATCAAGAACTTGTGGGGTGATATCAAAAATGATGTTTCTGAAGCAAAACCAAGAAATGTAAATGAATTGTGGAATGTTGTTAAAGAATCATGGAGTGGAATAACAGCTGGGAGGTGCCACAAGTTGGTTGACTCCATGCCACACAGATGTGAAGCAGTTTTAAAAAACTGTGGTCATACAACTAAATATTAGTTTAGTGATTCACAGGATTGCTAAATCCTTGAAACAAAAATGTTTGTACAAAATAGTTTTGAGTTTGTACAGTCAACGGCATACACTGCTATTTTTTTTGAACACACCCCTTTCAACTAATTGCCCAATTGCACAGCCTTAAGAGCGTGCATATCATGAATGCTGGGTCTTGTTTGTTTTCTGAGAATCTACTGCACTAACTGGTAACTTGTTTGCCACGTAGCAATAAAAAATATACTAAAAACCTGGATTATTCTGGTTAGTCACATTGTACTGCTATTATTTTGAACAATACTGTATAAAGCATATTAATTTCTAAAATAATGTATAAATTGGATCCCTGATATATATACACACACTCACCTGCCACTTTATTAGGTACATCTTACTTGTACCAGGTTGGAGCCCCTTTTGCCTTCAGAACTGCCTTAATCCTTTGTGGGATAGATTCAATAAGGTAGTGGAAACATTCCTCAGAGATTTTGGTCCATATTGACATGATAGCATCACGCAGGTGCGATTTGTCGACTGCACATCCATGATGCAAATTTCCCACCACATCCCAAAGGTGCTCTATTGGATTGAGATCTGGTGACTGTCGAGGCCATTTGAGTACAGTGAATTCATTGTCATGTTCAAGAAACCAGTCTGAAATGATTTGCGCTTTATGACATGGCGTGTTATCCTGCTGGAAGTAGCCATCAGAAGATGGGTACACTGTGGACATAAAGGGATGGACATGGTCAGCAACAATACTCAGGTAGGCTGTGGCATTGACACGATGCTCAATTGGTACTAATGGGCCCAAAGTGTGCCAAGAAAATATCCCCCACACCTTTACACCACCACCACCACCAGCCTGAACCGTTGAAAGCATGGATCCATCCTGCCTTGTATCATGTTGTTGACGCCAAATTCTGACCCTAACATCCGAATGTCGCAGCAGAAATCGAGACTGATCAGACCAGGCAACATTTTTCCAATCTTCTATTGTCCAATATTGGTGAGCCTGTCCGAATTGTAGCCTCAGTTTCCTGTTCTTAGCCGTCATGAGTGGCACCCGGTGTGGTCTTCTGCTGATGTAGCCCATCCTTCTTAAGGTTCGACGTGTTGTGCGTTCAGAGATGCTCTTCTGCATACCTCAGTTGCAACGGGTGGTTATTTGAGTTACTGTTGCCTTTCTATCAGCTCAAACCAGTGTGGCCATTCTCCTCTGACCTTT
This sequence comes from Silurus aristotelis, assembly GCF_946808225.1. Classification (NCBI taxonomy): domain Eukaryota; kingdom Metazoa; phylum Chordata; class Actinopteri; order Siluriformes; family Siluridae; genus Silurus; species Silurus aristotelis. The sequence continues at coordinate 11,198,051 of NC_139601.1, read as the reverse complement.
GGCATCAACAATGCATTTGCGCCCACAGAACTGCCGCTCACTGGATATTTTCTCTTTTTCGGACCATTCTCTGTAAACCCTAGAGATAGTTGTGCGTAAAAATCCCAGTAGATCAGCAGTTTCTAAAATACTCAGACCAGCCCGTCTGGCACCAACAACTATGCCATGTTCAAAGTCACTTAAATCACCTTTCTTCCCCATTCTGACGCTCGGTTTGAACTGCAGCAGATCGTCTTGACCATGTCTACATGCCTAAATGCATTGAGTTGCTGCCATGTGATTGGCTGATTAGAAATTTGCGTTAACAAGCAGCTGGACAGGTGTACATAATAAAGTGGCCGGTGAGTGTACATATATATTAAAAAAACTCTTTCGGCTTCTCCCGTTAGGGGTTCGCCACAGCAGATTCTCCGCATGTTTGATTTGGCACATGTTTTTACGCTGGATGCCCTTCCTAACGCAACCCTCCCCAATTTATCCGGGCTTGGGACCAGCACTGAAAGTGGCTGGGGTTGGTTCCCTGACCGGGGTTTGAACCCGGGCCACAGTGGTGAGAGCGCAGCATCCTAACCACTAGACCACCAGGGAACCTTCATATACACTGGCGATCAAAATTAGAGAACAATTTATAAACAATTGAACAATTCTGAAATAATGTCATCTTCACTGCTCAACAGTTGAAGGAGTTTTTGTCCTGTCTATACCATGCTACCAGAACACCTTTTCCACAAATTAACTAAGGCATTTCCAAAAAAAACATTTTGCAGAAAACACTGATCAAAATTAGAGAACAACAATGACTGTAGCATGAAAAAAGATTACAACAAAATTTTCTGAAGGTTACAACAGTCAGCAATTAGTAGGAAGTGTACAGGCCTCTGCTCTGAATGACTTCAGCACATCTGCGGCCACAGGACAGCACTGCTCTGGTGTGATTTTGGTCCACTCTTCATCCAGTCTCCTTCACAGTTCGGTGACTGTAGTGGGTTTCTTGGCCATAAATTTGTTGCCAAGGATTTTCCAGAGGTTCTCTATTGGGTTGAGATCAGGACTCTGGGCTGGTTATGTCATTATTTCAATGTTTTCAGTTTCAAGGAACTGCTTTACCTATTTTGCTGTGTGACATGGAGTGTTGTCCTGCATGAACACTGCGGGCTGATTGGGTGATAAACACAGGGAAGGAACCAAATGTTGTTGAAGAAGGTTCTGATAAACATTTGCATTCACTCTGCCATGTAGCTGTATAAGAGGCCCAACTCCTGCTACAGGAAACATGCCCCAAACCATGACACTTCCTCCTCCACTATTCACTGATTTCTTTACACACTTTGGGTTCAGTCTTTCTCCAGTTTGTCACCGAACATAATGTTTCCCATCAGACCCAAATAAATTAAACTTGCTTTCATCACTGAAGTGAACTTTGGACCAGTTCTCCTCCGTCCACACAACATGCTCCTCAGCAAAGCTTAGTCTAGCCTTTTGATTCTTTCTGCTAATGAGAGGTTTGGTCACTGCAAAGTGGGCTTTCAGTCCAAATGCTTTTAAACGTCGAAACACTGTATAACGAGACAGATCCTTTCCCTGTTCAGCGTTGAACTGGTGAGCACTTCCAGCTGCAGTGTGGAAACGATTGCCCATTGAGATCCTCCGCAGTATTCTGTCCTCTCTTGTATTTGTCTTCCGTGGAGGACCATCCAGGCGGACTTGAATGAGTTTGTGATGTAAAGATTCAATATTCTTGAAATCACAGATTTGGAACGACCAACTTGTCTTGCTATGGCTGATAGGGTCATCCCTTTGGCCTTCATCTGGACAACCTGCTGCCGGAGGCTTTGTCATTTTAGAACGGCCCACCATCTTGCAGAGTCAGTGAAACTGAAAGGTAGGCTGCCAGTAAAATAGGGGTTGACAGATAATCAAGGAAATTAGCACCAGGTACCAGATTAACACCAATAACTGGGAGGTATCTGAAAGTGTTCTGAAAGTGTGTTTTCTGTAAAATAATGATTTTTTTTTGGAAATGCCTTAGTTATTTTGTGGAAAAAGTGTTCTGGTAGCAAGGTATAGACCGGACAAAAATTCCCTCAACTGTTGAGCAGTGAAGATGACATTATTTCAGAATTGTTCAATTGTTTATAAATTGTTCTCTAATTTTGATCGCCAGTGTATATATATATATATAAACACACACCGTAATTTCCGGACTATAAAGCGGACTTATATAAGCCGCACCCACTGAATTTGACAAAGATTTTTATTTTTAACATTAATAAGCCGCACCTGTCTACACTGAAACTAATTAACTTTACACAGGCTTTAACGAAAGACACTAAATGCAATATGTTGCGCTTCTATTAGGAGCATAGCTGTATTTTGGGAATAGCCTGCCACTGCATTTTACCGGTATTACTGTGTGTGTGGAGACCAAGGATTATGTCCTTATTATTTTCTGATGCTCATTTCTAAGTTTCTTTGACTAACCCATAACGCTGTTGCCAAGAAAAATAAAAAAGCACGAGTTTTGGAAACCTGTCTGTGCTTATGTAATTTCTGTTGCAACTGGGGTTAGTGAGCTCTCCCTTGACCCAGACTCAACGCATTACAACGGCTTGTATCTAAACAGTAGCCTACCAAGTAAGTCATTGTTCACTGTCTTCCTTCTTCCTTTCACAACTACAACTACAGTGGTACCTTGAACCTACGAGTGCATTAATGTACGAGATAAGCAAAGAAGAAAAAGTAAAAATTTTAAAGTTTAGGGATACGTAGTGTAGAGGAATGATAGTAAAAAAACGAGTTTTCCCTCCGCCTCCACTTATCGCCTATACCCTCCCCTCCACACACACACACACACCCCACCGGCATTTTCGTTAACTTAAGTCTCCAAAATCTCCAAGGATAATACACTGAATAAAACCTTATTATATCTTTACATACTCTTTCTATTATGGTTTTATACAAGATTTGTTATTTAGAAATGTATTTTAATAACATGAAACATAACGGGGTGTTATTTTGAGGGTTGGAACGGATTAATGCCATTTTAAGTATTTTCAATATGGAAAACTGATTTAATGTGCGAGCAAATTGAGATACAAGCTCATCCACGGAACAATTTAAACTCGTAGGTCAAGGTACCACTGTATTTCTCTGGGGAGTTTATCTTTTGTCATCGTCGTGCGCCACCGTTGAAAGTTTTTCTCCTGATGCCGTGCAGCTCAGAACACAGGTGAGGTGCGTTTTTTCGTTTCCGTTCGGAAATTTCATTGGTCTAATTTTGTGTCGCTCAGTTTTTTGGCTTAAAGTTTGTGAAACCAGGAAAAATCCGGGAAAAAATCCATATATTAGCCGCTTGTTGTTTAAGCCGCAGGGATAAACATATATGTATAAAATATATATAATTTTTAAAATTTATTAATTTATTTATTTTCCTTTATTATTATTAATCTTTTACCCCCATAAAAATAAAGCGATGTTTGATGTTGTTATTAGCCTCCACCTGAAGCTAAAGAAATACACCTGTTTTATTTAATTTGTAGTACAGCCTAAAGGTGCTAAACTGAAAAATAATCTTGAAATTTTCTTATGGTGAAGTTTATGACCTTAAAATGCTTTTTGCACCAAATCTTTGCTGCTTTACTTTAGGTGACCACAGAAAATACACTGAGCCAAATAACCATAAGGTGTTTGTACTACCTGGTGAGCACAGTGAGGTTTCACCATAAATTTTGCATCAAGCAAGTCACATAGTGATGCACGATGCATTATCTGCTAAATACTGTTTAACATCAATACATCCTTAATATAATCATTTAGAATGACAGAAAGTCTGCCAGTTGTCTGGGATTAATAAAAGCAGAGTTGAAGGCAACTATTGTTTTCTATTTCAGCCCTTTAAACCACCAGGGCAGTGTGTAACCCCTAGATAATGTGTTCACATCACTAGGAAGAAAGATGTTATGCTTATATAATATTGAGTATAATGTTCATAATACATAATATGGAGTGCAATCCAAACCCAGTTGCTAGCTTCGAATGGCACACCTCAAAGTAAAGTCTGTGGTATAGAGTGGCATGGTGGGGGGGGGGGGGTCTGTCCAGATCTGTATATATTGAGTCCAACCCACACTGGGTGTGTGTGTGGGGGCTGGGAAATGGGCATACCTGGCTACCATCTGTTATAAATAACTTAGTGGGGCACGCACTGGGCACAGAAAGAAATGCTGACAGCTACAAGGGCACACGACTGATTCACAAAGTGGGGTTTATATGAACTTGGGCAGAAATCCTAGATTCATTCACACAAGAACCTACCATAGTTAAATGCAGAGCATGAATACTCAGAAGAGAAACTTGAGACTAATTGAGAACGTCTATGACTGAAGTATGACTGCAGTAATTATCGCCACTACAGCGTCATGCCTCCCTTGTTGGACGATCATGCATGATGTGTGCATATGCACACGGTGGTATCCAGGTGTTTAATGCTGCAGCTAATCATTCAGAAACGTGGAATTGAACAAATTCCAGACTAAAGTTTATTTTGTTAATTCTTCTATTTTCTTGATGTTTAAAGGGGGAGGGGCTAAGCTAATTAAAGTAAAGTAAAAGTATATAATTCAAATATAAATTCTAGCTTCGTGTTCCAATGTAAAAAAGAAATTATTATAAAACCTCAGGCATGGTTACCTCTAAATAATAAGCTCCAACCGAGGCGGCACTGGTCACAGTTCCAAATCTCTCCTTCCTCTTCTTCAGCTTTTCTTCTTCTGAAAACTGCACAAAGAACAGAAGACTCCATCAAGTAAATGTGTTTGCCACTAATATGTATTTTTTTCAAAGTTTCAGGCTCTTCCGTTTTGTAAAAGAATGCCGGAATAACTGCATTTATACTGCTGCTAGAAATAGAGACCTTAAATATGTGCTCAAGTGTATTCAAAAATATATATTTCTTGTATATAAATATTCTATTGATCACAATATAAAGCTCTCAAATCATGCAGATACAGGTGTCAGGACCCACAATGGGCACCCCTCCACCTCTCCCTCTCTCACACACACACACACACACACACACACACACACACACACACACACACACACACACACACACACACACACACACACACACACACACACACACACACACACACACACACACACACACACACACACACACACGATGCATTTTGATTCATGGGAGAGCCTGGCTCTGTCACGAGAAAATTACCTTATCAAAATGCCAAAGTTTTCACATTTCGACAAATCGCACACCCGTAGGCCCTCTGCCTCAGATCTCAATTCCCATCTTCACAATACAAAGGTACTTATCTTTATCTAGTAAAATCTAACACTGACACGGAGCTTCACTTTAAGAATTAAATATCAAGTTAACCATATGACTTGTAATGACATCATTAGAATTTTCAAAGGTAACAAGTGCTAGCAAGCTAAAATAAGCACTCTGACAGTATTTGACTTATGTATGGCACACATTAAACCACAATAAAAGCTAGATCTTTTGTGAGGTTTTTGTCAGTCAGCTTCATACACTAATGTCTTGTCAACTTATGATAGTATTTTGCTTTTCAGCTGTCAGAGAACAAAGGAATCACATCTAGATGCAGATTAATGCATTAATAAAACAGCAGTAGAGGCTATTAATGTAAATCAAACTTTAAAGCATCTGACAAGCCAAACAACTAATGTATCGAGTAACAAGTGGCACCATTAAAAAGTTCTTTATAAACATAGCATCAAAACTTTTATAAAACCAGCACCAGCCTGTTAACCTGGAAAAACAAAGACAGTGTGGAGCCCAAGATCATAATGTGCAATCTGAAAGTAGTAGGTTGCTTTATCATGACTACTTGTTCATGTTCACAAAAAGGGAGGTACAGTGGTAATATACAGTATTATTTATGTACCTGTATTAATACTGCTACATAAATAAAACTGTATATAATTGTTAAGCAGCATAATGAGCGGAGGCAAAGCCGGAGCACAGTTCGCTTTGGTTTAACGAAAACACGGAGAGTTTAACACAAAAACACACACACACACACACACACACACACACACACACACACACACACACACACACACACACACACACACGGCAGTCCATAGAATCCCGACAAATGAAAGAGAGATATCCGTGGTACGCCCTGAAGGTCGACGGAAGAACGCACGGTAGTAAAAAGTTAATCCGGGCCGTGGAGAGCGCATGGAGTCCGGAAAGGAAGAATATGTGTGACACCACAGACAAACATGCACCAAACACCTTCACATACCAACAATAACCAACAAAGAGTGTGGCTAAATGAGGGGTTTATATAGGAGCTGGGGATGAGTGAATAATGAGCCCCAGGTGTGCATTGTTGAAGCCGGGGGCTTCAGGGAAAGCGGAGGTTTTGACAGCTGCCGAAGGAGACAAGGCAGGTGGATTTCTGATAATAATACAGTAAAAAGTATAAATTAAAAACATTAGAAAAGTAAAAAAAATAAAATGCTCCACGTGGGTTGGGATACAAAAAGGTCGATAAGCAGGCATTTGGTCGTTCAGCGGGTGCAAATTTCGGTCGTAAAACTGTTCGCTAAGAGAAAAGTTTGATGTCTGAGCAGCTCGATAAGCGGGGTACCACTGTATTAGGGTCTGCTTGCTCATGAGCAATTAAGAAAAGAGCAAACAACATTATTTGGCAGCAATCAAGCATAAACATCAGATCCACAGAGAAGAAGAGAGCTAATAGATCTTGCTGTAAAACAAGTACCCAAATATAGGCCACACCCACTTAATTTTACAATTAATTTCTACAATTAAATATACATTCTAGCTGAAATTTGTTCAGATAGAAGCCTGTGTAAAGTTCATTAGTTTTAGTGTAGAGACCTGCGGCTTGTATCTAAACAGTAGCCTAAGTCATTGTTCACCGTCTTCCTCCTTCCTTTCAAAACAATTTCTCTTTAGAGAAATCCATAAATTAGCTGCTTCATTGTTTAAGCCGCAGGGTTGAAAGTGTGGGAAAAAAGTAGGGCTTATAGCTTGGAAAATGCGATACCTATGTTCTGTCTAAATGGACAGAGTGGCTGGGGTTTTTTTTCCACAAACAAACGTGTTACATGCACTTTTTCTCTGGTCTGATGTTTGTCTGCCTATGACTGCCTACTGAGAGGTGGTGTCAAAGTGATGATTGTGGACATGAATTAAAAAATGTTTAAATAAAAAAAGCAAGGAATTAGTGCCACCTAGTGTTTAGTGACGTGTTAAACATTACTAGGTTGGCTGCCCTAACTTAGCCATCAGGTCTTAATAACAATTCCCTAAAAGGTGTTTCATAACTTCATATGTCATAATGTTCCACCAATAAACTATAACCTACCTTCTTGTACACAGAGGAGACGCTCATACCAAATCGCTCCGCTCTTTTCCTCATTTTCTCGATGTAGACCTGAGGACCTCAGAGGATGTAAATCATTACTTGGAAAGTAATCAGTACGTTCTGCGCAAGTCCTAAAAGGCCATGCATTATAATATATTTCTCTTTCTTGTGATCTCGACAAACATTGTTTCCTCCTGATCAGTACTTACAGGTTTTTGTGTATGCGGCATAAGAGCATGTTCTAGAGGCAGCATGATGGATAATAACCAGAACCATGCTTCAGCGGGTGCGTGGAAAACAACTTATGTCATGTAAAGATCATAAGAACATTTCGTGTTGTGATCACGACAAAACAAGAAAGAAAAAAAATATTATAATACAATAACTCTTAGGACTTTCGTACGATTCAGACTGTGTTGAAGTCAGTTAGGAGTACCTCAACCTCTAAACTTGGGGGTTATTAATATTTATAATATTTAATAATAATATTTATTTTAAATTGTCAATGTTTATCAGGGATCCAATTTATACATTATTTCAGAAATGAATATGCTTATATATATATATATATTATTTTTATTTTTTTTTATTATTTACCTTTTTTCCCCCATAACAATAAAGCGAAGTCTGATGCTGTTATTAGACTCCACCTGGCTGAAGCTAAAGAAATACACCCGTTTTATTTCATTTCTAGTACAGCCTAAAGGTGCTAAAACAGAAAAATAATCTTGAAAAATGTTTTTTTGAATTCTCTTTTATGGTTTATATTTCAGAGTAAAGTACTATAAATTCAAAATTCTTTTCGCACTAAATCTTTGCTGCTTTACTTTAGGTGACCACAGAAAATAGGTTTTCTATTTCAGCCCTTTAAACCACCAGGGCAGTGTGTAACTCCTAGATAATGTGTTCACATCACTAGGAAGAAAGATGTTATGCTTATATAATAAGAATAATGTTTATAATACACAATATGGAGTGCAATCCAAACCCAGGTGCAAGCTTTGAACGGCACACCTCAAAGTAAAGTCTGTGTCAGGGTGCGAGCGCAACAGAAGGCGGAAGCCGGAGTACAGCTCGTTCGGGTTTTAATGACCAGTACGAGAGAGAGAGAGATACACACAAGCACACACACACACACACACACGCGCGAACACGCGCGCACACACACGCACACAGCAGTCCTTCGGTTGAGAGAGAGTCTGAGGTGCGCTTTGGGAAAAGCGTAGCTGACCTGAGATGCACGGGGAGAAGCGCAGCCGGTACGGGATTCTGGAGTCCGAATGGAACGAATGAGAGGAATCCTGTGTGACAACCGGAACGCGAAGTCCAACACATATAATAACGAACGGGGAGTGAATGTGAGTGAGGGGTTTATGTAGGAGCGGGGTGGAGTGATGATAAGCTTCAGGTGTGCATCTTTAAACCTGGAGCTTCAGAGAGAGCGGAGGCATGAGTGACAACGAGCTCCAGGTGTGCGTGGTTATGCCTGGAGCTCCAGGGAAAGCGGAGGCATAGAGGCACCAAAGGGGGCGTGGCAGGTGGATCCCTGACATTACCCCCCCCCCAGGGGGGGGCACCTGACGCCCCTAACCCACAGACGTTCGGAGGGCCAGGGCACTCGGAGGAGGATCCTGGTGTCCGTCCAGGGTCGAAAGGGACCTGGTCAGAACCGCCGCAGAACCGGAGAAGGCCGGGAAGGACCTGAGGCGGGTCGTGTCCAGGGGAGCTCGGGAGCAAGACGTCGCCTGCAAGGGAGCGAGACGTCGCCTTCAGGGTGGCCAAGAGCGAGACGTCGCCGACGAAGGCGCTCGGGGGTGAAACATCGCCATCGGAGGAGCTCAGAGGCGTGACGTCGTCATTGGAGGAGCTCAGAGGCGTGACGTCGTCATCGGAGGAGCTCAGAGGCGTGACGTCGCCCTCGGAGGAGCACAGAGGCGAGACGTCGCCGACGGAGAAGCTCGGGGGCGAGACGTCGCCAAAGAAGGAGCTCTAGGGCGAGACGTCACCAAAGGAGGAGCTCTGGGGCGAGACGTCGCCAACAGGGAAGCTCAGGAGAGAGACGTCGCCATCGGAGGAGCTGTGGGTTGCCATGCCACCGTCACAGGCGGACGGAGGTAATATGGCCTCCTTCTTGCGGCCGGGCGGCGGGACGACATTCCTGTTGCGGCCGGGCGGCGGCACGACGTCCCTTTCGCGGCCGGGCGGTGGCATGGATCCTTCTTGTGGCCAGGCGGCGGCACAACGTCCCTTTCGCGGCCTTGGGGCTGCGCTGAGTGCTCTGGGGAGCTCCAGGGCGGAACGGAGCTGTCCTGGAGATCCGGAAGCAGAACTGAGCTCGCCTGGAGACCTTGGAGCGAAGAGGAGCTCTCGGGGACGCTGTGGAGCGGAGAGGAGCTCTCGGGGACGCTGTGGAGCGGAGAGGAGCTCTCGGGGACGCTGTGGAGCGGAGAGGAGCTCTCGGGGACGCTGTGGAGCGGAGAGGAGCTCTCGGGGACGCTGTGGAGCGGAGAGGAGCTCTCGGGGACATGCTGGAGCGGAGAGGAGCTCTCGGGGACATGCTGGAGCTGAGAGGAGCTCTCCGGGACATGCTGGAGCTGAGAGGAGCTCTCCGGGACATGCTGGAGCTGAGAGGAGCTCTCCGGGACATGCTGGAGCTGAGAGGAGCTCTCCGGGACATGCTGGAGCTGAGAGGAGCTCTCCGGGACATGCTGGAGCTGAGAGGAGCTCTCCGGGACATGCTGGAGCTAAGAGGAGCTCTCCGGGACATGCTGGAGCTGAGAGGAGCTCTCCGGGACATGCTGGAGCTGAGAGGAGCTCTCCGGGACATGCTGGAGCTGAGAGGAGCTCTCCGGGACATGCTGGAGCTGAGAGGAGCTCTCGGAGACTCTGTGGAGCGGAGAGGAGCTCTCCGGGACATGCTGGAGCTGAGAGGAGCTCTGAGACGCTCTGTGACAGAGAGGTTTCTGTGGAGACCTGGAGCGGAAAGGAGCTCTCCTGGAGGTCCTGGAACGGAGAGGAGCTCGCCTGGAGGTCCTGGAGCGGAAACAGAGCTCTCTTCAGGACTCTGGAGCGGAAACAGAGCTCTCTTCAGGACTCTGGAGCGGAAACAGAGCTCTCGTCAGGACTCTGGAGCGGAAACAGAGCTCTCGTCAGGACTCTGGAGCGGAAACGGAGCTCTCGTCAGGACTCTGGAGCGGAAACGGAGCTCTCGTCAGGACTCTGGAGCGGAAACGGAGCTCTCGTCAGGACTCTGGAGCGGAAACGGAGCTCTCGTCAGGACTCTGGAGCGGAAACGGAGCTCTCGTCAGGACTCTGGAGCGGAAACGGAGCTCTCGTCAGGACTCTGGAGCGGAAACGGAGCTCTCGTCAGGACTCTGGAGCGGAAACGGAGCTCTCGTCAGGACTCTGGAGCGGAAACGGAGCTCTCGTCAGGACTCTGGAGCGGAAACGGAGCTCTCGTCAGGACTCTGGAGCGGAAACGGAGCTCTCGTCAGGACTCTGGAGCGGAAACGGAGCTCTCGTCAGGACTCTGGAGCGGAAACGGAGCTCTCGTCAGGACTCTGGAGCGGAAACGGAGCTCTCGTCAGGACTCTGGAGCGGAAACGGAGCTCTCGTCAGGACTCTGGAGCGGGATCGGAGCTCTCGTCAGGACTCTGGAGCGGGATCGGAGCTCTCGTCAGGACTCTGGAGCGGGATCGGAGCTCTCGTCAGGACTCTGGAGCGGGATCGGAGCTCTCGTCAGGACTCTGGAGCGGGATCGGAGCTCTCGTCAGGACTCTGGAGCGGGATCGGAGCTCTCGTCAGGACTCTGGAGCGGGATCGGAGCTCTCGTCAGGACTCTGGAGCGGGATCGGAGCTCTCGTCAGGACTCTGGAGCGGGATCGGAGCTCTCGTCAGGACTCTGGAGCGGGATCGGAGCTCTCGTCAGGACTCTGGAGCGGGATCGGAGCTCTCGTCAGGACTCTGGAGCGGGATCGGAGCTCTCGTCAGGACTCTGGAGCGGGATCGGAGCTCTCGTCAGGACTCTGGAGCGGGATCGGAGCTCTCGTCAGGACTCTGGAGCGGGATCGGAGCTCTCGTCAGGACTCTGGAGCGGGATCGGAGCTCTCGTCAGGACTCTGGAGCGGGATCGGAGCTCTCGTCAGGACTCTGGAGCGGGATCGGAGCTCTCGTCAGGACTCTGGAGCGGGATCGGAGCTCTCGTCAGGACTCTGGAGCGGGATCGGAGCTCTCGTCAGGACTCTGGAGCGGGATCGGAGCTCTCGTCAGGACTCTGGAGCGGATCGGAGCTCTCGTCAGGACTCTGGAGCGGATCGGAGCTCTCGTCAGGACTCTGGAGCGGATCGGAGCTCTCGTCAGGACTCTGGAGCGGATCGGAGCTCTCTTCAGGACTCTGGAGCGGAACGGAGCTCTCTTCAGGACTCTGGAGCGGAACGAAGCTCTCTTCAGGACTCTGGAGTGGAAAAATGTCCTCCTGGAAACCCTGGGGCGGAGTCTGCTCAGAATCGAGAGGGTTGCAACGCAGATACGCCAGATTCATCCCGAACATCCCCGTGAGAAGCTCAATGAAATGAGTACACGAGCAGAAATCCCCTCCGAATGCGCTCCACAGCTTACTGGCGAGAGAAGGGCATGGCGCGGCCGTGCTTGCACGTTCCCGAGCCGGCGAGGATGAATCGGCTGCGTGCTTCCGGGTGTTTCCAGAGGCGGAGCTTGGCCGTCGCTTCATCGTGGCACAGCGAATCCTCCATCACGCCCGGGATCACGCCGGGACCACGGCAGCAACCCGATCATTTCTTCTTTTTTCTTTTTTTTTTATCCTTTTTAGGAGGTTTGTTATTCTGTCAGGGTGCGAGCGCAACAGAAGGCGGAAGCCGGAGTACAGCTCGCTCGGATTTTAATGACCAGTACGAGAAAGAGAGAGATACACACAAGCACACACACACACACGCGAACACGCGCGCACACACACGCACACGGCAGTCCTTCGGTTGAGAGAAAGTCCGAGGTGCGCTTTGGGAAAAGCGTAGCTGACCCAAGATGCACGGGAGAAAGAAGCGCATCCGGTACGGGATTCTGGAGTCCGAATGGAACGAATGAAAGGAATCCTGTGTGACAACCGGAACGCAAAGTCCAACACATATAATAACGAACCGGGGAGTGAATGTGAGTGAGGGGTTTATGTAGGAGCGGGGTGGAGTGATGATAAGCTTCAGGTGTGCATCGTTAAACCTGGAGCTTCAGAGAGAGCGGAGGCATGAGTGACAACGAGCTCCAGGTGTGCGTGGTTATGCCTGGAGCTCCAGGGAGAGCGGAGGCATAGAGGCACCAAAGGGGGCGTGGCAGGTGGATCCCTGACAGTCTGTGGTATAAATATCCTTTAAACAAAGTGGGAATTTCTCATCATTGAATATAAAAGAATTAAGTTTTTTGACACAAGCTTAACACTTGAAGAAGTTTGATGAATAATTCAAGTATAGATTGATTATTTTTAGGCTTCTAGGGATATATGAATCTTTTCTTTATGCTACAATATAAATGTATACTTTTTGTAAATTAGCAAACTTACTAAAAATAACGAGTGCCTTGCCTGTAATGCTTAAGAAGGCTATTACAAATGAAGCTCTATTTTAAAAGCTTGGTAAAACAAATCCACTGGTTCAGTGTATTAAACTGCTCGCACTTAGTGATGTAAGAAAAAAATACCTCAGAAGCCGATTCCGAAAGGTTGATTTTTATAACTTTCTTCGTTGCCTCCCTGAACAAAGTAATAAACAGAAAGATTAGTACATTTAACATTAAACTACTCTTTTAGGCTTAAGAAGCTTAAAAATAAACATAATATCTAAAAGTCACTGATGCCATCTTTTGTTTATTGTTTAGTTCAGGGAACCTCAATCTTATCTACAAATGGCCAGTGTGGTTGCACATTTTCTTTCCAGAAAAACAGGGAGTTGCTGAATTTATTCTTCAAATGGCTTTGAGATGAGTCTTCTGTTTGGTTGGAATGTTGAACCCCAGATACACTGGCCATTTTTTTACGCACACAACTGTACACCCTTATTCTAGCATAGCTCAAAGGAGGCTACGCAATTTGGCTAGACAATATATTATAGTTACTAGGTTAGTTTGCTCACTGATTGTCACAGTGCCATAATAAAAATCATTACACACACTAAAGATACTGAAATGGGGTTCTATTAAAAATCATTAAGGAAAATGAAGAAAATTTTTTTTTACAGCTTTAAGAAATAATGAATAAATATCTCGTGTTTTAAGGTTGAATATTCAAAAATTACTTGTCACTTACATGCATTTAAAAAAATATTAAATGTATTATTATGCACATGTAATAAGTGCACAATACATGAAAATGAACCGTGCTTGTAACACTTCACGAAAATGCAGATACAGCACCACATGCTGGATAAAACTAAACTGTACAAACTTGGCATAAATTCGGAAAGAACTATAACGGGAATCGCAAAGGACGTGTTCTTGGTCTTGTTCAGGAAAATATACATACGTGTCAGGTGCAGGTAAATCTTTTGGAGCTTCTGCCTCAGGTGCAGGTGACTCTTCTGGAGCTTTTGCCTCCGGTGCCTCTTCTGGAGCTTTTGTCTCAGGTGCTGCTGCCTCCTAAACAAAATTGATTTGCCTTTAACAAAGCTTTACTCAAGGACTGTGCGTAATTTAACTGAATGCTGAAGTTAAAACTACTAAATCTCCTAATGGATTTTTTTTATGTTATAAACATTTCAGGATATGCTTTATGTGCTCCCTATATAAGTACAGTAATCCTATAGAAAAACTGTATTTTTGCATCATAAATACAAAGGTTTTGGTTAACCTGCTTAGATAACTTCAGTTTTAAAATGCTCACCCAGACAGTTTGTCAGGCTGATGACGCGGAAGCGAAAATAACTCAATCATGGTCTTTATTGAAACAGTTCAACCAAAAACACACATGTCGAGGAGAGAAACAAACAAAGATATCCGCTCGAAACGAGTAATCCAAAACGAAAGTAGAATCCGGAAACGAAAGTACAACTCCCAACGGCAAAGTGTAATCCACACAGAACGGAGTTCGGAGACAGAACCAGCGGGGAATGCTGGTGGTCGAGCAGCCACGGGAATCACCAGCATGACATTCAAGAACCGACAGCCTGTGACTCGAGAACGTGAGTTTATATTTTCTATTCCTTAACGAGTCACAACTGTCGGAGGCAGTGTGACTGCTACCGAGGGGGCGTGGCAGGGGGGATCCCTGACAGCCACCGAGGGGGCGTGGCAGGGGAAACCCTGACAGTCACTGAGGGGGCGTGGCAGGGGAAACCCTGACATGACCCCCTCCAGGGGCGACGTCCCCAGTGGAGACCAGAGGCCGAGCGACGTCCCCAAGCGGAGATCAGGAACATAATGGCACTTTCGGCGGGGCGTTGGGCCGTAGGGCGCTTATAAAGACCCTGGGGCGAAGCCGCACTCTCATTAAAACGCTAGAGCGGACCCGCACACTCATCAAAGCTCTGGAAAGGAGCCGCGTGCTCTGAATAACCTTGGGTCGGAGACGCGCACCTGGGGAACAGAGCTGTGCACTTGGGAATATCTTGGAACAGAGTCGCGTGCTCTGAAGAACCTTGGAACGGAGAAAAACCTTGGAACAGAGCTGCGCATCTTGGAGAATCCTGGAACTGAGCCGCGCACTCATGGAAGCTCTGGGATGGAGCTGCGCACCGGGGAGTGTCTGGGGACAGAGACACACGCACTGAAGAACTCATGACTGGAGCACCTTCATCCTTGAGTGGACTGTATTGGAGATCCGCCGCATTCATCCCAAACATCCCCATTAGAAGCCCGATGAAGTCGGTAAATCGCCCTTTTTGGCACTTCACAACATGCTGGCCGTTGAGAGAGCGTCACCAGACAGGAGGGAAATACAAAAGGCAATCTTGGCTCGTTCGGAGGGGAAACCCTGACATTGTTTGACTAAGATTTTTACATTTGCATTATTATTATATGACTTACCTCAGTAAACTCTTCTAAGACGTCTTCCTTATTGACAACAACATCTGAAAATGTAACATTTAATAGTTATATACTAAAAATGCTTTAAAAAATGCTTTAAAAAATGAAAATGAACCCACACGAGTGAATTTGAGGACAAAGATTTTTGCTTATTTGAATAATTTAAAACTTTTAAAGTTAAATAAAATGTATTTAAACTAAATCTTTGTGCTTGTATAGCCAACACTATCTTCATTCCTCTCACATGACAGAAAAAATCTAAAGAATCTTAGTGTTCGGTAATTTTAGTTTTACTTTGTTTTCATCAATATGCACAGAAATACAGCGTAATGTACCAAGCAAAACACTTTCAAACACATTTTATATACATTTTGCTGACAAGGCCACAGCTACAACATATAATATCAACTTTATTATCACCTTGTGTTTAGACACGCTATATGAAGTAGCCTTTTATTCTTATATAAGCATTATAAAATTCATTCACAGTTAATAAAATGACTTTCATTCAGCCAGTTGGTGTTTGAACTGGAGTGATAAAACTAAAAAGGCACAGGAGTTACTCCGCAACCAAACACAAACATCTCACAAAACCTCCCCGAATGTGAATTAAGATATCAAATAAGAGAAGCGGTTCCACACACACATACATACCATGTTCATCAATGTACGCCTGCAGCCGGGCAATTAGATCTCCTTTGTTTCCCTTAACTTCCAGTCCCCGGATAGCACACTCCTGCTTAAGCTCAGCTAACTACAAACATCACCACAAACACAAGAAAATATGTATTTCATCAAGCACAAATTTATGCAAAGCATCAGACAAATACTACATGTGCTCCCTACAGATATTCATTTGTTGTAATGATTAGTTTCATACAGAATTGCTGCATTCTGTATTTGCTGCAGGTTTAAAAACTCAGTAATGACACTGTAGCAAAAAAAAAAAAAAAAAGATATTTAAACAGGACCAAAACTATAAAAAACCCCACAAAAAATCAACAAGCATTAGATTTTTTATTTATTTATTTTGCAGCCTGTTAGGGTTTGGTATGAAAACAAACTTTTCTCAAATCTGAATAAACAATCAAATTCTTAATCTTTTTGTTCATTTGCCAGGAAAAATCCTACAAGAAGAAGCTCCTCCTCATTTTCTCTTTGTTCGCTTTCAGGGAGCGGAAGCGTTTCCCTGAACGCAACAAAGAAAAGAGTCCATTGTTGGGATGGCTGAGGTCCTTCACAATCTTCCTGGCTCTGGTCCTGCACCGCGTGCTGTGGATGTCCTGCAGGTCAGGGAGCGCAATGTGGATGGTATGTTCAGCTGAACGCACCATCCTCTGGAGGGCTCGCCTGTCCTGCATGGTGCTGTTTCCAAACCAGGAAGTGATGCTACCCGTCAGGACGCTCTCAATGGTGCAGGTGTAGAAAGTCTTAAGCACCTGAGAGGGTAGTTTAAAGTCCCTTAAGCGTCTAAGATGGTACAGACGCTGCCGGGCCTTCTGTTATTCTTGTACATATACAGCCATTTGACGTGACCTTTTGTAAGCACAGTTACAAACATTAACGCACCTTGTGCTACATACAAATAGATTTTCAGATTTGTGAAATTTTGAACACAGTTCAAAAAAATATGGACACAGTAATGTGCTGGTTTCACTACTGAGCAGAGAATCATGTAAAGATCAGGGTTAAAAAAAAATTGGTTTTACATAAGAAATATGGGATATATATTTTACATATTGGAAATCAGTCTGCTTACGTATAATGAAATACAAGCAAAGGGTCGCCATGATATAGTGCTTTTGGAGCAGATAGTGTTCAGTGCTTTGCACAGGGGGCAACAGTGGCAGCTTGGCGATGCTGGAGCTTGTACCCCTGACCTTATGATCAGTAAAAAGTACTTGATGATACAAGCATAAGGTACAATACAGTAGGAAAAAAGGCTTAGAAATGAACGTGCGCCTTAAATAGAAGACACTGCTTATCAGATAATGATGCTTTTAGGACCTTCTCTGATTCTCTGCCTTGAGTAAAGCTTATGGTTTTTAATGGCCAGTGAAATGCTTTTTAATGTGGTATGACTGCAATGCACTTGATTTACACTCTAGAAATTATTGTACATCTTATTTCACACCACACTGTTCTATATAGGTTACATGTCTGTATCATGTGCATGCGCAAAAAAACGTTAACACTGGCTTAAGTAATACGGCTAACTAAATACTTTCGTAACGTATTTCTTGATCAGGACTGATACCAATTACGTTTAATTAATAATCACTATAAAGAATCACTATGAAGAATCACTATAATCAGGGGGTAACACACTAGATTCATCTCTCATTTTGTTTTGCTGTGTCTCTTCTTGTTAACGTGAACGTTGTGTGGGGTATTTCACCTTATAATCTTTAAGCTGGAATAGGGAAGTTCTGCCACGTGGGCGCGGATACTCGCGGGAAGGTTGCTTTGACATTCTACTTCTCTGGTTGTGTAATGCTGAATGCATGCTACTGCTCAGAGTTCTGGTCTTGTATACTCTTGATGGAGGACGGGGCACTGTGACGTCATAGGCAACTTGTTATGCTTGGAAAACTGTCTGCCTCTAGTGGTGAAGCGTGGAAATACAACTGAATGGGAATCCTTTCTAACAGAAATGGTACACCCTGATGGCATGTTTTCAGCAGAATAGGAATGGTTTAAGAGACATTATCTGTAATTCAAAGTGCTGATTTGCCCTTTAAATTCTCCAAGTTTAAATCAAGCATTTGTCCAGTGAGCGACACAAACACATTATATTCATCAAGGTCCCACAATACATCAGTGTAAATAATGTAGTTAATGAAAGTTTTACTACCTGGAAACATACTGGCAAACAAAAAAACTATATTTTCCACTCGATTAAACATTATTAAAATCCAAGATTATCATCCAGCTCTCTGACAAGTGCAGGAAGTTACCCATAGAAATGGAAAGTGCTTTCTGTTATGCTCTGTTCATCCTGGAGTTAAATTAGATTCACATTAAATTAAATATTGTGCATCGAAATTTAAAATGAAAGATATATATTTGATTGTATAAATACATCAGGGATTTCCCCTCTATGTATAATTTTTTAAGAAAATAAAATAACAATTTCTTGGTTTTTATGGGTCTATGGTCAATCATTTTATTCCCAGTAGTGGGGCCAAGTACATCAATGACCTTAGAATAAGGTGTGCTCCTAAATGGCATTAGTATTACATGTGGAATTGTTCAACTCTCAATTTGAGTAAATCTAGACAGGTCATGAACCAGATTAAAATGAAAAAAGACATATCCAGCTTCATTTAAACTACTTTAGAGGACTTTTTGTTATGCATGTTACATTCATGAAGGTTACATGCACACAACACACTTATGTATTATACATAAGTGTACATCCTCATGAAAGACTCATGGATTACTATTCAAATATAATTCATATCTAATATTTCTTATTATAGGATTACAATAAAACAAATGTTTAATAATGACACCTATTTTAAGATATTGTACTTTTTTCAGGCTTAACATAACATTATTAAATATGCCTAGAGAGAATTTATATGGGAGTATATAAGATTTAATGATTTTAATGAATAAAAGCATTACAATCTTTTAAATCATATACAAATATTACATCAACATGCATATATTCAAGATATTTTTTTAAAAATCGAAAAACATTTCTTAGTCAATATGCTGAACCCAAATAAAAACAAGCACATCAGGGTATTTTTTTCATAACAAGATTATGTATAATTATCAAACAGGGATTAAAAACCTGCCTTAAAAGGCATAAAATCAACAATTACCACAAAAAATTCAGAACTATCAAAAGTGAGAATTTTTGGCAAACCAAAAATAAATATTCCTCTACTGGTTTAAAGATCACTTACTGGAATTTTAGCTTAAAAAAAAAAATATGCATCAGGGTCGGTTTTTACATATGGGTTGGTATTAGTCAAGTCAAGAAGCTTTTATTGTCATCTTAACCATATATAGCTGGAAGCTGGCGCTACTTAAAACAACATAGAGCTTCATCACACCGCACAACATTGAGCTGCATACAGAACACAGGGCTAAAGTTTTGAAGTTGTCCCAGCCATATTAAGTGCATCATGTGCAACCAAGTGTAAACAGTGCAGACAAAAGAGAATGCAAACAGACAACACAAGACAGTGTGCGTATGGTTTTCATTTACAGTTGTTTCATTTACAAATTATTGAGAATTTCTAGTGCTCTACACCACAAAGTCACAACCTACAATGAAAACATAACTTACTAATCAACACAACTGGTTTATTTAAGAAAATTGCAACTGAACATATTTTATCTGCATACAATTTGTGACAGAAGGATAAACCCTGGAGCAGCTGGAACAGGTAGCTCTGAAAATACATACAGACAAGGAAGACAAGGAACTACAGCAACACTACCAGGACAAAAACAGTGATGCAGAAGTGCTGACAAATTAGTCTATATTGAATCCTATGTCCAGTGAAAGTTTCAAGAGCTCCTGTAGTAATGTCCTTCAGCAATGATTACAATTTGTTTACTGATTTATTTCATGCAATTCCACCAAAAATGTGTGCATTTTGCAAATGTGTAGGTATACATCTAGACACTGTTCCTGAGGTAATGGAATAAACTTTCACCAGATGTCTGAACAACTGAGTCACAGCCTTTATATAATGATGGGTAAAAATCTACTTGTTTTGTTTATTTAAGAAAAAAGGCTATAATTTCTCTCAACAAAATTGGCTGATGGTATCCTAAGTCTGCAACATAGGGAACCGTTGTTGATTTATTCATTAATAGAGAGTGAAAGCACTTTTGTATGTCACTAAGGGCGTTTGCTAAATGCCGTAAATGTGAGTGGTTGAAGCAGGCAGATTTCGTTCCTAGCCTATTCAGAAGCATCTAACGTAACCTAAATCATAAAACACACGTAAAAAATAAACAATAATATACACCGACCAGGCATAACATTATTACATTATAACATTATGGCCAGTGAAGTGAATAACACTGATTATCTCTTCTTTATGACACCTGTTAGTTGGTGGGATGTATTAGGTAGAAAGTGCCCATTTTGTCCTCATAATTGAGGTGTTAGAAGCAGGAAAAATAGGCAAGCTTAAGAATTTGTGAGAGTTTGAAAATGGCCAAATTGTGACGGTTAGATGACTGGGTCAGAGCATCTCCAAAACTGCACCTCTTGTGGGAAGTTCCCAGTCTGCAGTGATCAGTATCTATTAAAAGTGTAAAAGTGATGAACCGGCGACAGAGTCACGGGCGCCAAGATTTACTGATGCACGTGGGGTACAAAGGTTTGTCCGTGTGGTGCGGTCAAAGAGACGAGCTCATGTAGCTCAAACTGCTGAAGTTAATGCTGTTAATGAGCGACAGGTCAGAACTCACACTTACCTTGACCAGAGGAAGTGAAATGCCAGTAACTCAGGACTAGTCTATACATTTCTTGAGGTCTTGGTGAAAAAACTCAAACACGAGATAAAGCTTACACTGCAAAAACTCTTCATCTAGTCAAGACTTACAACCTTATTTATAGCCATAAAATCATAATGATAATTATAAATAAAATACTAAATAATAAATGCACTTCCCGTGGGCTCACCACCTGCAGGAGGGACCGTAAGGGACGGTGCTGTGAGGATTGGGCAGCAGTCGAAGGCGGGGCCTGCTTAGACAGCTGCCCCCGTGACCCGAATTACGGATAAGCGGGAGAAAATGAATGAATGAATGAATAATAAATGCAAGAGCAAATTATGTAAGATTATTATAATTGTTTTGAGTATTTATCTTTATTTTCTTAATTAGTTAGTAAATCTTAAAGTTAGTGATCTTATCTGCAAAGTAAACAAATTTCCTGTCAGAGACACAATTCCAGGCCAGCCTTGTATGTTTTAAGATTTTATTTTAGCTATAATAACTTGTATTAAGGTTGCTCAGTAAAAATGCTCAATAATCACACTTGACTCTTGTTTTAAGGTTGCCCAGTAAAAAAAATGCTCAGTAATCACTTGACTTGTTCATTATTTATTTAAAATCTTGGTTTTGTGTCAACATCAATCATTTACAGTGCCTTGCGAAAGTATTCGGCCCCCTTGAACTTTGCGACCTTTTGCCACATTTCAGGCTTCAAACATAAAGATATGAAACTGTAATTTTTTGTAAAGAATCAACAACAAGTGGGACACAATCATGAAGTGGAACGAAATTTATTGGATATTTAAAACATTTTTAACAAATAAAAAACTAAAAAACTGAACAATAATAACACCAAGGTCTCTGACTGCTGTACACACTGAGAGAGAAACACCATCCAGAGATGCTACTTAATCGGAAAGTTTGCGAGAGTTGAGCAGAAGAAAGTTATCAAGCATCCACTGTCTAATGTCCTTTACACACTCAACATTGTTAATCTCTCTCATCTGGCTTTGCTGAAATATACAGCTGTGTATCATCAGCATAGCAACGGAATAAATATCCGTTAAAATTTCAAAATATCTTTTTGATTTCATTGCATCCTTTATTTTCCGTTGGCTCTGTCTCGTCTATTTTTGCTTTCGGAAAAGCACTTTTTTTCCCTGTTTAAGGGTTCGAAAGCAGTGCAAATAGCACTGCTTTCGAATGTGGAATGTGGGGACATTCCAACCAGAACTACAGAATTTCTCTGCTATGGCGAACCTCCAGTTCATTCAGTTTGTGAAGTGCGACATGTTTAGTTAGTCTTTCTCTGTTGTTAGCGATAATTTTATCTGTGAGAAGCGTAAGCTAGTTTGCTCTTTGACGGAGAAGATCTTAGCATTAGGGGAGCGCATCCAGAGTCTAGAGAGAAGTAGTGAGTGTGAGAGCAGTCCGGGTTCTGCAGGGGAAAGTCTGGATGCCCTAGGTGAATTTAGTATTCCCCCGACTCCGGCATTAGAGCCCTATCCCAATGCTCTGGCCCCATCCCAATGCGACGTGGCAATGTAGCCTACAGCAGGTTATGGTCGCTGAACTGCTGGATGTCCGAGTGGTGCACCAAAAACAATGTGGGCTTCATTAATAATTGGAGCATTTTTGAGGGCAAGGCTGGCCTGTTAGGGCGGGACGGTATCCATCCCACTCGGGAAGGTGCTGCTTTGATTTCTTGTTGTATAGGTCATAGTCTCAGAACAGCACTAGTTAACAAGTGAATGTCTAGAGCCAATTTTCCCATAGAATTAGCAGATTTCATCACAAATTTAGCTACTGCTTTAGACAAAGCATTAATTATTGGTGACTAATATTCATTTTGATAATCAGGAAGACTCCTTAAGAGCAGCAGTTGTGTCCATTCTAGATTCAGTTTGATTTAATCAGAATGTTATAGGACCCACTCATAGTGGTGGACACACTCTCGATTTGTTGTTACATTTGGATTAAAAAAAATACAAATTAGTCATAATTCCACAGTCTGAAGCTATTTCAGACTATTATCTCATCTCTTTTAAAATCTGCCTCAGTCATTGCATTACTACCTCACCACGTTATCGTGTTAAGCGTACTTTTACGTCAGCTACAGCAGCGCATTTTATCAATAATCTTCCAGAAATTACGATATTAAATAGATCTCTGTCTGACCCCGCAGAGTTTGACTGGGCCACTGAATACCTAGAATCAACATTACGTCATACTCTAGATCTGTCAAGAATCCCCCTGCCACGCCCCCTTCGGCGGCTGTCAACCTCGGTGCTTCGGAGAATGCCCTGCTCCTTCTCGTGTGCGCACCCCGCCCACAAGGAGCTTCTCTCCTTCGCACTAACAACACACACCTGACTTTCATCTACACGCTAATCTCACTGCCTATAAGAACACTCACTGCACACACACTCGCGGTCCTTTATTACCCGTTCATGTGTGTTCATATCGGTGATAGGTTGTGTGCTCGTGTATGTTCCTGCGTGTTCATGCCGGTGTGCGCGTACTCGCGTATGCCTTCCCGCTCCACACACCGTTCAACTCGGACACTCGCTCTCTCACTGCGCGTGGACCGCGCCGCTTTCCAAGCGCACCTTGGATTTAACTTTCCCGACTCGCGTTCCGACTCGGACCTTGCGGACCGCGTCTCTTTCCAGACGCACCGTAGATGTTACTTTCCTTTTTTCCCGGATTCCTTCGTTTGGGTCATTCCTCCAAACTCCGGACCTAGTGGGCTGCGTCTCTTTCCAGACGCACCTGGGATTGTCCTCTTTTCCCGGACTCGGTTATTTGGGTTATTCCGCAGACTCTGAACTGTTATGGGCCGCGCTGTGAGAAATATAAGAAGAACGCGGCACAGAAAAGTAAAGTCAATCCGAGCATGCGCACTCTGTCTGTAGAGGACGTTTTTGAAAAGGCAGGGATGTTTTCCAGTGATGGTGCCAAGGCAAAAGGGATAACACAAAAAATATGGAATTCATTGCCTTAGATCAGTGGTCTCCAGTGGCTCGACGGGTTGATCTTTGAAACATTCCCCGTGAATCCCGAAAATAATAATAATTATAATATAATATTATTTATTACACGGCTCTTCTTAATGCTGTAGATTAGAACGTTCCATTCACTTGAATGTGCTTCCAAATGTTCGGCGGCCAATTATTTTCGTTTAACAAACCGTTGCTAATAATAATTGACTGCTGCCTGTCTGTCAATACTATGAATGGTAACAAATAAATAAATAACAAATTTATAATAATAAATAAAACACTTTTGTAATTGATTTATTCTTTGACTTGCAATGCATTGATTTTAGTGAGGTTAGTACACACTCATAGCCATAAATGCAATGGTTCTAATAATTGACAATCTTTTCTTTCGGTGTTTCGGTTTTCGGTTTTGGCCTTGGTTTCCTCATTTTTGGTTTTTTGTTTCGGCCAAGAATTTTCATTTCGGTGTATCCCTAAAATATTATCATTGGTGTGGCCCTCTGACACAATTCAGGTTTCTCATGTGGCCCCTTCTAAAAATTAATTGCCCACCCCTGCTCTAGATGATGTAGCTCCCCTTAAGACCAAAATGATCAGGGAGAAAAAATTAGCACAGTGGTATAATGATCGTTCTCGTACCTTAAAACAGACCACTCGAAAATTAAAACGTAAATGGCGTCAAACAAAATTAAGTGTTTCAAATAGCATGGAAGGAGAGCCTCCTAAATTATAGAAATTCTCTTAGTGCTGCTAGATCACTATTTTTCTCCATCCTCATAGAAAATAACAAGCATAATCCTAGATTTATATACAGCATAGAACAATGGTCACTGGAGCCTCAGAAGCAAGTTTAACTCGACAGACAGAGAGAGAGAGAGAGAGAGAGAGAGAGAGAGAGAAGAGGGTGACAGGAGGAGAAGGATATGGATTATTAACTGTCCTTATTGTTGTATGAAAGTTAATGTCACTGTAAAGTTTGGACTCCGGCAAGACTCGCTATGGCAGCATAACTAAAAGGGAGAACCAGAAGGTAATACAGACATGAGGGATCTCTGGGATAAGAGACGACCCACCACACCACCGTCAACAAACCTGAGTAAACGTGTGAATGTGAGGGGACGACAGCATACCAGCATACAAATATCCCAGTTCACCAAACACTAACCTGTTTACAGCAGCGACGCATTGTAGGATTTGTGGATAAACCACTGTAAACAGGAAGACGACGCACTGTGGGCGTGTCTCCGTTTATTCAGGTCTGTGCGGCAGTAATGGCGAGTCGAGGCGAGAGCAAGACGAGTTTCTCAAAGTGGAAATAGGCTCAATATTTCACTTTAGTTGAGTATAAAGACTCAACTCTTTCTGGTTCGAAGCTCGTATCTACTGCGATAAACAACAACTCCAATCTGTCGAAGCTCCACCAGGAACTCCATGCTAGAAGCTAGAAGCTAACCCGGTGTTCTGTTCTACATTGTTGATAGTTTTCATACTTCAGCTGTGAAAGGAACATTGTTAAGAGCTCAACACAACAGCTTTTTTGATGCAGAAGCCACTTTAGTTTTTAATTCTGAATATATTATTCAGCTTGTTTTATTTATTTCAGAAATCCTTGTGACCAGTTTGTGCTGGTCTGACAAAGAAAATAGTGTTTAAAAATTACTATTTGGTGTAAGTAATCAACAAAGTAACTAAGTTACTTTTTGAATGAAGTAACGAGTAACTGTAACTAGTTACTATTTTTTAGTAACTAGCACAACACTGGTAATGACACTGTAGCCAAAAAAAAAAAAAAAAAGAAAAAAATCTAAACAGGACTATAACTACAAAAAACAAAATAAACAAGCATTACATTTTCTTTGGTTAATTTTGCAGTCTGTTATGGTTTGATAAGAAAAACTTTTATTTATCTGCAGTCAAATCTGAATAAACAACCAAATTCTTATTCTTTTTGTTCATTTGCCAGGAAAAATCCTAATCGCAACATAATCTTGTACATATACAGCCTTTTGATGTGACCTTTTGAAGGCACAGTTACGAACAGTAATGCACCTTGTGCTACATACAAATAGATTTTCAGATTTGATCACATTTCTGGCAAAGTAAAAAAAAAAAATGGACTTGGAAATGCTTATCAGATAATGATGCTTTTAGGGCCTTTTCTGATTCTCTGCCTTGAGTAAAGCTTATGGTTGTTACTGGGCAGTGAAATGCTTTTTAATGTGGCATGACTGCAATGCACTTGATTTACACTGAAGAAATGATTGTACATCTTATTTCACATCACTGTTCTATATAGGTTATTAATCTGTATCGTACGCATGCGCAAAAACGTTAACACTGGCTTAAATATAACGGCTAACTAAATACTTTCGTAACGTATTTAAAAATCAGGAATAATACAAATCACGTTTAATTAAAACAAGCAAAACCAGTTAAAATCTCTCTACAGTGTTTTGTTCACTTTCAAGCTACTTGACAATTCCTGACGTTATGATTCAATTGACATGCTTTTTTTTTTTAAACCATTATTGTTACTGCGATTAAGAAAAGTATTAAATTCTATATAATAAAAAAAAAAAAAAGTTTTTTTACTTTGCTAACTTGCAAAAATTCATCCCACAACTTCAGACACATTAGGGATATTTAAAGAACTTTTATATTTTTAAGACTATAACTAAAGACTTGAAACGTGCAGTGTGTTACCTTCAGTTTAAGTATTTTGAGTAGCTGGCTGGTATACCTGCTTTGGAGCTAGTGATGTCCGGTTCGTGAACGAATCGTTCATTTGAACTAGTTCTTTTTAGTGAACCGGTCGAACCAGTTCACCTACTGAGCATGCGCGACCTACCGAGCAGTACGCGTGCTGTCTAACATTAATACACACACACACACACACACACACTTTTTGGACTTTGAATCAGATGCGTTCGACATACTGTAAAGGCTGGTGCTGCGCTGAAAAGTAAGTTTATTTACTAACAACTTAAAACATCAACGTTTTGCACATCAGTGCCTGTATTGGGTGATTTAGTGCAAAACGTAAATGTAAGGAACATTTCTAAGATGATGATGATGATTTAATTTAAACAGATAAGCTAGACATGACTTCATTTAAATGTGTTTAGTGTGTATGTTCATCCGCCGAGATGATATTTGGATATGCATGACGTCATGACGTAAGGACGTAAAAGAACTGGTGAACCAACATTTTCATGTGGGCCCCATGTGGGTTTTTGATGGGCTGTCACTTGAGCCCTGCATGGGCAACCCAAATGGGGCCCAGATAAATTTGTCCATTGGCTCCACATGGGCCCCATGTGTGTTAGCCCAGAAGGGCGACTGATGGGTCCATGGTGGGCTCTAAGCAGGGCCCGTATAGCTGTTCTTTATATGGGCCCATTTGGGTCCCAAATAGGTGTTAAAAATGGGGCCAATGTGGGCTACATGTGGGCCCCTTATGGGACCACAGTGGGTGAGAATTGGGTCCCATTTATTAATGTCATCATTGATTTCTGTGAGTGAACTTAATGTGTACTTAATCTTACTATGGAAAATCCACTGTCAAACCATTTCAAACGTCAGTTACAATGTAAAACTGTGCCTGACCAACCAAATAACTAATGTTAGTTGATTTTATGTGCTGCTATATGTTTAAAATTACATAGTTGTGTATTTGAACTGTGAAAAATAAATGACTTCAACTCAGAATGTGTAAATCACATTTAATTTAAATTATTAATTCATTCATTCATTCATTTTCTCCCGCTTATCCGTAATTCGGGTCGCGAACCGTCCCTTACGGTCCCTCCTGCAGGTGGTGAGCCCACGGGAAGGCGGCCCGACGTCACGGACCTTGATATTTCCCTCGTAAGGGACCCCCGGAGCATAGAGGGTTAAGGGCCTTGCTCAAGGGCCCAAGAGTGGCAGCTTGGCGATACCGGGGTTTGAACCCCAGACCTTCCGATCGGCAACCCAGCGCCTTAACTGCTGGAGCCACCACATTTAATTTAAATTAATTCAAGTAAAAAAACAGGAAAAAAAGAAATAACAGAATTACTAATGTAGAATAGTTCACTGGTGGGTCTATGCAGATTCCTCAGCTGCACACCTACAAAACAGTAAAGAAAGAAAAGACAGAAAAGGCAATTTAGTACATTTTAAAATACTACCATTCACAGCAGCATCTAAAAAAACATGCATCAATATAATTAAGACATATCCTAGAATCTCATCAGTGAATTGTTCCCACCTCTGCCTCGCACAGTAATAACTTATGCCGGGGGACCAGTCATGGAATCCAAAACTTATGAATCTAACAATTAAAATATCAACTTTGGGTCTGAACTTGACTCAAACGAATATTTAGCTTTTGCCATAAGCCAGTGATTGAACAATGATTCTGATCAGCTGAAAGATGTAAGTCACACCTCGGATCATGGTGGCCCAGAAAGTTCAACGCACTGCAACTGAAGAAGACATGTGCAAATAGAAAAAACACCAGCAAATTAAGAAAACATCATTATCAGTTAAACAACACGTGCTGCAAATCCTCACAACACAACTAAATACAGAAACGTCCTGCAAATCCTCACAACACAACCAATTAATTTACACTGCAAATAGCACAGACCACAAAATAAATGTTTCATGGGGACCCCAACAAGTGACGACCCCGGGACTGCTTGTTCAGTGTCTATTGATCAGTGGTGTTGTTGATGATCTGAAAGGTGAGTTTTTTTGTTTATTCTAACATCCTGATCATGATTCCTTGGCTTTGCCAGTTAACATAATAACGTTTTACAGTTAATTGTGTATTTCATCAGATTATTTAGGATAATAATATCCAAAAGGCCAAGGAATCATAAATAAACAATGATAAAATAAACAAACAACTCACCTTTCAGGTTGAGTTGTTCAGCGCTGAGTTTTTCAGCGGTCTCGACTGACGCGCCCGCGCACTAACAAAGCATTCTGGGATTTGTAGTATTAGCGGTGTATGCGCTATATACTGGCGGGCCAGCTCAAATACACATTTGATATGATCTCGCGGGCCAAAAATAATTACTCCGCAGGCCAAATCTGAGTTTGACACCCCTGCTGTATAGGATGCCTTGAGGATAAGTAATTTGTAAAATATTTTTTCATCTCAGGGTGGAGTATTCCGTTAATTAAACAGAGGCAAAAACAGTGATCAGGATCAAATATTATTAAATGTGCAGCACTAGCTATAGGTTATATGACTTACACTCCCGGCTGTACTGCCCTCCGATCATGGCCCGCTGAGCTCTCAAAGCACAGTTGCCTTCTCTGTCTCTTGCATTTGTGAACCATTTACCAAGCGCTTTCTCCAGCTCTTTCTTACTGACAGTTTTCAGCAAACGGTTCTGCTTCAGGCTTCCTGTTAAGCAAAAAAATTTATATAAAGTAGAGCATGCTACTGCATCAACC
The DNA here is from genome assembly GCF_946808225.1 of Silurus aristotelis. Classification (NCBI taxonomy): domain Eukaryota; kingdom Metazoa; phylum Chordata; class Actinopteri; order Siluriformes; family Siluridae; genus Silurus; species Silurus aristotelis. The sequence continues at coordinate 11,168,725 of NC_139601.1, read as the reverse complement.
AGGGCACAACCCATTATTTGTATGCATGCAAGTTACATGAGCATAAGACTATCAGTCAAAAAATAAAATAAAATAAAATAAAAAAAAGAATAAAAATCACACAAGGTGGTAAACACCTTGTAATTCAACATTTGCCCAAACTGTTAACTGATCTGAATGACTTTATGAACAGCGCAAAATAACGTTTATTATCTTTAACGTAATCATAACATATATTTTTTAGTAATGTTTAGAAATTATATAAATATAAACGTTTTTTATCACCTCTACCTATTTCACCTAAATCTCATTAAAATAATGTTAAGTATTGTCACAATCTCCTCAGAACTTTTCTCTGTGTATTGTGTATACACGTTATAAAGGTAGTGAAAGAGAAAGATTACTCCACAGTGCTTTTAATGCGTCACCCTCCTGTTATCATGAAGACACTATATGGAGAAAACACGGGTGAAAATGGTTTGAAAAGTTGTTATTTCCACATTTTAGTAGACAATGTCCTAGTTATCTGCTTATCGTTAAGAATGTTCAGTTTTCCACAGGTGATTATCTCTGAGGTAAACCAGTTCACTATCCACACTTAGCTTCTTTAAATCGTGTAACTTTAATTACCACACAATCTTTCAGAAATATACATTAAATGAAATTTCTTACCGTGAAAGAGACGTCAGGTTATCCAGGTCAGGTGATCAGTGGTAGTGAGTGATGACAGATCCAGTTTCTTCAGAATGAGAAGGCGGGAACACAGGAGCCAATATAGCTAAATATAGCCCAAATGTAGCCCATACAGGGCCCCCGAATAAACAAAATGGGTCACCTAACTGGGGCCCACAACCCTGAATAATCTGGGGCCCACATTCAGCCCATCAAAGTGCCCACTCTGACCCATTCCCACGTGATGCCCATATAACCCAGATAAAACCCATGTGGGGCCCACATGGACATGTTGGCTGGGATCGTCACTCTGATTATGCAGTCAGCTGAGCATTCTTAGCTCCCTGACCTGCAGGACATGTACAGCAAACGGTGCTGGACCAGGGCCGGAAAGATATTGGAGGACCTCAGCCATCCCAATAAAGAAGTCCTCTTTTCTGTGTTGCGTTCAGGAAAGCGCTTCCTTGAAGGCAAACAGAGGGAGAATGAGGAGGAGATTCTGCCCACAGGCCATTCGGAGTCTAAACCAGGAAAACACCTAACACATGAACACTTTAGTGACAATTGCACTGGGACACTTCAAATCTGGACTATTGTCAATATCTATCTATTATTTCTTTCTGACAAAATTGCAGCCAGTAAGTAGTTCCACAGATACCTCAGACACCTGTTTGGTGTCATATACATATACATATATAATATACATATACATATATAATATACATATACAAAGTATTTGAAATCTATCAGTCTGGAAAAGGTTATAAAGCCGTTTCTAAAGCTTTGGGAATCTCAAACCCTACTCTTTCCCATAACTTCATGGTGTGACTGATCAACTTAATTTCGCTGTAGTTATTGCAGGTCTGCATATCTCCCTTATTCTTAAAGTATCAATACCAGCACACTCCTTCTCCTTTCCTCAGGCATCCTCTCACCTTCCAAAATCCTGTTAAACAAACTTTTTAAAAACTCCACTGCATCTCTCCTAAACATCTCCATGCTTCTACCGGTATGTCATCTGGTCCAACCGACTTTCCACACTTCATCCTCTTAATCACTGCTCTCACTTCCTCCTTACTAATCCTATCCACTTCCTGCTTCACCATCTCCAGACCATCCAACCTTCTCTCTCGCTCACTTTCCTCATTCATCAGCTGCTCAAAATACTCCCTCCATCTTCTTAACACACTGTCCTTACTAGTCAACACATTTCCATCTCCATCCTTTATTGCTCTAACTTGCAGCACATCCTTCCCAGCTTGGTCACTCTGCCTGGCCAATCGGTACAAATCCTTTTCTCCTTCCTTAGTGTCCAACTTCTCCTACAGCTCCTCATGTGCCTTTTCCTTTGTCCTTCACCACATCCCTCTTTACCTGCTGCTGCATCTCCTTGTACTCCTGCCTACTTTTCTCATCACTCTGTCAATCCCAATTGTTTTGCCAACCTCTTTCTCCTTCTGCTCTCCTGCACTTCCTCATTCCACCACCACGTCTCTTTGTCTTTCTTTTTATTTCCAGATGTCACATCAAGTACCTTTCTAGCTGTCTCCCTTATCACTTCTGCAGTAGTTCCACAATCATCCAGCACCTCTTCACCACCGCCGAGCCCCTGTCTGACCTCTTTCCTGAATCTCACACTACAGTCTTCCTCCTTCAGTTTCCACCATATTATTCTTCTTCCAGTCCTCTCTCTCCTCCTTTTCTTCTACTTCACCTCCAAAACCAAGGGACATGACATGGGGTTACCAGCGTGACACTAAAACAGGTAGTAGTAATGACTACTTTTTACTTAATGTACTTAATGTCAGAGCACAAACCTCTTTACCTAAACTTGAGTAGAAAAATGTATAGTCAGTACTTTTACCTGAAGTATTTAAAACATGAGTATCTGTACTTCTACTGAGTGAAGGATGTGTGAACCTTTGCCACCGCTGGCTTTAATTATGAAATGTTTGCAAACATATTACAGTTATAATGTAGATAAATAGTACTAATAAACTATCCACTCTGTTCAATTTGTATAAGGTATTTCAGTGTGTAAACTAATCCTAATGTAATAGTGGAGCAAAAGTGTATTTATATATAAGTACATCTGTATTATTTAGTTTTTGCAACACTGAGCTGCACACATATTCAAACCTTTAATGTTTGCTTACACTATACATTTAAATGAACCATATTAACTTGGTCAAAAAGCACACTGCACCATTTTCTTTATATTTCCTTATATTTAAGTGGAAATTAGTTTTGTATTTGTATGCACGCGTAATTTTTGTATGCAGCATGTAGTGTAAATATCCATTAGATTTTAGTTATTTTGGTTATGAATTAACTTTTATTTCCATTTGGTGATGAAGCTCGGGTGTTCTTGTATTCAGAGCAGTGAGAACTGCATACAACTCTAGACTGAGACTCCTGAAGTTACTGAGTGTCACAGTTGGATTCTGGAAACACAGATTTTAATGCTCCCACATTAAAGTTGATTGTTTTCCATTTTATTCTTTCTGTATAATAGAATTTTGTTAATAACTGAAATTTAATTTAGTAAATAACAATGATTTGTTGATACTTCATAATCACCTATGATATAGAATCAAATCATTGTTTCTATCACCAGCATTTCTATTTTCTTCCTTTGAAAAAATAAAGTATAAGTTAACAAACAATAGCAAGAGAAAAATAAGTGAACTGTTCATGAAATAATCACAAAAAAATGCTCCTGAAGACGTTTTTAATGACACGGAGACTCATACAGTCCATTTAGAATAATCAACTTTTAACATTCACCTTAATCTCAAAGGTGTTCCGTGAAGTCGAGATTAGAGCTCTGTGCAGGCCAGTTCACAGTTCTTCCACACCAAACTCATCCAACCATGTCTTTATGAACCTCAGTTTGTGCACTGTGGCATGGTCATGCTGGATTAATAAAGGGCCGTCTCCAAACTATTCCCACAATATTAGAAGCATAGCATTGTCCAAAATGATTTGGTATGCTAAAGTAATTAACATTTTACTACACTTTAAGTCAAGGGCTGAGTCTTACCCCTAAAGTACAGCCCCATACCATTACCACTCCTCAACCAAACCCTGCAGTTGACTAATAAACTTATTTGAAGTTAGAGAAACACAATAAATGAACGTCGGTGCAAAATACCTAAAGGTTTATACATTTAACATTTTAGATTTAAAAAAGACTTGGGATGAGATTTGTCTGCACTTTAATAATTAAAAAATTAACATTACAATTTAAAGTTCCCCCGATATTAACAGTACAATTTCCCTTTACATCCCTTCAAATAAGAACTTTAAGATGATTTGTTTCACAAATTAACATCAGGAGTTTATGGTTGTATGTTAGAGCACTTGTGGCTCCTTAATGAGTTTTGATGAGCATAGCTCCGTCCACACTGTCCACAGAGGTACAGCTTCTGTCCTGTATGACTCTGCTTGTGGCTGAGGAGGGCACTCCGAGCACTAAAACTCTTCCCACACTGTTCACAGTGATACGGCTTCTCTCCTGTGTGGATACGCTGGTGCGATTCGAGAGTACTCTGTTGAGTAAAACTCTTCCCACACTGTTCACAGTGATAAGGCTTCTCTCCTGTGTGGATACGCTGGTGTAATCTGAGATGACCCTGCTGAGTAAAACTCTTCCCACACTGTTCACAGTGATACGGCTTCTCTCCTGTATGGATATGCTGGTGTCTTTTGACACTACTCTGACGATTAAAACTCTTGCCACAATGTTCACAGTGATACGGCTTCTCTCCTGTATGGATACGCTGGTGTAATCTGAGATGACCCTGCTGAGTAAAACTTATCCCACACTGTTTACAATGGTACGGCTTCTCTCCTGTGTGGATATGCTCGTGTCTAAGCAGATGACGCTGGTGAGTAAAACTCTTCTCACACTGTTCACACTGATATGGCTTCTCTTCTGTGTGGATACGCTGGTGTCTTTTGAGACTACTCTGATGAGTAAAACTCTTCTCACACTGATCACAGTGATACAGTTTCTCTCCTGTGTGGATACGTTGGTGTCTTTTCAGAACAGCAATCTTAGTAAAACTCTTTCCACAATCTGAGCAGTGGTGCATCTGGAAAACAATAAAAAAAATGATTCAATATACTGTAATAGTTTTAGATTTGGTCTTGCATGTTATCAAAAATGTCTGCTATAGTAATCTGATATGGTTTGAAACAAGTTAAATGAGAGGTATTTTGAGGCCTTTTAGAAAACCTTCAACTATTTAATACTTGAATAAAATCTTCCAAAATCCCCAATATTTATGTCTTCAAGGTGGAGGAGTTTTCCCAGTACCAGACCAGGCAGCATTATATCATCCTATTTTCAATTCCAGGAGACAGAGAAAAAGACTGTGGAACCTGTTGGGCTTCTGTGATAACATCAGAGCTTAACAGGATTCAGTCCACGATCACAAAGCTACCTGAAACTATGTTCAAGCAATGTTTGGGTGACTTTGGATTTAGCAAAATACATTTCTGATTCAGAACATTTGCTAATAGTAGCTCTCATTAGACAAAGCTCAAAATCTGGACTGGTGCAAACAATCAGTACCTACTGAGCTGATCTGCATGCTGTCTTCCAAATGATGTGTGAAAATCCCTGTGGTTGGGACAACAATACATTGATGACGACTGCAGGTTGCAATTATCTGTGGCTGTCAAAAGCAGCAACCTACTTCCTCCTAATGGCCTATGAGGGCATTTTCAATCAACTTGTTAGCATGTACCTCCGCTTTCAGACTCTCACCTGAAAATCACCTACCTAAATGTAAATGTGAACAGTTCCTGACCAAAGTGTTCTACATACACAATTAAGATACATTTGGAAAGAAGATACTCTGACCCAGCCATTAGTGTTGCACAAGTCAGTGCACTCTTAGTGCAGGTCGGTCGAGGCCCGGGTTACCAATGACCACCACAGGTATCGTTAGCCAACAGGGTACCGGTGGAAATTGGACTACGGTTGGCCGAAGGAGGAGAAGGAGAGGAGGAAGACGTCTACAAAGGCAGCCGAAAAAGAAGAAGTGAAGGACAGTGGAGATTCGGGTTGGTACTTTAAATTTTGGTACTATGACTGTTAAAGGGAGAGAGGGAGCTGATATGATGGAGAGGAGAAAGGTAGATATGTTGTGTGTTTAGGAGACCAAATGGAAAGGGAGTAAGACCAGGAACATTGGAGGTGTTTGAACTGTTCTATCATGGTGGGGATGGAATGAGAAATGGTGTAGGGGTGATTCTGAAGGAAGAGTACAGTAAGAGTGTAGTGGAGGTGAAGAGAGTTTCTGATAGGGTGATGAAGGTGAAGCTGGAAATTGAAGGGGAGATAATAAATATCATCAGTTCTTATGCTCCACAGGTGGGCTGTGAGATGGAGCAGAAGGAAAAATTCTGGAGTAAGTTAGATGAAGTGGTAGATGATGAACCTAGAAATTAATGATTGGTGATTGGGGCAGACTTTAAAGGGCTTGAGGTGAAGGGAACAGAGGTGATGAGGAGGTGATGGTAGGTATGGAATTAAGGAGAGGAATGTGGAAGGGCAGATGGTGGTAGATTTTTGCTAAAAATAAGAAAATGGCAGTGGTGAACACGTATTTTAAGAAAAAGGAGGATCGTAGAGTGACGTATAAGAGTGGATGGTGAGAAGATGCCTGAGAAATGGAGAAGGAGTGTGCTGGTACTGATCTTTAAGAATAAGGGAGATGTGCAGACTTGCAGTAACTACAGGGGAATTAAGTTGATCAGTCACACCATGAAGTTATGGGAATAAGTAGTGGAAGCCAGGCTGAGAGAAGAGGTGACCATCTGTGAGCAACAGTATGGTTTCATGGGCATGGGATATATTGGTAAGAGAATGCTGAGGATGGAAAAAGGCAGATGTTGAGGGCAGGGGGTATGGAGACAGATGATCCGCTGTGGCGACCCCTAATGGAAGAAGCCGAATGAAAAAGAAGAAGGAAATAAGTCACTCTGGGTTTTACTGTACATCTTTTTTAACGCAGGTCCTTTCCTCCCTCCCCCTGCTAGACTCCAGGGGCCACTCAGACTATTGTTATACATGTTTGGCTATTCATACAGACTGCATTCATATTAAATGTACAGCAATTCAGACTATTGTTATTCATACAGACTGCATTCATACCGCATGCATACTGATGGCCGGACATTTCAATGGACAGGAGGAGAATTCATGATCAGAAGCCATTAATCTCAAGTAGCAAGGAGCTGAACAGCTCTGCTAGTGCTAACGTTAATTCACCTATTTCTCCATTACCAGCAGCACTCCATTCTCCAACATCTATCTCCCCTACATGCCAGTGTACACACACATACATACATACAGCGGGTAAAATAAGTATTGAACATTTCAACATTTTTCTCAGTAAATATATTTAAAATGTGCTAGTGACGTGAAATCTTTATCAGATGTTGGTAACAACCCATGCAATCCACACATACAAAGGAATCAAACCATACATGTCCATAAATTAGGTTGTGTAATGTTGTGAAACAACACACACAAGAAACAGTATTGAACACAAAGACAGGGAGGTGCAAAAAGAAATGAAGCCAAGACAGCAGTAGATATCAATCAGTAATTAGAAAGCAATCCTGCCTATTGTCATTGTAAATTAATATCAGCTGCTTCAGTCCCAACTGATGGCCTGTATAAAAAGGTGTAACTGGTTGCATGTGTAAAAGCTGTTGGTATCAAACATTGTTTACTTTATTAACTGAGTAAAAAGCTGAAGAACAGATCAAATAGGCCAATTGATTAAAGATTTGGGGAGAAATTTCCTTGTGAAAGGATTTTTTAAATAAATAAAAAACAGTAGTTTATTGTGATACACTTAAAATTAGGGGTTTTTTATTTATTTAATTTTAAAATACATTATGATGTATCTTTGCCCTGCAAACCACACTGAAAGTTGAGACATGAATAAATTGTACCTTTGATCCAGCCGCAGCAGCAGCAGGAGTGTGTGGAGGTTCTCCTAAAGATCTCCGTCTGGACTCTGATTTCATGATCAGAGGTGTAAAGAAACAGGACACTGGAAGAAAAATGCAGAGGTTCATGACTCCAAAATGTCCACTAGCTGTTCCCCGAGCAGCTCAGCTGCTACATTTCACTGTATCTCACCTTTGGGTAAAAATCCGCAAAACCCGGGACAAAAACGAGGTTGAAGCTCGCGCGGGATAGATTTATAACAGCGACAGAAACGTCGATGTGCACGCGCGGAAAGTGGAGAAAAACTCACGCGGCCAACATTAACTTCCGAACGGAGCGCGTGAAAGAACTGTATAGGTACAAACACAGATCACAAAGCAGTGGGCGGGGCCAACGGACTCGAGTTCTAAATCTGCAAACATCATTGGCTCAAACATTGTCAAGAAGTGAAATCTGATTGGTAATCTCCCACTGTGCCTGATCTTTAGCGGTTGAGCTTCATGAGAGACATGACTTCATCATCTATCACTCTTCATTCTCTTCTATCATTATTCTTAATTTTTATTTGATCACAGATTTCGGTTTACAAATAAACGGAGATTCACACAAATTAATTCGATTCACAAATATAAATGGGGATTTAAATAGGAATGAATACTTAGATGTTCGCATCACTCAGGACCTGTGTTGGTCCTGTCACATCTTCTCTTCATCTTCTTCCTATTGATCTTTTCTCTTCCCTTGATTTGTTTGGGGATTTTATGGGTGATTTGTTTCTCAGTAATAATCATTATAATTATAATAAATGATAAATTTTGTGTTTTAAAGAAAATAAAATCCATAAAGCTCAGAAACTCACCGTTCCATGGGTCGTACAGTTCACTTCATCCCGGCAGAGGGTCTTCTTCCTCCACCTGGAACACGCCGTCTCTCGGAGCTACAGGAGGAAAATCCAAGTGATGCTGAGGAAGGAAAAGTCCAAACAAATAAAATCAAATAAATAATATAAAATATTTTATATAATAAAAATCAAAGTCATATTTCAGAGTTGAATCCCAGTGGAAACGCGACTGATCCGCAGCTGCTGCTTTTCAGCTGATACACACTATTTGGTCAAAAGTATTCGGACATGTGTCTTTTCAAACCAGATGTGGTTCATAAATTCACCTAAAATGCACTTAAATGCACCATACAGCCAGTTAACATGCAAACTGTTGAAACACTTAATAGAAAAGAAAAGAAAGCAAGTAAGAAAGAAAGCACATGCTTTTTATTAACATAAACAAATTCATTTTAATACGGAGTTGTTAGATTTTTATCATGCCCAAACGAAACTTAATTCTTGGAGAGGTTTTCCATACGACCTGCTATGCCCGTGGTGCCTTTCTGATATCAGGGAAGAAGAAATGCACAGCACACAGAATGCATGTTCTTCTTCTTCTGTTTATTGCAGACACAGAACATATATATATATATATATATATATATATATATATATATATATATATATATATATATATATATATATATATATATATATATATATATATATATATATACACATACAGAGAAAAGAAACCTGACCTGGTTGTTTCCTGTTTAGACAAGAGGATATACTAGCCAGAGATGTGTGAGCCCAGATAAGACTCCCTGTTTACCTTACAGACTAACATCGTAAATATTCTATAGACACTGAACAGACAAAGTGATGTGTGTGAGATAGTGTGAAAACCCTCTTAACACTAACAATGGCCACTTTAAATCATTTATGATTTAGCATCACACACCAAAACATAGGATGTTCATCCTAGGAACAGAATCGGTGACAAACTGCAAATGAAAAGATAAAGACAAACAAAAACATACAGATTGCATTTCATTATTTCCCAACACGCATATAATCACTACTCCAATCGAGGCCTTTATGGCCTGTCTTACCATCGTCATCAAACATGGCAACATCTTCTTCTTCTTCTTCTTCTTTCGGCTGCTCCCATTAGGGGTCGCCACAGCGGATCATCCGTCTCCATACCACCCTGTCCTCTATATCTGCCTCTTTTACACCAACTACCTGCATGTCTTCCCTCACCACATCCATGAACCTCCTCCTTGGCCTTCCTCTTTTCCTCCTACCTGGTGGCTCCATCTTCAGCATTTTTCTACCAATATAATTCATGTCCCTTCTCTGCACATGTCCAAACCATCTCAATCTCGCCTCCCTCACCTTGTCACCAAAACATCCTACATGGGCTGTCCCTCTAATAAACTCATTTCTAATCTTGTCCATCCTCGTCACTCCCAACGAAAACCTCAACATCTTCAGCTCTGCTACCTCCAGCTCCACCTCCTGTCTTTTACTCAATGCCACTATCTCTAATCCATACAACATTGCAGGTCTCACCACAGTCCTATAAACTTTCCCTTTCATTCTTGCAGATACTCTTCTATCACAAATCACTCCTGTCACTCTTCTCCACCCACTCCACCCTGCCTGCACTCTTTTCTTTACTTCCCTATCACACTCTCAATTACTTTGCACTGTTGACCCCAGGTACCTGAACTCCTCCACCTTCTCCACCTCTTCTCCCTGCAACCGCATCACTCCACTGCCCTCCCTCTCATTCACACACATGTACTCTGTCTTACTCCCACTGACTTTCATTCCCCTTCTCTCCAGCGCATATCTCCACCTCTCCAGGCTCTTCTCAACCTGCTTTCTACTCTCACCACAAATCACAATATCATCTGCAAACATCATAGTCCAGGGAGACTCCTGTCTGACCTCGTCCGTCAACCTGTCCATCACCACTGCAAACCGGAAAGGGCTCAGGGCCGATCCTTGATGCAATCCAACCTTCACCCTGAACCAGTCTGTCGTACCTACTGCACACTTTACTGCCGTCACACTGTCCTCATACATGTCCTGCACCACCCTCACATACTTCTCTGACACACCTGACTTCCTCATACAATACCACAACTTCTCTCTCGGCACCCTGTCGTACGCTTTCTCTAAATCCACAAATACACAATGCAGCTCCTTCTGTCCTTCTCTATACTTCTCCATCAACATCCTCAAAGCAAATAAGGCATCTGTGGTGCTCTTCCTCGGCATGAAACCATACTGTTGCTCACAGATGGTCACCTCTTCTCTCAGCCTGGCTTCCACTACTCTTTCCCATAACTTTATGGTGTGACTGATCAACTTAATTCCCCTGTAGTTACTGCAGGTCTGCACATCTCCCTTATGCTTAAAGATCGGTACCAGCACACTCCTTCTCCATTCCTCAGGCATCCTCTCCCCTTCCAGAATCCTGTTAAACAATCTGGTTAAAAACTCCACTGCCATCTCTCCTAAACATCTCCACGCTTCTACCGGTATGTCATCTGGTCCAACCGACTTTCCATTCTTCATCCTCTTAATCGCTGCTCTCACTTCCTCCTTACTAATCCTATCTACATCCTGCTTCACCAACTCCACATCCTCCAACCTTCTCTCTCTCTGATTTTCCTCATTCATCAGCTGCTCAAAATACTCCCTCCATCTTCTCAACACACTCTCCTCACTAGTCAACACATTTCCCTCTCCATCCTTTATTGCTCTAACTTGCAGTACATCCTTCCCAGCTCTGTCCCTCTGCTTGGCCAATCGGTATAAATCCTTTTCTCCTTCCTTAGTGTCCAACCTCTTATACAGTTCCTCATATGCCTTTTCCTTGGCTTTCGCCACATCCCTTTTAACCTGCTGCCGCATCTCCTTGTACTCCTGCCTACTTTTCTCATCACTCTGTCGATCCCACTTCTGTTTTGCCAACCTCTTTCCCCTAATGCTCTCCTGCACTTCCTAATTCCACCACCACGTCTCCTTGTCTTGCTTTCTATTTCCAGATGTCACACCAAGTACTTTTCTAGCTGCCTCCCTCATCACTCCTGCAGTAGTTGCCCAATCATCCGGCACCTGGACAGAGCATAGGCACTGATGACATTTATCATCATCCCTTCAACTTCCACCTTCACGATCATCACCCTATCAGAAACTCTCTTCACCTCCACTACACTCTTACTGTACTCTTCCTTCAGAATCACCCCTACACCATTTCTCTTCCCATCCACACCATGATAAAACAGTTTAAACCCACCTCCAATGTTCCTGGCCTTACTCCCTTTCCACTTGGTCTCCTGAACACACAACACATCTACCTTTCTCCTCTCCATCATATCAGCTATCTCTCTCCCTTTACCCGTCATAGTACCAACATTTAAAGTACCAACCCGAACCTCTACTCTCCTACACTGCTCCTTTTCCTGCCGTCTCTGTAGACGCCTTCCTCCTTTCCTTCTCCTCCTTTGGCCAACAGTAGCCCAATTTCCACCGGTACCCTGTCGGCTAACGATACCTGTGGCGGTCGTTGTTAACCCGGGCCTCGACCGATCCGGTATGAAATTCTCATTTGTGATCCGCATATTTGATTTGGCACATGTTTTACGCTGGATGCCCTTCCTAACGCAACCCTCCGCATTTACCCGGGCTTGGGACCGGCACTAAGAGTACACTGGCTTGTGCCCCCCTAATGGCTGGGTTCATCAAACATGGCAACATACAAAGTACAATTCCAACAATCAATACAAGAATCATTCCTAAAACAAAATAGTGTTTAACACTCGTAAACAAACTCTTAATCTTCTCAAACAAAATTTTTTTTCAGCAGTTGTTTCACGTTCTCCAAGACATCATGAGACATTTGTTTCTCAGTGCTTGTTCAGTATGTCTATTAGCAGTATTATAAGGTATACTGTATAACAGTCTACTCTCTGAATATTGTGTTCAAGAGAATAAGAAAAATTCGGAGTCTAGTTACAACTATGCACATATAGTTATAGAATTTAGACCTAGAGCAGGTATCAGGGTGAGCTAAACTAAACAGTCAAGTGAGTCAGATCTTCACCCCGGAGGTGGCCCCCTTTCTACTATAAAGAAAGGATCTTTCCGTGGGCTCTCAACTGTTTCAGCCCTGAATACTCACTTAGATAGACTTCTTAGGCCAACAGACCAATTAGTGCATAGAATAAGTGGGTGCTGTTTTGATCCTGCTTGCGTGTATTCACTGTGGCTGATGATCAGTCAGAACTCCAGTTCTGGTTACAGCTAGAACAGTCGCTGGACCCAGATACTTCGGCTCAACGACCTTGGTAGGCTTCAGACTTCTTATCAGGACCTGCTGATTAGGCACAAAAGGGTGTGTTGGCTTATCTGTGGGCAGAGGAAGAGTTAGTGAGACATCAGCACTGATATAATTTAATTTCTCAACCAGGGCAGAAACGTAGTTGTCCACCATCACTTCCAGGTTACCTAAGGAAGAAATGCCAGTGCATCCCCTGACCCATGGGGTCAAGAAAGGTTAGAACATAAAACTTTCAAAGGGTTAGTTTTGTTAAAGATGGGGTCATTTTCATTTCTGTAAGTACTACCGGGAGAACAACAGTCTAATTCCGGCCTGTTTCAATGCAGGCTTTAGTAACATGTTCCTTAATGGTTCTGTTTGTTCTCTCTACCACTCCAGCTGACTGTGGGTGATAGGGAATATTAAAATGCCAATCAATTGCTAAGCTATAAGCCAAAAGTTGTGTTACCTTCGAAGCAAAAGGTGTGCCGTTATCACTTTCAATCACACTAGGAATACCAAACCTAGAGATGATCTCTTTGGTTAATATTTTGACAACCGTTTTAGCATTCTCTGTCGCACATGCAAATGCTTCTGGCCACTTACTGAATCTGTCAACTATAACCAACAGATATCTCAAATTTCCTACAGGTGGCATATGTGTAACTATGGCCACTTTGGCAGGGAGTTGAACAGCTTTTAAAAAGTCGCCTATGAGATTAAAATGTGCTATGGGCTTTCCATCAGCTGTTTTAAAGTCTCTTTGTCTTCATGTTTCAGCAAAATCATGCACAACACCATAAGCATACTTAGAATCAGTGTATATAGTCACTACTTTACCTTCAGACAACTGACATGCTCTTGTCACCCCCTAATTAAGAAACCTGACCTTGACCCATGTCAGCTGTCCAACTACAGACCAATATCAAATCTCCCCTTCATAGCCAAAATTTTGGAAAAGGTTGTAGCACAGCAGTTATGCTCACACCTACTTATGAATAATATTTTTGAAATGTATCAGTCAGGATTTCGGCCTCATCATAGCACAGAGACGGCGCTAGTTAAGGTGGTAAATGACCTGTTATTGGCCTCTGATCAGGGTTTTGTCTCCTTACTTGTTTTGCTCGACCTTAGTGCAGCTTTTGACACCATTGATCACACTATACTACTTGCTAGACTTGAGAACGTTGTTGGAATAAAGGGAACAGCTCTCTCTTGGCTCAGGTCTTATTTGACTGATCGCTATCAGTTTGTTGATGTTAATGGTGAGTTCTCCACACTCTCTGAGGTAAAGTTTGGTGTTCCTCAAGGATCTGTCTTAGGCCCTCTGCTTTTCTCTTTATATATGCTGCCTCTTGGAGAAATTATTCATAAACATGGTATTAGATTCCATTGCTATGCTGATGATACACAGCTATATATTTCAGCAAAGCCAGATGAGAGAGATCAGCTTAACAATGTTAAAAAATGTGTAAAGGACATTAGACAGTGGATGCTCGATAACTTTCTTCTGCTAAACTCAGATAAGACGGAAGTACTTTTACTAGGACCACATGCAGCTAGAAGCAAACTTTCCGATTACCTAACATCTCTGGATGGTGTTTCTGTTTGAGCGTGTACGGCTGTCAAAGACCTTGGTGTGATTATTGACTCGAGTCTTTCCTTTGAGGCTCACGTGAATAATATCACCAGGATCGCCTTCTTTCACCTTAGAAATATTGCTAAAATTAGAAATATGATGTCGTTACAGGATGCAGAAAAACTAGTTCATGCTTTTGTTACTTCTAGATTAGACTACTGTAACGCTTTACTGTCTGGGTGTGCGAGTAGGTGCATAAATAAGCTTCAGTTAGTTCAGAATGCAGCAGCAAGAGTCCTCACTAGATCTAGGAAATATGACCACATCACCCCTGTATTAATCAGTCTACACTGGCTCCCAATCAAATCTCGCATTGATTATAAAATTTTACTACTGACGTATAAAGCACTTAATGGTTTTGCACCACCGTATCTGAGTGAACTTCTGTACCAGTATGATCCTCCACGCCTACTTAGATCAAAAGGTGCAGGCTATCTGTTGGTTCCTCCAATAATGAAGATTACAGCAGGGGGCAGATCTTTCTCTTATAAAGCCCCGCAGTTATGGAACAGCCTTCCTATCAGTGTTCGGGACTCAGACACAGTCTCAGTGTTCAAGTCGAGGTTGAAAACATATTTATTCAGTCAAGCCTTTAATCAGTAGATTTTTTCTCAGGTAAAGGCTCAGATCTGGAGGGAACATTGATATAGAGTGTTTGGTGAACTGGGATATTTGTACGCTGTCGTCCCCTCACATTCACGTGTTCACTCAGGTTTGTTGATGGTGGTGTGGTGGGCCGTCTCTTATCCCAGAGATCCCTCATGTCTGTGTTGCCTTCTGGTTCTCCCTTTTAGTTATGCTGCTATAGCGAGTCTTGCCGGAGTCCAAACTGCACAGTGACTTTAACTCTCATGCAACAATAGGTACACTTAATAATCCATATCGTTCTCTTCCTGTCACCCTCTTCTCTCTCTCTCTCTCTCTCTCTCTCTCTCTCTCTCTCTCTCTCGGTCGAGTTAAACATGCTCCTGAGGCTCCAGTGACCACTGTTCCTGCCCCTCTCCCCCCCGTGGATCTTCCCACTTCATCCAGGCCTGCCTGGATTGGATGTCAACAGTCTCCTACACTGATGTCAACAGTCTCCTACACTGACTCAGAAATACACTTCGCTTTTGATCATCATCACTGCACCCCGCAACATTGTATACCCGCCACAAATGGACATTCGGTGTAACCCAGATGAGGATGGGTTCCCTCTTGAGTCTGGTTCCTCTCAAGGTTTCTTCCTTATGCCATCTCGGGGAGTTTTTCCTTGCCACAGTCGCCAGTCGCCACCGGCTTGCTCATCAGGGACAAACTTACTCATAAAGAACATATTCATTTTTAATCACCGCATTATCTGTGTAAAGCTGCTTTGAGACAATGTTCATTGTTAAAAGCGCTATACAAATAAAAATGAATTGAAATTGAATTGAATTGAATTGTAAGTGCGACCAACTTTGCAGCTTATGCAACTATTACATCAGGTAATCTTACAACCGCATATCCACATAAATACACATCATCAGAATGTTTTGAACATGAACATCTACATATAGACAATCCCCCTCTTCCAGGGCCGTATCTAAAAGATCGGGCCTACAAGAGGTCTCTTGTTCAATGTGTTTAAGGCAATCATGTGTGTCATCAAAACCATCTAAGTCAATATCGTCTAGCAGATCACGCAAAGCTACTACAGCTGAACGAGGCTGAGAAGAGGCTTAATAGTTACGTTTTCCGTTGCCAAAAGTGTGGTTTCATAACCAGATCTACATTGTGCTGTCATATGTTGTGTAAAATAGCTGTTACCTGATGTGAGGTGTACAGTATCAAAGGATGTGACAGCACCATTTTCTCAGCATCCCGGACCATCAGAGCCGCAGCAGCCACTGCACGCAAGCACGAAGGCAACCATTGTGCTATGTTGTCTAAAGATTTGGAAAGATACACAACAGGGCGATATCTGTCACCGTGTTCCTGGGCTAGGATCCCCGCAGCCGTACCACGACGTTCGTGCACATAAAGGTGAAAAGGTTTAGTATAATTCGGAAGACCTAGAGCTGGAGCAGACTGTATAGCCTTCTTGAGGGCAGCAAAACTGTCAGTCATCTCATGAGTCCACAGAATAAGATGTGATGGAGGAGCTTTGTGGTCAATAGCACTACGCAAAACTTTATCATGCTGTGCGCTGTCAGGGATCCATGCTCGGCAGTAGTTCACCAGTCCCAAGAAGCTCTGCATCTGTTTCACAGTCTGAGGTCTTGAAAACCTAGTCACAAACTGTACTCGGTCCTGCGATATCTTACGTTGGCCTTCTGAAATCACATGACCCAGATATGAGACCTTTCTCTTCACCCACTGTAGTTTCTGGTGTGAAGCTTTAAATCCAGCCTGAGCCAGGACATTGCAGACGACCACTGATGCCGTGTGGCAGTCCTGCTCAGTCAGTCCTGTGACGAGAATGTCATCTGCGTATTGAAGGATGCAGGTTGTTTCTGGCAGGTGGATATCAGCCAAAGTTTTGTGCACTACAGCGGAGAATACGGCTGGCAAGTCAACAAAGCCCTGAGGAAGACAGGTCCAGGTGAAATGACGTCCCCAATAGGTAAATGTGAAAAGCGTCTGCGTCTCTGAGGCCGAAGGGACACTGAAAAAAGCAGAACAAAGATCAATCACAGTAAAAAATCTGTGAGTTGCTGGTATAGAGTTACCAATGGTAGCTACATCGGGCACCGAAGGAGCTAACGGAATAACTAATTTATTAAACTCACGTAAATCTTGTGTTAACCTCCAGCATTTCTTATCTGCCTTCAAGACGGGATTAATCTGTGTGTTTTACGGTGAATGTGTCTCGATCAAAACACCTTGTGACAATAAATTGTCAATAACTGGAGCAATGCCAACATTCTTCTCTTTCAACAATGGATATTGTTTAACAAAAATCGGATGGTGTGTTTTTAATGAGTGCATGATACGGTTTTACCTGGATTAAACCTGCCTCATCTTTGTGAGAGGCCCATAATTTAGGGTTAACTTCACCTAAATTTGGTTCATCAGGCAGGACCTCTGTGGCTCGGTTGAGAGCATGAGGACAGAAGAAAAAGAGAGTGAAACATTGGTTTCAAAAAACAGAATTTCCATTCCCATTTTGTGCATCATATCTCTTCCTAAAAGGTTTAAAGGTGAATTTGGAATTATTGTAAAGTTATAATAAAAATGTGTACCAGTCGGTGTCAACACAGGCAAAAGGTAAGTTACAGGACATGAAATTGGAAATCTATCTATTCCCTAAAAGATGAACTTCCCCTTTTTCCTAGGACCTCCTCCTTGAGTTTTGTGCTGAGGCTGGAATGCACCACTTCCTGTTGCAGTGCAGAGCATAACAGGTTAACAAAACCTGGAGCATAGTAAAAACCTCTAGCAGCATCTAAATCTCTAGGAAAAAGTATCTAGATGTGATACAATTTTACTTCAAAATGCCAAATGACAATACAAACTCAGACAATACACACAACAAATAACACTTAGACAATACAGCTGCGCTAGGCACCAGGGGGATCGCAGTCTTCAAACAAAAAAAGTAATCCAGTCTCTCCAATTGGATCACAAATTTTGTAAGTTAGGAGAAAAAAATAGACTATGAAGCCAAAACAAGATTGAAGTCTTTTAAAAAAATTTAAAGTCTTTTCAAAATGTCTGTTTTTCTTTAGTTCCTTTTCTCTTTTCTCTCACTTTTTTATTTATTTTTTAAACAATTAATTTTTCATTTATCTATTTTTTTCGGGCATATAAATTATCGTGGATTCTTTTGGATACTTCAGACAATATTGCCTATATTAGACAGACCGTAAAAAACGTCTTCTAATCTTGCATCTTACATCTAAGGTGAGGAAACCAATGTCGTGATGAAATCATCCCACCAAAGGAAATTATCATTAATTAAACAATTAATGCATAACCAAGACATGAACACATATGCAGCCCTATTGGCTGGCATACGGGACAATCCCCGCAAACAAGGAAGTATTTTAAAACTTACCTTGATGCGTGATTTCCCTTTTTGGATATTGCCGAAAGTATCTCGCTTCTGACACCAAAACTGTTAGATTTTTATCATGCCCAAACGAAACTTAATTCTTGGAGAGGTTTTCGAAACGACCTGCTATGCCCGTGGTGCCTTTCTGATATCAGGGAAGAAGAAATACATAGCACACAGAATGCATGTTCTTCTTCTTCTGTTTATTGCAGACACAGAACATATATATATACACATACAGAGAAAAGAAACCTGACCTGGTTGTTTCCTGTTTAGACAAGAGGATATACTAGCTGGAGATGTGTGAGCCCAGATAAGACTCCCTGTTTACCTTACAGACTAACATCGTAAATATTCTATAGACACTTAACAGACAAAGTGATGTGTGTGAGATTATGTGAAAACCCTCTTAACACTAACAGGAGTCTTTACAGAAAAATGAGTGCAGTCAATTGCGTTGATTACATTTGGAAAACTGAACATTGCTGCAAAGTGCATTTTAATTTCAGCCTGTTCTTGCACAGTGAAGGGAAACCTGATGTATTGACTACCCACCTTAATAATAACATCCAAAATGACAGGCATTATGACACTCAGGGGCAGATACCAGACCTATAGCATGAGATTTAATAGAATTATATTATATCCAAAGAAGGTCTTTGTAAGAAAGTCTTTCCCTGTCTGCCATTTCCCACTAGAAACAACCTGTTGTCATTAACCCCAGAGTGGTGAAAACCTGTATTTGGACGGGGATGGCATGGATCTGGCATGTTGCCCTCTGTAGTACTGTATCTATACTTCTACTTAAGTAATGAATGTGTGTACTTTTGCCACCTCTGGCCATTACTAACATTTCAGAATTTTAAGACAATTGTCCAATTTTATTTTTACAATTTTATAGAAGCCATTAGGGGTGGCACGGTTCACAAAACCCACAGTTCGGTTCGTATCATGGTTTTCGGGTCACGGTTTTCGGTTCTGTATGGTTCTTGTTGTTATTTTTTCTTTTAATCTTCAACACTCCAGAAATT
Organism: Silurus aristotelis; assembly: GCF_946808225.1. NCBI lineage: Eukaryota > Metazoa > Chordata > Actinopteri > Siluriformes > Siluridae > Silurus > Silurus aristotelis. The sequence continues at coordinate 11,149,254 of NC_139601.1, read as the reverse complement.
TCCTTCAGCGTGTGATATATAGCTTATTAGCATAATTATACACAATTTAGGATACAGTATAACCATTTTTGTAATGTAATCATGCACTTACTGAATTTGACTTGACTTTAAGCACATTATTGGGACCATCTCTGAGTAAAAGCTAGGTGAGATTTTGATACAGCAAGAGAGAAGACATTGATGATGACATGCTTTTCGTTTATTTGGCAAAAAAAATAAAAATGTCGGTGAAAAGGAATATTAAACCGCGGCTCGAGTACATTCATCAGCTGACGAAATCCTTCACACTCATTCACGCTGCACAGTTGCATATCTTTTGCTATAAACATCCCCAATGCTTTAGTTATGGCTATTGCCCTGTCCAACTTATCACTGAGAGGCTGCTTAAATGCTGCAGACAGTAGAAGTTGTTTCCTAACCGGCTCTCTCCTGTTTGTGCTGTTTGTATCGACACAATGGCGTGATGTCTTCTCAAATGAAATGTCATATTAGAAATGTTGGCATTAGCATATTGAATGCATTTTGCAAAATGCTTGCACACAGTCGCAGTTCTATCCACTGATTTTTTTCCATTGTCATCGTAAGTAAGAAGAATTCCAAGATGTTTCCACACACCGGATTTGAACAACGCGGACACATCCGCCAACTCCGGGCAGCCTTCATCATCTCCTCCACTTGCCATTTCTGCAGCACTCCTTACTCAACTTTTACTGTCTATATTTATGTTCACGCGAAACTGTCTGAGGCGAAACTGAGCACAGAGCTACATTGCGCATGCGTCAAACCGTGCGAACCGAACCAAGACAAGCAAACCTAACGGTTCGGGTGTTTTTCCATGTACCGTGCCACCCCTAGAAGCCATTAGAAATGAGTTTTTAACAAAAATGAATGCATGTAAAACTAAAAATGTAAGGGATTTTTAAAGGTATTTTAAAAACATGAATATTACACTTTTGATATCACAAATTACATTATCATTTTACTAAATAATTTCATATAGTTTAATGCTATCAAATATTCTGCTATTTAAAAGCATTTAAAATATTTACAAATAATTAGAAATACTGAAATAGCTTTTTGAAATTAAAATTTTCACTAAAAGTAGTTATTTAAAAAAAAAAAAGAAACCTGTAAAGATATATGATAAATGTGTAATAAATTATACATTTAATTTAAAATAATATATTATTAGATTGTTATAAGATTGATTATGTAGATAAGATTGTTATTATAAATTATAACAAAAAGTTTAATTTATATAAATTAATGTTAGATTGTTCCCTGAACTGCTTTGTGATAATGTAGTGACCTCAGTATTTATTTTTCTCCAAGGTTGAGCTCTTTAAAACCGGGGTTACTCTGACTTATAAAGCTGCATATATCTCTACGCTTTAGAAATGATTTTAAACAATATTCCACACTTAAATTCATGTTCTCACCTGTGCATCCAGAGCTGCAATACAGAGATGATGTGTAACTAGTTTTATCTTCCTGTAAGCAGAAGTGTCAGTCAGTCAAACATCACGGATATGATGATATTACACTGTATATTAATCTTCAACTGAATAATTTGGCAAAATATTAAAACAATTAACACTGTGAAATTCGGCTGACATTTTCATAACGTTTTGACAAATAAATTGCGTTTTCTAGTCGAGAGAACTGCATTATAGAAGTAATGAAATGCAGTTCTGACAGTATTAAACTCGTCTCTCGCGTTATTAAAAGATAATGTTGAAGTTTTATGTGGAAATGCTCTGAATCCCGCTGGGCCTCAGACCCGCATGGCTGCACGAGCAGGCTGCTGTTTTCACGGTACTTCATAACTCGTGACTATTTCACATTAATGTTTTGGTGTCAGAAGTGGGATTTTCGTCTAGCAATATCCGAAGGGAAATCATGCATCAAGGTAAGTTTCAGAACACTTCCTTGCTTGCGGGAATTGTCCTATTTGCCAGCCAATAGGGCTGCATGTGTGTTTATGTCTTGGTTATTCATTAATTGTTTAATTAATGATAATTACCTTTGGTGGGATGAATCCGTCACAACAAAGTTTCCTCACCTTGACGTTAAGATACAATATTAGAAGACTTTTTTTACGGTCTGTCTTTTAAGGGAGATTTTGTCTGAAGCAGGGTTATGCTAGTTACTAAAAAATAGTAACTAGTTACAGATACTCGTTACTTCATTCAAAAAGTAACTAAGTTACTTTGTTGATTACTTACACCAAAAAGTAATGCATTACTGTTAAAAGTAACTTTTTAGTTACTTTTTTAAAGCACCTACTTTAATGTTCCCATTAATGCCCTTTTATGCGTTATGGTTTATACAAACACAAAACTGACTTAAACACAAAGTAATTTTTAAACACTAGTCAGACCAGCACAAACTGAATATATCACAAGGATTTCTGAAATAAATAACAAAACAAGCTGAATAATATATTCACCATTAAAAACTAAAGTGGCTTCTGCTGTTGTGTTGAGCTCTTAAAAATGTTCCTTTCACAGCTGAAGTATGAAAACTATCAACAATGTAGAACAGAACACCGGGTTAGCTTCTAGCTTCGTCGAGGCATGGAGTTTCTGGAGTTGCTGCTATCGCAGTAGATACGACTTTCGAACCAGAAAGACACAGCTTAAATTTGACTAAAAAGTTTGTCTTTATAATCAACTATAGTGAAATAATAAGCATATTTTCACTTTGAGAAACTCGTCTTGCTCTCGCCTCGACTCGCCATTACTGCCGCACAGACCTGAATAAACGGAGACATGCCCACAGTGCGTCTTCTTCGTGTTTACAGTGGTTCATCCACCAATCATACAGTGCATTTCAGTAAAAATTTTAAAAATACTTTTATTTTGTTTTGGCTTTATAGTCTATTTGTTTCCCCTAACTTACAAAATTGGTGATCCAATTGGAGACTGGATTATTTTTTTATTTTTTTTATTTTTTATTTTTTTGAAGACTACAATCCCCCTGGTGCCTAGCGCAGCTGTATTGCCTGATTGTTAAATGTTGTGTGTATTGTCTGAGTGTTAAGTGTTGCGTGTCTGTTCTTTGTTCTGTGTAAAGATCATAACATCTCTCGCTTACTGCCGGAAAAAACCTCAAATATTGGATGTATAGGAATAGTGCCGGTTATTGGACAAATCCTTAATTAGATCATTTGGCATGATGGAATGAAACTTTCACATCCAGATACGTTTTTCTAGAGATTTAGATGCTCCTAGAGGTTTCTGCTCTGCTCCATGTTTAGTTACCCCCCCATTATGCTCTTTACTGCAACAGGAATGGTGCATTCCATCCTCAGCACAAAACTCAAGGAGGAGGTACCACTAGAAAGGGGGAAGTTCATGTTTTTGGGAATAGATATACTGTAGTTCCAATTTCATGTCCTGTAACTCACCTTTTGCCTGTGGTGACACCGAACTGGTTCAAAGTTTTACCACAGCTTTAAAATAATTCCAAACTCGCCTTTAAACCTTTTAAGAAGAGATATGATGCAATCAATTGGAATGGAAATTCTGTTTCACTGTCTTTTCCTTCTGTTCTCATGCTCTCAACTGAGCCCCAGCCACATGCGGAAGATTTCTTCCGAAGTAGTAAAGAAGTCCTGCCTGATAAACAAAATTTAGATGAAGTTAACCCTAAATTATGGGCTTCTCACAAAGACGAGGCAGGTTTAATGCAGGTAAAACCGAATCATGCACTCATGAAAACACACTATCCAGTTTTTGTTAAACAATATCTAATGTCATAAGAGAAGAATCTTGGCATTGTTTCAGTTATTTACAATTTATTGTCACAAGGTGTTTTGAGCGAGACACACTCATCTAATAACACACCGATTAATCCCGTCTTGAAGGCAGATAAAAAATGCTGGAAGTTAATACAAGATTTACGAGAGATTAATCAAATAGTTATTCCTTTAGCTCCTTTGGTGCCTGATGTAGCTACCATTGTTAACTCTATACCAGTAACTCACAGATATTTTACTGTGATCGATCTTTGTTCTGCCTTTTTCAGTGTCCCGTATGTCATCTCTCTTTTGTCGGGGGAAACTCTCTCTCTCTAGAGTTATGGGACGCGAATAGAGGTGAGTTTAGCTCGTGCACCCGGTTCCTCCAGCTTCTCACCAGGGAACTCGGGATGGTCACGGCTGATCTCCATCTCCTTACCTCCGCCTCCGAGAGCACGGTTCCGCACCTGAGTCTCATAGAGATCTCAGCCCTGCTTCGAGACCTCCAGGAGAGCTCGGCTCCGCCTCAGGTTCTCCAGGGGATCTCCACCTTGCTCCAGGCCATCCGAGAAGGCTCCGTTCCGCTCCAGGACCTCCAGGACCTCCAGGAGCTCGCCACTCTGCTCCAGAACCTCCGAGAGAACTCAGCTCCAGGTTCCCGAGGAGAGCTCAGTTCCATCTCAGAACCTCCCGGAGAGCTCGGCTCCGCCCCAGGACCTCCCGGAAAGCTCGGCTCCGCCCCAGGACCTCCCGGAAAGCTTGGCTCCGCCCAAGGACCTCCCGGAAAGCTCCGCCCTGCTCCAGGACCTCCCGGAAAGCTCCGTCCTGCTCCAGGTTCTTCCGGAAAGCTCCGTCCTGCTCCAGGTTCTTCCAGAGAGCTCCGCCCAGCTTCAGGTTCCTCCGGAGAGCTTCACTCCGCCTCCGAGCGACCCCGTGAGTTCCTCTCCGCCTCCGAGCGACCCCGTGAGCTCCTCTCCGCCTCCGAGCGACCACGTGAGCTCCTCTCCGCCTCCGAGCGACCACGTGAGCTCCTCTCCGCTTCCGAGCGACCCTGTGAGCTCCGCTCCGCCTCCGGCGACCCCGTGAGCTCCGCTCCGCCCCCGAGCGACCACGTGAGCTCCTCTCCGCCTCCGAGCGACCCCGTGAGCTCCTCTCCGCCTCCGAGCGACCCCGTGAGCTCCTCTCCGCCCCCGAGCGACCACTTGAGCTCCTCTCCGCCTCCGAGCGACCCCGTGAGCTCCGCTCCGCCCCCGAGCGACCACGTGAGCTCCTCTCCGCCTCCGAGCGACACCAGCATAGTTCCGCTCGGGCTCCTGCACATGAGGCCCCTCCAGTGGTGGCTTCTGGGCAGAGGGTTCTCCCTCAGGGGAAACCCGCATCGCACTATCAAGGTCTCGCGGCGTGCCCTTCAAGCCTTGGATGTCTGGAAAGACCGGACGTTTCTGTCCCGTGGCCCAGTGTTGGGGGCTCCGTGTCTTCGTGTGACGTTAACGACGGACGCTTCCCTCACAGGGTGGGGAGCGGTCATGAGTGGCCACTCCGCCCAGGGTCTGTGGAGCGGCCCACGTCTCTCGTGGCACATAAATTGCCTGGAGATGATGGCAGTGTTTTTAGGGTTAAAACACTTTCTCCCGGACCTGAGAGATCGCCATGTGTTGGTCCGCACGGACAATATGGCGGTGGTCTTCTACATCAACCACCAGGGGGGTCTTCGATCTCGCCCCTTGTACAAGCTAGCACGGGCGGTCCTCTTGTGGTCTCAGGACAGGTTCCTGTCCCTGAGGGCCATTTACATCCCGGGTCGGTTGAATGTCAGAGCAGACGCCCTGTCGAGGCAGGGGCCGAGGCCTGGGGAATGGCGTCTCCACCCCGAGGTGGTGGAGCTCGTATGGCGGAGGTTTTACAGAGCCCAAGTGGATCTTTTTGCGACCCAGGAGACCTCGCACTGTCCCCACTGGTTCTCTCTCTCTCACCCAACCCGGTTAGGGCTGGATGCCATGGTGCAGTCGTGGCCGAGGCTACGCCTGTACGCCTTTTCCCCAATCGCTCTGCTCCCTGGAGTTCTGGAGAGAGTTCGCCGGGATGGAGTCCGTCTCCTCCTGGTAGCGCCTTCAATCTCCCATGGAAGGCCCTCGAGTAGGGACACCAGATCCGCAAACCACGGTTTGCTCGGCGGATCTGGTGTCCCTACTCGAGGGCCTTCCATGGGAGATTCCTCCCAGGGGGGATCTTTTCTCGCAGGCGGGCGGAACCCTGGTTCACCCCGCCCGGAGTTGTGGAAGCTGTGGCTGTGGCCCCTGATGACGTTATGTCCCAAACGCCTATTGGTCAGATTACACACGTGGTTCAGACCGCGGTCAGGCAGGGGCATTCCCATAGCGTTTTGACGCAGCATCTCGTTTCCTCAGGGAACTAGGGTTACGGTCGTAACCTAGAGATGTTATCGCTCGTAACTTTTTATAAAATTACAATATTAATTTAACTTTTTGATCATCCTGCAAAGAATTCATAAAGAATGTTACTTACATCAGTAAAACAAATGTTTAGTGATAAAAAAAGTATTTTTTGCTGGAATTTTTTCTATTTTTATATCTGAGCAAAAGTAAAGACGTAGTGAATAAATGTGTGTTGTTTTAAAGGATTTAAATTTTGCCTCTTTAATAATATTCATTCAGTTATATTTTTTATAAAAATGGAGAAACGTGCACTGCATTAATTGGGACTGAAAGCATAGGATTGGTTGTGAAATGCACTACCCCCCACTGTAAAGAGACAATCAATAACACTGTGCAGATCTTTAATGTATTTTATTTATTCAAGTACAAAAATATACACTGCTATAGAAAGTTATCTGTTAAAAATTATTTAATGTGATACAATTTTTTATTTTGTTTGAGAATAGAGTTGGCTGATCTGCTCAAGGCACTTGGTGACGGCTGGAGGAACGGGCTTTGTGAGATTTTGCTTCCATGATTCCAAAGCCTTCAAAGCAACTTTGGGGTTGCTGGGTGCCAGATCATGAGTGGCATAAACCATTGCGAGCTGCACCTCCCACGGCAAATCTGCACACAAAATCCATCATAAAAATTAGGACTTGCTAAAGCACTTTCTTGTTGATAGAGAACTAAAAATCTGAGGATAAAGATTGATAAAGGACTTGTTTTTTTATCATTTAGTGATACCTTTTGAGAGTTTTTGTTTCCTGAACTTGGTTATGCGTTTTGCCAGATTTTCGACAGATGCTGCCAGATTCTCCTTAAGGCCTTTTTGGCCAAGTTGCCCTGTTTGAGATGGCCAAAAAACATGAGTGAAAAACAGAAGAATCCAGAAATAATGTGAGATAATGCTATAAAACAGGATTTATAGTAAACTTACCAATTAGCCTGAAAATTGCTGCTACAGAGACGTTTTTGAACTGTGTTTCCTCTGTTTGTGTTTGCAACAGCCAAGTTTTCAAGTTGAGCCAAACACCCTTTCTAATAAATAGAAATTTTGACATATTAGTGTTATTGTGGCTGTAATAGAATGGCCAACATGCTTGTACCAATAATTGTAAGTTTATGCAACACGAATGGAAAATGTGCAGTATTTGAGACACACGCTGTCTCATATGAGTCTCACATTTGCCGGTATGAAATGTTTAAAAAAAATAGAAAGATGAGAATTAAACATGTTAAAGCAGTTTTACATTCAGTACCGTATAACATGGGTGATGGTCCAAACCCAGCCCAGTTGTGCACAGAGAAGATCAAGGCTAAACACGTAGTCCCAGGCAGCAGGACAGAGATCTTCACCATACCAACTGCTCTTCTGGAATGTCAGACTTGTGTCTTCCAGTAGAGCTTTCAGTGTGCTGGTAATGGTTCTGTAGATGTTTCCTGGAGGCTCCTGGCAGAAAATACATATTTTCTTTAAAAACCAGATCAATGAAACAATGTTTACAATAATATGATCATAAATGAAATGTCACAACCAATCACAAGTGCAGATGCTTTAAATACTGAGGTAGAGCTCTAACTGTGCATTCTGCTCTTTTTATAACCTCCATTTATTAACTCTTATTTACTCTTATGTCATCTACTTACCGTATCCCAGTGCAGATACTTGCTGAGCAAATGATAAACCTTTTTGTAGGCCTTCAGTTTGCTGACTATGTGAACGGCTCTGCATAAAGGGCTGTTATTGGAAAAAACACTTGGCCATGCTATCACCATGACCATGATCAGTTTTGGGGCTTCAGTAAAGTCTGCAAAGGAAACAAAATGATACCACAGACTTAAAATACACTGTATAGGAAGAAATAAAAAAACAAAAACAGAACACAATTGGGTTCTCTTTTTCATTCTCTGGATTATTTTTAGGATATAAGTATAGAAATTTCAATATTATCTCACCTTCTTTAAGAAATCTGTAGGCGAGGGCATGTGCTTTATGAAAGTCTCCTCTCTTTTCACACAAGCCCACATAAACCCTACAGAAAGACTGCAGGATTTCATGTCCCATAGACTCTTTCTCCGCCGTGATCTTGTCCAAAACCACTTTCAGAAATGTCTCCGTTAACAACTAAATAAGATGGAAGAAAAAGAGCGACTAACATTTAACTAAATAAATTATGTAATCAAGTAATGTATTTAAAAACAAAACAAGACTTGACTGTAGATTAGGTTTAGGAAAACTACTAGACTTGCATAAACCAAAACCTGGAGTAAACATTTGTACATGACAAATCATATATACTGTTTAATTTCAGAACATCAGGACCAGTGAACTATGGATTAACTATTAAAAATGAGATAACTCTAATCCAAAACTAAAGAATTGCATGTACACTAAATAAAGTGCAGCGGTTGAATTGAATGCACACTAAATAAAACTGACCTCATTTACACAAAACTTGGAAATGACAGATTTTTCTTCATCTGTCAGAGAAGGAAGTTCACAGTTTCCTTCAAGTAGTGCATCAATCGATATTTGAGATAAAACATCATAACAGGAATCCTGCAGTGTTTCTAATGCACTAGTGATGAGGGATTGTGTTGTGTGTTTGTGAGGTGCAGCATCAAGTCGAGGCTTTTTAGCAGCACTGGGTGGTGGCATGCCTGATGCAGCTCTCTTTGCTCTCAGGTTTGTCTGGGTTTGATTTCCTGGGAGGGGAGATTTGACATCTGACACACACACACACACACACACACACACACACACACACACACACACACACACACACACACACACAAATATTAATCATACTATTTTATACAACACAATGACCAGAATAAGTACTTCATTCTGTTGGATGAAGTAAAATTTTACCATATTAAGTTGATTATCATATTTGGAAGATAATTTTAACAAAGAAATCTTAAAATCTTTTCACATTCATGATATTTTCTCCATATTGTTAAATTCTGTAAAAAATACTTTTCCTTTACTTTCAGTATTTTATAACACAATACAAGAAACTGTCAGGTCTCTGTTTACCAGACTCAAACTCCTGACTGTTACACATTTAGGTTCATTAGGTTTACATTGGCGACTCTTTCTTCATTTAACAAACAAAACAAAAATCTGGCCTTTTGTTCCAATACTTTTGGAGAAGGATGTACATGCTAGCTTTAGCACATGCAAAGACCAAATTGTACATTTTCTAGAAAATAGTTTACAACATGTCCCATTTAAATACCGTTGTCAGCTTTCTGCTCATTCCCAGTCTGAGTGGAGGAACTCTTTTTCTCTGTAATGACAATAACCAGTTTATTACGAAGTCAAATCAAATACCTTATACATCAAAATATACAGAAACTTGGAGAGATTTCAGTATTACCCTTGTTCAACTCATTCTCCAGTTTGGAGAGTTTTTCCTGTTAAAGATCAAAAACAAACATCAACTAACAAATCCAACACAAGTGCATGTTTCATTTTGTTCCAGTTCTCACTGAAAGGTGAATTACGACTGCATTAAAATAAAAAAAAGGACCTTAATTGAACCGATGCTTTTCTCGAGGCTTCTGACTTTGAAATTCAGGTCTCGGAAATCCAGTCTGGTGTTAGCGTCTGTAAAAAATGGTACACAACAAAGTCAGTATACAAGGAAGTGCATATTGTGTGATTAAAATCAGCAGTAACGAAGCAGTAATGAGCACAACATATTTTCTCCTTGAAGGGAGAATTGTCAAGAGTAATGTTCAAAAGAACATACAACAAAGATTTGAAATTGTGGACGGGACAGAGGGTCATGAGGCAGCCATATGAGAATTATATACTATTTTATAGAAAACAGAGGTGGCAAAAGTACACACATAGTTCATTAAGTAGAAGTACAGATACTCATGATTTAAAATACTTTTGTAAAAGTTGAAGTACTGACTTTATTTTTTACTCAAGTAAAAGTAAAGAAGTTTGGGCTCTGACATGTACTTAAGTATAGGGTAGCTATTACTACTACCTGTTTTAGTGTCACCCTGGAAACTGGACCTTGCATCATATTAATATTAGGGCTGTCAATCAATTAAAATATTTAATCACGATTAAGCGAATGATTGTCATGAGTTAACTTACAATTAATCACAACTTAATTGCACATATTTATCTTTTCTAAACATACCTTAAATTAATACTTTTTAGGTTTTTAATACTCTAATCAACATGGGCATGGGCAAGTATTTATGCTTTATGCAAATGTATGTTTATTATTAGTGAAACCAAACTCAACATAGAGGACATAAAGACAAAAGATTCTTGTAGATGTTTAAAAGAAATGATGGTGTTTTTAATTAGGAAATCATCAGGACACAAAACGGAACCTTTGCTGTGTTTCCACACGGACGGATTTAATTTTCAGTTGCGCTGCAATATGCATCATAAACAAATGTTTAGTGATTAAAAATTATTTTCCGGTGGAGTTTACTCATTTATTTATTATATCTGAGTAAAGAAATACATGAATAAAGTGAATAAATATGTGTTGCTTTGAAGGTTTTAATTTTGCCCTTTTTTTATTATTTATTTATATTTTTTATAAAAAATAGTCACAGAAATGCATTATTCCTTTAAATTAAATTAATTTGTGTTAATGCGTTATTAATGTGTTAATTTTGATATTTAGATTTTTATATTTAATATAAAAACTTTACACACAGACACACAATCACACACACACACACACACACACACACACTGCTTCTCAGTCTGCCTGGAGAAACACTTTCCTCTGTAATCAAAATATACAAAAATTTTAAGGGATTCAGTATTACCTTTGTTCATCTCGCTCTCCAGTTTGAAGAGTTCTTCCTGTTAAGGTTCATAAACAAAGATCAACTGACAAATCCAACACAAGTGCATTTAGTTTTATTTTAATCACAATTCCCACTAACAGTTTAATGATGTCTGCATGTGAAATAAATAGAAAGTACCTTAATTAAGCTCATGCGATTCTTGGGGCTACTGACTTTGCTCTCCAGGCCTCGAATTTCCAGATTTTGTCTGGTGTCTGTTTCTGTAAAATAAATACCAAAATAAAATGGAAATGTGCTCAGATCCCACTAATTATATTGTGTAATAGAACTGTATAATGCAGTTATATGCTTGTACTGTTTTATACACTGAAGGCAGAAACATCAAAACCAAACTCACCTTTAAGTTCCAGAAGCTGGTTGTCAACACTGGCCCTTCTGTGGAAACGAAAAGGAAACATTTAGATAGAACTTTAACTCCAATACAATACAACTCCTTCTCCATACCACCCTGTCCTCTACATCTGCCTCTTTCACACCCACTACCTGCATGTCTTTCCTTTACCACATCCATGAACATCCTCCTTGGCCTTCCTCTTTTCCTCCTTCCTGGTGGCTCCATCCACAGCATTCTCCTACCAATATAACTCATGTCCCTCCTCTGCACATGTCCAAACCATCTTAATCTCGCCTCCCTCACCTTGTCTCTAAAACGTCCTACATGCGCTGTCCCTCTAATAAACTAATTTCCAATCTTGTCCATCCTGGTCACTCCCAACGAAAACCTCAACATCTTCAGCTCTGCTACCTCCAGCTCCACCTCCTGCCTTTTACTCAATGCCACTGTCTCTAATCCATACAACATTGCAGGTCTCACCACAGTCCTATAAACTTTACCTTTCATTCTTGCAGATACCCTACTATCACAAATCATTCCTGTCACGCTTCTCTACCCACCCCACCCTGCCTGCACTCTTTTCTTTACTTCTCTAACACCCTCTTCATTACTTTGCACTGTTGACCCCAGATACCTGAACTCCACCAACTTCTCCACCTCTTCTCCCTGCAAGTGCACCCCTCCACTGCCCTCCCTCTCATTTACGCACATGTACTCTGTCTTACTTCTACTGACTTTCATTCCCCCTCTCTCCAGAGTGTACCTCCACCTCTCCAGGCTCTTTTTAACCTGCTCACTGCTCTCACTACAAATCACAATATCATCCGCAAACATCATAGTCCAGGAAGACTCCTGTCTGACCTCGTCCGTCAACCTGTCCATCAACACTGCAAACAGGAATGGGCTCAGGGCCAATCCTTGATGCAATCCAACCTTCACCTTGAACCAGTCTGTCGTTCCTACTGCACACGTCACTGCTGTCACACTGTCCTCATACATGTCCTGTACCACCCTCACATACTTCTCTGACACACCTGACTTCCTCATACAATACCACTTTCTCTAAATCCACAAATACACAATGCAATTCCTTCTGTCCTTCTCTATACTTCTCTATCAACATTCTCAAAGCAAATAAGGCATCTGTTCCCTCGGCATGAAGCCATACTGCTGCTCACAGATGATCACCTCTTCTCTCAGCCTGGCTTCCACTACTCTTTCCCATAACTTCATGGTGTGACTGATCAACTTAATTCCCCTGTAGTTACTGCAGGTCTGTACATCTCCCTTATGCTTAAAGATCGGTACCAGCACACTCCTTCTCCATTCCTCAGGCATCCTCTCACCTTCCAGAATCTTGGAAAACAATCTGGTTAAAAACTCCACTGCCATCTCTCCTATACATCTCCATGCTTCTACCGGTATGTCATCTGGTCCAAACGACTTTCCACTCTTCATCCTCTTAATCGCTGCTCTCACTTCCTTCTTACTAATTCTATCCACTTCCTGCTTTACTAACTCCACATCATTCAACCTTCTCTCTCTCTCATTTTCCTCGTTCATCAGCTGCTCAAAATACTCCCTCCACCTTCTCAACACACTCTCCTCACTAGTCAACACATTTCCATTTCCATCCTTTATTGCTCTAACTTGCAACACATCCTTCCCAGCTCGGTCTCTCTGCCTGGCCAATCGGTACAAATCCTTTTCTCCTTCCTTAGTGTTCAACCTCTCATACAGCCTCTCATACAGCCTCTTATGCCTTTTCCTTGGCTTTCGCCACATCCCTCTTCACCTGCTGCCGCATCTCCTTGTACTCCTGCCTACTTTTCTCATCACTCTGTCGATCCCACTTCTGTTTTGTTAACCTCTTTCCCCAAATGCTTTCCTGCACTTCCTCATTCCACCACCATGTCTCTTTGTCTTCCTTTCTATTTCCAGATGTCACACAAAATACTTTTCTAGCTGCCTTCCTTATCACTCCTGCAGTAGTTACCCAATCATCCAGCACCTCTTCACCACCACCAAGCCTCTGTCTGACCTCTTCCCTGAACCTCACACTACACTCTTCCTACTTCAGTTTCCACCATCTTATTCTTCTGTCAGTCCTCACTCTCCTCCTCTTCTTCTTTGCCTCCAAAACCATCCTACAGACCACCATCCGATGCTGTCTAGCTACACTGTCCCCTCCCAACACTTTACAGTCTCCATTCTCCTTCAGGTTGCATCTCCTACACAGAAGATAATCCACCTGTGTGCACCTTCCTCCACTCTTATACGTCACCCTATGATCCTCCTTCTTCTTAAAATACATGTTCACCACTGCCATTTCCATCCTTTTAGCAAAATCTACCACCATCTGCCCTTCCACATTCCTCTCCTTTAGGCAATACCTACCCATAACCTCCTCATCACCTCTGCTCCCTTCACCTACATGCCCATTAAAGTCTGCCCCAATCACCAATCGTTCATTTCTAGGTACACCATCTACTACTTCATCTAATTCACTCCAGAATTTTTCCTTCTCCTCTATCTCACAGCCGACTTGTGGAGCATAGGCACTGATGACATTTATCATCATTCCTTTAACTTCCAGCTTCACCCTCATCACCCTATCAGAAACTCTTTTCACCTCCACTACACTCTTACTGTACTCTTCCTTTAGAATCAACACATTATATATATGTCCTCCCCCCATCCTCCCCCCATCCGAGGATTGTCCCCCCCAAAAAAATTATTAAAAAAATATCGCACTCTCTATTGTGAAAATATATGTATGTTTGACTCCATTAAGTAGGGTATTTCATTCACTTTGAATAAAGCGATTCTTTTTAATGTAGTAGATGCAGACTCATTCATAAATTAGTTGCGGCAAAAATGTTGATTAGCGATGTAATTTTCCATGAATCTGCTATATTAGCGATTAAAATATGACCTATCTAGTTAACGTTAGCTTGTTTACAATAGCTTGTTGCATAGTTCACTGCAACTAAGACACCAAAGCCGTTTCCCATGCATTGTTTTATTTGGGAGGACTTGGCATAATGTTAACTTAACATTAACGGTGAGAATTAGCATATTGTTTAGCTGTGCATTTACTAAATGAGCATTGTGCTACGTCCGAACTGACCCCACTGTATTTTTTTGTATAATCAATTTCTGTTCTGTTCTTCAGTGTCTTAATTAATTTTAAATACAATTTTAAACCTTTTTTTAATTCCTTGTTTTTATTGTTGTGATCATTTTTTTTTTTATGATGGTTTTACTTTCTTAATATAAAGCACTTTGAATTACCATTGTGTATGAAATGTGCTACAGTATAAATAAACTTGCCTTGCCTTGCCTTGCAGTGTCATAGACTAGATAAAATGACGGAGAAAAGGAAAATGGACATGGTACAATTTGACTGTATTATTTGTGTCCCCTTCAAAAATTTTTTTAATGAGAAATTTTATATTTATTGTCCCCACCCACTGATAAAAATGAAATTTACGTCCATGTATATGCATGCATAAATTGTGACATAATCCAAAACAATTGCAAATCTTGCATTACTGTTTGCTTAGTCGCAAGTGAACACAGTGACTGTCATATTTTAAATAGAAAAGTAACTGAATTGCAACTGTATTTCACATCTTATGAGTTATGACCATGTCACATGTAAATACAATATTAATTACCACGTTTGTGTTTTTACTTTTTCTGGGTCGCGTATGTTGCCTGGCAAAACTCAAATGGAAATACAATTCCTTTGCATTTGAATTTCCAAAGCTGTGCACTAAAAGTTCTCAAATTTTAGGGGTGGGACTATATTACTAGGCGTGTTTGTAATGGCAAGTGATGTCACTCACAGTCGATGGCCAAGAGAAGAAATGCCAATAATATACTTGATGGTTTAGGTTCTCTACTTACATATGAACAATTCAAAAACAAACATGAATTTCCTATTTTGTTTAGAGAATACAAATCAGTGATCAATGCTATCCCAAGTGGCTTGGTACAACTTTATAAATCTCATCTTGGTGTGTGTGATATAGTAACTATGTACAACAAACCAACCACAGGTGCCGTTTACCTGTAACAAGTAAACACATATGCCAAACAATTCATAACCTAAACAAGAACATTTAAAAAAGTTACCTTTTTTGGGTTTAAATAATTGATAACATAAACTGGATAAAAACGTGGCTCATTTCATACAAATATCCGATTCCAAACAAGGTTAACGTAGTTCAGTTTAAAATATCGCACTGTATTTATCCTGTTAATTCCATATCTGCGAAAAAATGTGGACATTGCGGTTCTGTACATTTTGCAACCAACAGAAAAAATTTATTCCTCATCTTTTTATTTTACTTGTGATGTGGTACTTGAAATTTACATTTATAATTTTATTTATAATTATTTTAATTTCATGTTAAAATGACCAAGTTCTCTATTCACAATTGTACATTTTCTAAATCACTTCCTAAAATATTCCCTATCCACTGTGAAATACGAAACCTTTCGAACAAGTTTGATCTAATAGAAAAACACAAATCTTCTGTTATTGTCTCGACACTCAGATCTAATCTATGATATATTGGTTTTTTTGGTTTTTTGGTTTTTTTAAGTGTTTTTTTTCTTAATTGATTTGTTTGTTTGTTGGTTTGTGTAGTGTTATTTAAATTACTTATATTTTGTTGTTTGCTTATACTGTATATCTTCTACTTCTTTTTTGTTCTGTTAACTGTGGATAGTTAATTATATAATTCAGTTTGTGTAACTGAATCTTGTACATTGTATTGTGGAATGTTTAAAACAGTGGAGGTAGTCTGTGAAATTGAGGGGGACATTATGATGCTCGCACAGCAAGTTGATGACAGTTCATACTACATGGTTTAAAGTAAATACAGTTTTCATAAACGAATGTATAAATGTGTGTATTTACTTTTGCATTTCTGTAGGTCTTTTCCTGTTTTTCCTTTTGGGAATTTGCTGAATCTGTGAAAAGAGAGAACAGCTTTGATTACAAATCATTCAATAATAATTTTTTTTATATATATTAACAATAAGTGTTTCCCCCTTTTTTCAGATTATGCTCAAGGTGATTATTGTCCTCTGGGCAGGAAAATAAAGATTATTTGT
This sequence comes from Silurus aristotelis, assembly GCF_946808225.1. Lineage (NCBI taxonomy): Eukaryota > Metazoa > Chordata > Actinopteri > Siluriformes > Siluridae > Silurus > Silurus aristotelis. The sequence goes on along the minus strand of NC_139601.1, from coordinate 11,132,759 downwards.
CTCCACGGTTCCGAAGGGGGCGTGGCTTTGTGGGCGTGGCGCACGCAGTTTAGCTCCTGTGTGATGTCAGGATTTTGCCTGTTCGGTCTTTATGCTCTTTTACTCACTGGACCGATCCTTTTACTTACAGCCACTAAAGGTAATTTTAATTAATAATGATCGTGTTTATTTGACGTTAATGTTTAGGAAGTTTACTGAAGCTAAACTACTTTCATGCTAGATAGAGCTTCCCGGATGTTCTGGGTGAGCACGTGACTAGCAATGAATCCGTGAACATTAATCAAATCAATTAAACTAAAGATCAGATTCGTGAACGTGTTTTATTGTAGGAATAGATCCAAAACGTGTTTTGGGGTAATTACCGATGGTGTGTTGACACGTTTGAAGTTGATGAAATTGATCGCGGTTAGTTGCGTGGTGGAGAAGTTTGACACTTAATAGCTGGTAGTCTGTGGGCTGCTGCTCCGCGTTCTGGGTTTTTAACAATACGGCTACGTCACAGAGACGCCAAAACTCATTGTGTCACTTGTGCTCTATGTGGAGGCAGATAGTCCACCCTGTAGAACAAATAGTACACAATGATAGAATGCGGTTGGGTGGCAGCTTTTACTAAGAGTATAACACTATGTACAGTAGGTATAGATTAGTATGTACAGTCACAGATCATTATGTACAACTCACCATACATTCACAGTGAAATTCCCTCTGGTATGAATATAGTTATATAACATTCACTCAGTATGTACAGTTACACATGCAGTATATTGTAACACTATGTACACTTGCATTAGCAGTATACTGTAACACTGAGTATGCACAGTTTGAAGAGCAGTAGACTATAGCACTTAGTATGTACAATTACATGAGCAGTAGATGTAGTATGGAGTATGTACAGTTAAACATGCAGTAGATTAAAACACTGAGTATGTAGAGTTAAATGAGCACTAGACTGTAACACTGAGTATGTGCAGTTCCATGCGCAGTGAGTAGATTGTAACACTAAATATGTACAGTTGTATTAGCAGTGGACTGTAACAATGAGAATGTAAAGTTCCTTGATCATCAGACTGTAATACTGAGTAGTACGTACAATTTGATATGCATTAGATCATAACACTGAGTATGTACAGTTTGATAAGCAGTAGACTGTAACACTGAGTATGTCCACATTAATTAGCAGTAGACTGTAACACTAAGTATTTACACTTGCATGTTTTTTTGTTTTTTGTTTTTTTTTTCCTGTTGCTCGTGTTCTTGATGTCGCTGCACAGGTACTTGATCCTGATAACGAACAAGGTATTCTGAGATGTTGCCCTCCATGCTGGAACGAACGACTTCATGCAAATGGAGATCCTATAGAGGGACTTTTCCTTATTCTGGTTGAGACAGTATTTAGCACATCACCCATGACGAGGATCATAGTCATGGACCGCTTCCCACATAACTGAGAGGAATTAAGCGGTTCAGTGGCCTTTTTGCTTTAAATGAATAGCTACAGTCATGGTGTAGAGAACACAAACTACCCTTTGTTGATAACTGGATTTTTTTCTGGGAGCGTCCCTGATTCTTTTTTGCTGATTCCCCAGCAGAATTATAGTGGGATTCCATTCAGACAACATCTTCAGGATGCTGAACTCCATCTGACTGGTAAGACATCAAGCAATTCACAATGATGATAGTTGTTGTTCAACAAACCAAATAGTTACAAGTACACATATAGGCAATTTTATAGAAACCTTATTTTAAGATCAAGGAATAAATACACTACAAGATCCCCATCAGACTGGTCACGGGGGTGGTCTAACAACTGTTTATAGCGCCCTTCTTCATGTTAGTCAAAGATTAGGATTCAGGTTTTAATCACTTAATGTGCTTATTCTTAATGCTGTACCTTTATACATAGATTAAAAACACCTACTATCTCTCGGTCTGGCCACTGTGTATACAGTAGACCCCCAGGGCTCCACATTGATTTTCTTTCACACCTTTTGGTCAATTTTGATAAAGTGCTGCTTGTAGAAAATTGTTATTTTCATGTAGATGATATAAATAATGCCCTCGGAATATCATTTACAGACTTACTAAACTTAAACTAATCTAGTTAAAGAACTAGACAGACTCATCGTTTTAATCACACGCTAGACTTAATAATATCCCACGGAGCAGACGTCACTGATATAGATATTTTCAGAGTGATGATATTACAGACCATTATCTCATACTGTATACACTACCGAGCAGTAGAGCAGATTAGCCGCATCTCACCACATTATCGACTTGGTAGGACTATTGTTCCGACCACTAAGGACAGATTCATAAGTAAACTGCCTGATCTATTTTAACATCTTACTAAACCCCTAAATGCTAAGGATCTTGACAAAATGGCTAACAACATAGGCACTAGCCTCACTAGCACATTAGACACAGTTGCCCCTTTTAGAAGGTATGGGATTAGCTCAGGTTAACTGAACGTGTTAAGACAGAGATTTTGTTTACTGGCCCAAAAGACTACACAGTACATAAAAGCTCCAGCATTTCAACTTGCATTTAGAAGGATGTATTGTAAATGCTAGTTCAACAGTAAAAGAACTGGGATTTATTTTAGACAGCAACTTGTGTTTTGAAAATTATATCACCCATATTACAAAAACAGGCTTCTTCCACCTTAGAAATATTGCTAAGCTAAGAAATATGTTGTCTATATCTAATGCAGAGAAGCTTCTCCATGCATTCATGACCTCCAGACTGGACAATTGTAATGCATTACTGGGTGGTTGTCCTGCATCATTAATAAAATAGCTACAGTTATTCCAGAATGCAGCAGCCAGAGTTCTCACACGGTTCTCACAACCCTGAATCTCATCATCACTACACTGGCTACCGGTTAAGTTTCTAATCAACTACAAATGATTGCCACTTACTTACATAAATGGTATGACTCCCATGTATCTATCCAGTCTTCTAACACACTACAATCCGTCCAATCTTTGAGATCTAAAAAGTCTGAACTTCTAGTAGTTTCTAGAATTGCAAAGTCCACTAAAGGCGGTAGTGCATTCTCACTTTTAGCTCCTAAACTTTGGAATAGTCTTCCAGACTGTGTTCAGGGCTCAGACACACTCTCATTCGTATCACAGATTAAAGACTTTTTAGCAAGTCCTACACATAACACACATCATAACCTTGTGCTTCAGTACATTTGACCACGCTACTCTAATTCCCCTCCACTGCTTCTCTCTCTCTACACATCCCAAGGCATCTTAAGGTTGCACAAGCTCCCGTTGTGTCCCACCTCATGAAGATTATGGACCTTTAAAAAAGTAGATGCCGAGCTCACAAACATCCCGAACCATCTAGATTCAACTTCATGTAGAGTTTGGATATTGGACCTCTTTGACTGTTTGAAAGCATGGAGAAGCTGGTGTTGGATCTATGATGATCTCAAATGTTGAGCTATTTTATGAGTTGCTCAGTAGCTCCTGGTTCCATAACCTTAACTGACTGTATAAGACTGTAAAAAGTAATTGCTCATAATCTTACATTCTGGTGCTCATGTTAGTTCTCCCTCCATGGTGTTTTGTAATGTTTTAATGATTTATAATCACACTTTTGATGTCACCCAAATGAGGATGGGTTTCTCTTTTGAGTCTGGTTCCTCTCAAGGATTTTTCCTCATAATATAAATTTTTTTTCTTTGCTACAGTCGCCCCAGGCTGGTCATCTGGAAATACACACCGTGTGTAACGTGTCTTTCGTTAATGCCTGTGTAAAGTACATTAGTGTAGACACCTGCGGCTTATAGACAGGTGGGGCTTATTTATGTTAAAAATAAAAATATTTGTCAAATTCAGTGGGGGTGGCTTATATAAGGGTGCGCTTTATAGTCCGGAAAATACGGTATATGTATTTATTTCTTTAAGAGGTAAACAATGCATTTTCTTTCTTTCTTTCGGCTTCTCCCGTTAGGGGTCGCCACAGTGGATCCTCCGCACATTTGATTTGGCATATGTTTTACGCTGGATGCCCTTCCTAACGCAACCCTCCCCAATTTATCCGGGCTTGGGACCAGCACTGAGAGTGGCTGGGGATGGTTCATAACAGAAAATACCTTCAAGGTCTTTTTTGGTAAACTTTAAATTACATTGGATTTTTTTTTATAGGGTCTTTACGATGTGAGTATGTAAGGCACTTGGAATGTCTTTGTCTGGGCTCACACATCTCTGGTTTCTATGTTTTCTAACCCAATTAGAAACAGTTTTAGCTTGGGTTATTTTCCAGTGTGTATATGTACATGTACCTCGACATACAAGTTTAAATCGTTCCGTAACCTTGCTCATATGTCAAATTGCTCGTATTTCAAAGCAAATTTCCCTATTGAAATTAATTGAAATGCCATGAATCCGTTCCAGCCCCCAAAATGCCACCCCAGTTGTTTTTGTTACGTGTTTTTTAATAAGAAATATGTATTTATAAATGACAAATATTGTATAAAAACATAATAAAAGAGAATGTAAAGATATAATAAGGTTTTATTCAGTGTATTTTCCTTGGAGATGAGACGACTTGAGCTAACGAAAATGCTGGTGGGGTGTGTGTGTGTGTGTTTGTGTGTGTGTGTAAGTGAGTGAGTGAGTGTGCAGAGTGTGTGTGTTGGGAGGGGGGCGGATATCACTCCTGCACACTACGTATCCCTAAACTTTAAAATTTTTACTTTTTCTTCTTTGCTTATCTAAATTTTCGTCACAATCTTTGCTTTCTGGCTTCGATTCGCCATCTAGCAGCGGCGTCTCGAGCTCGTATCTCAAGTTTTTGCTCGCGTATCAAAGCAAAAAATCGACCGAGTGACCGCTCGTATCTCAAAAAACTTGTATGTTAGGGCACTTGTATGTCGAGGTACCACTGTATATGTATATGTCTGTTATCTGCCATAAACAATAAAGGAAATGACACCACTGGCATAGTAGATTGTATGGAAAACCTCTACAAGAATTTTTTTTGTCATGGCATGATAAAAATCAATGATAAAAAAAATGACAATTATTATTAAAAGTATTTTCAGTATAAAGGACATTATATAGGTAAAACCCAAACAGTTTAAAACAGTTGTTAAGCCTTTTCATGAGCCATTTATACTTTTGCATCTTCTTTTCTGTAGAATCTGTACAAAAACACACAATTGACCTTAATTTCAAAACGCCAGGAAAACTGTAATGCAAAAAAGGAACAAGAATCTGTATGAGCTCTTTTATACTGCATGTATTTTATGCTGTATAATAACGATGGGTTCTACAGCTGTGGCATCATATTGATGTTATTAAGAGAGTGATTGGGTGTGGAATGCACCATCCGCTACTTTTTTGGCTTTATGTGAGAACAGAGGAAGGTGATCTGCTTTAGGCACTTGGTGACGGCTGGAGGAACGGGCTTAGTGAGGTTTTGCTTCCATGATTCCAAAGCCTTCAGAGCGACTTTGGGGTTGCTGGGTGCCAGATCATGAGTGGCATAAACCATTGCGAGCTGCACCTCCCACTGCAAATCTGCACACAAAATCCATCATAAAATTAGGACTTGCTGAAGCACTTTCCTGTTGATAGAGAACTAAAAATCAGAGAATAAAGATAAAGATTGATAAAGTATTAGTTCATTTGATCCTTTAGTGATACCTTTTTGATTCCCAAACTCAGTTATGCTTTTTCCCAGATCTTCGACTGATGCTGCCAGATTCTCCTTTAGGCCTTGTTGGCCAAGTCGCCCTGTTTGAGATGGCCAAAGAACATGCGTGAAAAACAGGAGAATCCAGAAATAATGAGATAATGCTCTAAAACAGGATTTACAAGAAACTTACCAAGTAGCCTGAAAATTGCTGCTACAGAGACGTTTTTGAACTGTGTTTCCTCTGGTTGTGTTTGCAACAGCCGAGTTTTCAGTGTTTTGTGGCAGTAATAGAATAGCCAATGTGCTTGTACCATCAATTGTATGTTTATGCAACAAGAATGGAAGATTTGCACTATTTGAGGCCCAACATTTGCAGGTTTGCCAGTATTAAATGTTTAAAAAAACTAGAAAGATGAGAATTAAACACGTTGAAGCAGTTTTACATTTTGTACCGTATAACATGGGAGACGGTCCAAATCCAGCCCAGTTGTGCACAGAGAAGATCCAGGCTGAACACGTAGTCCCAGACAGCAGGACAAAGATCAACACCATACCAACTGGAATGTCAGCCTTGTGTCTTCCAAAAGAGCTTTCAGTGTGCTGGTGATGGTTCTGTAAATGTTTCCTGGAGGCTTCTGGCAGAAAATACATCTTTTCTTTTAAAACCAGATCAATGAAATGATTTTTACAATAATATTATGAAAACTGAAAAGATGATGCTTGAAATGCTTGAAATACTGAGGTAGAGCTCTACCTGTGCATTCTGCTCTTTTTATAACCTCCATTTATTACACTTATGTAAGAAGGAGTCCTAGAAAATGACCTCCGAACGACTTCATGATTTTAAATACACATGCAAAATAGCACACGTTACTAAAGGGTTTATGTATCAGAAGGTAGCAGAGATAAATAATGCTCTGGAATAGTAGTAATTCTCTGGAGTATGTAATTTGAGGTTAGTTTGTTAGTTAGTTTGTTTTTTCAGTAGTGAGCACAGTGTCACATGGTTCTATATCACTTCCTTAATTAATATATTATGAAATACAGATTTATTCTTTTATTTTACTTTCTTATGTTTATTGCAGCATATTTTGTTGGACTGTACTGCTTATAATGACCACAGACGGTTGTTTTATGAGGCCAATTTGTTTAAAGAGCTATTTTACAAGGTTTCGTCAGAAAAAGTTTTAGAATTTCTGTCATGTATTAATGTAAAAAATTTCATTTAATTTGTCTATATTTATTTATTTGGGATTTTAGGATATTTTTGATCTTATAAACTGTTCTTGCCATGAAGATAGCCTCAGTAGCTGACATGGCAGTAAATTATAGTGTAACTTATGTTTATTGCACTGATCTGATCGTTTTTGTCATCAACAGTGTCATTAACGATGGAGTTAAGTGAAGAATGCAGTAAAAGACATGAAAAGTCCATGAAAATGTTTAATGACTGTTCTGATGACTGTTTTGATGAGAATCAGCTACTTACCGTATCCCAGTGCAGATATTTGCTGAGCAAGTAATAAACCTTTCCATATGCCTTCATTTTGCACATGATGTGAATGGCTCTGCATAAAGGGCTGTTACTGGAGAAAACACTTGGCCATGCTGTCACCATGACCATTATCAGTTTTGGGGCTTCAGAAATATCTGCAGAGGAAACAAAATGATACCACAGATTTAAAATACACTGTATAGGAAGAAATACCAAACCAAAAACATTACACAATGGGCATTCTTTGTATCATCGTCCATATTATTTTTAGGATATATGTAAAGAAATGTCAATATAATCTCACCTGCTTTAAGAAATCTGTAGGTGAGGGCATGTGCTTTATGAGAGTCTCCTCTCTTTTTACACAAGCCCACATAAACCCTACAGAGAGACTGCAGGAGTTCATGTCCCATAGACTCTTTCTCCGCCGTGATCTTGTCCAACACCACTTTCAGAAATGTCTCTGCTACAACTAAATGAGATGGAAGAAAAAGATCAACCAACATCCAACTAAAGCAAACATGTATTCAGGTCATGTATTTTTAAAACAAATATTAGGAAGTTAAGACTTGACTGTAGATTAGGTTTAGGAAAACTACTAGACTTTGCATAAACCAAAACCTGGAGTAAATATTTTACATGACAAATCAAATCCACTGTTCAATTTCAGAACATCAGGACCAGTGAATTATGGATTGATTTTTAAAGACTTAAATCCACAGCGAAATAATTGAATGCACACTAAATAAAACAGAAGATAATAACTGACCTTGTTTACACAAAACGTGGAAATGACAGATTTTTCTTTATCTGTCAGAGAAGAAAGTTCACATTTTCCTTCAAGTAGTGCATCAATCCAGTTTGGAGATAAAACATCATAGCAGGAATCCTGCAGTGTTTTTAATGCACTACTGATGAGGGATTGTTTTGTGTGTTTGTGAGGTGCAGCATCAAGTCGAGGCTTTTTAGCAGCACTGGGTGGTGGCCTGTCTGATGCAGCTCTCTTTGCTCTCAGGTTTGTCTGGGTTTGATTTCCGATGGGAGATTAGCTAACTAACACACAAGCATGCAATCACACACACAAGCATGCAATCACACACACACAGCACAGCACATTGCATTTCTCTAATGACAATAACCAGTTTATTAAAGTCGCACATCAAAATATAAAGAAACCTAAATAGATTTCAGTATTACCCTTGTTTAAGTCATTTTTTATTTTGGAGAGTTTTTCCTGTTGAGGGTCAAAATCAAAAACAAGTTTCATTTAGTCACAGTTCTCACTAAAAGTTCAATTACGTCTGCATTTGAAATGAAAAAAACCTTCATTGAGCCAATGATTTTATGAACCTACGGAAATCTTTGATGCTTTGCTCACGTGCGTCCAGTAGAAAATGAACGAATCACTTTTTGAGACTAATCGTTCTTCTGAGTCACATTAAGGAGTTGTTCATATTTGACTCATCACTTCTGCATCATCAATAATAAGCTCTGGGAGAAACTCCGTGTTCCAGGTGGAGGATGAAGACCCTCTGCCGGGATAGAGCAACTGTAAGACCCATGTAACGGTGACTTTCTAGGCTTTATGGGTTTTATTCTCTTTGCAACACCTAGTCCCACACTTTGAGAACTACTGAGCTAGGCTAACTGGCCGGCTAACTAATCTTAGCTTCAATAGGTTTCATCCTTAGGTTAAATATTCTACATTTAGTGAACTATAAATTTATTATAAATATCGTAATAAAGATTCATAAACTGCATTTGTCTTTTTGGTCAATTCTTAGTCAAATATTCTGAGATACTAGTTAATACAAAAACAGCACTAGCAAACCTGGCTAGCATGAGGCTAATGATGATGTCTCCTACGACATTTCTTTGTCAAATTTATCAGCTTTTTCCTGCAAGTACATAAATTTAATGTTAATGATCAGGATTAGACAATAAATGAGAAACAGATTGCTTTTCTCCTCTTCACTCCGGTACCGAAGGTCCTGATCGCCTTTCCACCTGTTTGAGGCTTTTATGGGTAATTTGTTTCTTAATAATAATAATAATTATTATTATAAATATTGCAACTAGCTCTTTTGGTAATCAATTAATTTAATGATTTTTTTCTTCAATTAATTGAATAAAAAAGTTTTATAATGAGATGTTTTGCTCATTTTAACTGTATAAAACGCTAATTCGGGGTATTTATGTATAAAAATGTACTTTAAACAAATGCAAAAGTCACATTATGAGTTTTACAATCTTCAATTTAGACATTTTAAAGCTTATAGTAGCTGCTTGTTTACGAGTGCATGTGGGATTTCACCTTGAACACATTCACTTATGCTGGATTTCTTCTTTCTGTAAAAAACACAAACAAATCATTTGAGTATGAAAGATGAAGCAATTTGTGTAAATCAACATATGTATTGTATTTTACAGATGGCAAGTTGAAAAATATACTTAAAATCAATATAAATTCTACAACATTTTTATGATATAAACATCTAGAATATATAATTAATAAAATTTTGTAGAATAATGAAATGATATATGCATAAATTAAATATACAAAAATTTAAAACAAGCATTTGAGCGCAGTAAAGCCGCAGTAAATCACATTTGAAAACAGATAAGTTACTGTTGTAGACAAATGCTATAAAAAGAGAATGAAACGGAGAAACGCAGCAAGTTAACAGACTTAATGAAAAAAAAAGGAAAAAATATGCATTGGTGTACAAATGCTGTTATTTGCTGCTTTTAGATTTAGTGTTTGTTCTCACTGTTTTAATTAAATCCATCACGATGTCCAATGCGACCGTCCCGAAGTTACAAACAAACAGTGTACTAGTAGAATATAGTAGACCCTTTAGACCAGGGGTGTCCAAACGTATTTTTTACTAAAGTCCTGTATTAGATCTGTTACATATGAATTGTGTGTTGACATGACGTTTTTCCTGAAGGTTGTCAGTTACAAGATGGAGACAAAAGGTTATAGACGGCAAACTTTTTAACAGCTATAAAGTGTAAGCTATTACTATAAAGGGTGGGTTTGGTCATATGAGGGGATTTCAGTCAGCATCAGGGGGTAAATTTGCTGGTGTTGGCATAAAGACTAACAGCAGTGTCTCTGTTGTCTTACAGCTTCATCAACACTTTAATCTCGTAAGGAGCGTAAGACTGAGAGGAACCACCAGATCCAGAGTCCACCCATATCCGGCTCAAGTTCCAGCTGTGGAGGAGAAACCAGCTGCAGCTCAAGTTCCAGCTGTGGAGGAGAAACCAGCACAAGTTTAAAATTCAGTTAAAGTTTCCAGATCTACAAAGATACACACACACACACACAACAATAATTATATTTAGTAGTTATATTTGGGGCTGCAGCTATCGATTAACGTAATTTCAGGACTATAAAGCGCATAAACCCATATATAAGCCGCACTGAATTTGACAAAGATTTTTATTTTAAACATAAATAAGCCACATCTGTCTATAAGTGTCTACACTGAAACTAATGAACTTTACACAGGATTTAAAGAAAGACAGTGTCTGTTACACGGTGTAACAGGTGAAATATGTTGCGCTTCCTTTAGGAGCATAGCGGTATTTTGGGAATAGCCTGGTGCCGCATTTTCCCGGTATTACTGCGTTTGGAGACCAAGGAATATGTCCTTATTATTTTCTGATGCTCATTTCTAAGTTTCTTTGACTAACCTGTAACGCTGTTGCCAAGAAAAATAAAAAAGGACAAGTTTTGGAAACCTGTCTGTGCTTATATGATTTTTGTTGCAACTGGAGTTTTAGTGAGTTCTCCCTTCACCCAGACTCAACGCGTTACAACGCTTGTTTTTCAACAGTAGCCGACCAAGTAAGTCATTGTTCACTGTCTTCCTCCTTCCTTTCACAACTATTTCTCTCGGGAGTTTATCTTTTGGCATCGTCGTGCGTTTAAAAAAAACTTTTTCTCCCAAAGCCGTGCAGCTCAGAACACAGGTGAAGTGCGTTTTTTTTTTTTTTTTTTCGTTCGGAAATTTCATTGGTCTAATGTTATGGGGTTCAATTTTTTTGGCTTGAAGTTTGTGAAACTGGGAAAAACCTAGAAAAATGCATAAATAAGCCGCTTCATTGTTTAAGCTGCGGGGGTTAAAACGTGGGAAAAAGTAGCGGCTTATAGTCCGAAAAATACAGTATTTTAGTAGTCTGTAAAAATTAAACTCATTTAGAGCATTTAATTGGCATATTACATTAAAATGCAAATATAAATAAAAAATCATAAATGAACTCTGACTTTATTTGTCGCAAACATCCAACATTTTTGGTGCCTCCACCAGTAACCATGTTGTGGGTCTGAAGTTTGAAGCTGTTGGTGTGTGAACGAGGCTCCTCTGCATCATCTGTCTTGTTCCGTCTCCTCCAGAGCTGATTGTTAGACAAAGTTTTTCCGGGGTTCTGAGGCTCAGTGTAATATCATGTGATTTTATTGATTGTAGCACATTTTATTTTCAGTGTGTGAAGCTTTCTGGCACTACAGAGGAGGTGATGCTGCCCGACTGCCTAAAAGAGTTGGAATTATGAGAAATAAACGTGGAATTGGGAACATTTTTAATGTGGCAGAAACGGAATTCCATATGAATCTTCTCCTTAACGCTCACAGTTTTCTCCTCTTTCCTCCATTTTTTCACTCTGCAGCATCTTTTGCATCTTTTGGCGGTAGAGGACAATGAGTGGACGTCTCTTCTGCGGCGGTAGAGGACGATGTGTGGACGTCTTGTCTGGGCGGGTTTAGCAACACTGGGGTTTGGCTCTGAAGCTGGAAACACACCTGCTCCCTGTCAGAAGAAATGGTTTGAACAAAAAACTAAAATTATATCTGGCTTTGAAATGAACAATGGCAACTTGAGGTTGTTCTAACTTTAGTAAAATATTTTTCCATTTTGTTCCTTGTACTAGTTCTTAAACCTAAAGAGAGATCTCAGTCAGGGGTGGCCAACCAGACCGAGAGCCACATTTTTTACTGTGTTACCGCAAAGAGCCACATCATACACATGGGCACACATGAACATCACCCATCCCTTCTTCTTACACACACACACACACACACACACACACACACACACACACACACACACACACACACACACGCACACCTCTGCTCAGCCAGATTTATTGTAAATGTCACACACCAACATAATGACAGAAATTGACTCCTACAGTTCTAAGACCACAGGACAGTCATTTTCAACAATTAACATTGTGTCTCAAACACACATCTCACTGCTGCCGCTACCCACTCACAGTGGACTTTGAGGCATTTGGATGGGATTGGATCATTGCTCCTAAACGCTACAAGGCTAACTACTGTTCAGGCCAGTGTGAGTACATGTTCATGCAGAAATACCCACACACCCATTTAGTGCAGCATGCAAATCCCAGAGGCTCAGCTGGACCCTGCTGTACGCCCACCAAAATGTCCCCCATAATTATGCTCTACTTTGATGACAAGCAGCAGATCATCCACGGAAAGATTCCCGGCATGGTGGTGGATCGCTGCGACTGCTATTAGACACAAATGGTCGCTCATTTGGTCTGCTCATGACTGTTCAAGTGTCTCCTGGTTTCCTCCTACGTCCTGGAAGAGCGACACAAAGATCAAAGAGGCCAAACTTAACTTGTTACTGTAGTCAGCTAATAACAGAATAATTTATGGTTAAAAAAAAAACCCTGAAACCGAGGGGCAGAGATTTCTGTGAACAATTTGGAAGTTTGCAGACGGGCTGGTGAGAGAAGAGTGAGACATTTATTAATTGCTTAACTGGGTTTTTTTTGTTTTTTATGTTTGTTGCTCCTGGTTTTGATTTTAGGTGTTTGCGTTTAACTGTTTAATAGCTGTAAGATAGATTATTTTTTTAATTGGCTCCAAAGTGTTTAAGCCAGTTTCTAAGCCTGTTCACTCTGTCTTACCAAAAAGGCAAAAACCCAACACTAAATAGGGATCATGCAATGCCCTCTGTAAATACTGTGACAGTGAAGTCAATGCTGTTTCTTGCTGTTAATTTCTACAAACGAGAATATTCACAGTTTCAACACATCTAAACGAAGTAAGTATGCGCTCATATTAAACTACAATGGCTGCCTAACCTTATTTTAAATATGCTTAATATTTATACTAAATAAATATAAAAAATTATATATTCAGTAATCCCCCGCTTTACCGCAGTTAGAATCTCGTGGAATTGCATTTGCCACATAAATAATTTTTTTTGCTGATTTTTCTCTCACGATAGACCTGAAATGTTATAAGAATTGTTTTATTGAGTTTTATGTTGAAATAATGACATTTATTAATAAAAATATAATTATTAATTATAAAATGAAGTAAAATGGTCCCCTGGTGGTCTAGTGGTTAGGATGCGGCGCTCTCACTGCTGATGCCCGGGTTCGATCAGTCAGGGAACCAACCCCAGCCACTCTTAGTGCCGGTCCCAGGCCTGGATAAATGGGGAGGGTTGCGTTAGGAAGGGCATCCAGCGTAAAAACGTGTCAAATCAAACATGCGGATGATCCGCTGTGGCGACCCCTAATGGGAGAAGCCGAAATAAAGTATAAAATGAAGTAAAATGTTAATACAGTACTGTATATATAGCATAGCGTCCATTTATTGCGGTTTTGGAACGTAACCACTGTGATAAACAGAGGATTACTGTGTGTGTGTGTGTGTGTGTGTGCGTGTGTATATATATATATATATATATGGGTGCAGGATAATAAAAACATTTCTGAATGTCTCTCTCTCTTTATGAGCATCTTAAGCTTATTTGAAATGTTGGATGGATTGCATTTTAACATTGACAATTGTCAAAACAATTATAACAAGATCAGCAAACTGTTCAAGACCAGCGGTTTGGAGTCGGCAAACTCTGTTTATGGATTGGATTCTGCCACGATGTAATCACGTTGGTTCAAATGTGATGTACAATTAATAAACGCAAGTAGATGCATGTGCAAATATATTAAGGTGTGTTTTCACTAAAGGAAATTTATTTCGTTGATTTGAAATTTTCTTAAATAAATGCAATATTGTGCGCTATGTGGCAGCAGACACTCGTTGTTGGAATAGTGAAATAAGCAGAATGCAGTACATGATGGGTCCTTTTTAATCTACAGATTAGCACACATGCAGCCATGATAAATTGACAGACTTCTCACCAAGCCTACATAGAGTTTGGGATATTACTGGAATTACCTTTTACTGAAATATATGTAAAGATCTGGCTACTCACATTTGGTCATTTGCTGTAAATGAACATTACTTCAGTATTGACAAGTTAAATACATAAAATGTGCTGAATAATACAATATTTCATTAATTTGTAGCATTGTTCTTTTGGATCATTATTCAAAATAGAAATTCTTCTCCAAAGAATCATTAACCCTTTCTATTCTGGGTTTTATTTTCATCAGCGTTTTCAATTCCTCTGGTTGTAGCAATAGTAGATGAGGCCGAAAATTGTGTACTTGACCTCCTCCAGTCATTAAGCCAAGACATGCTCCAAATCCAAATCCAGGATTTGTGCGAGACATTTCATTTTTGACTGAATTTTCTGTCATCATTTTCCATCATTTTATTGCCCATACAGGCACAATTTTTTTTTTTCAAAATTAAAATTTTAATCTGAGCAATTTATGAAGTAATGAAGCACACGGTCCCAACAAACCATGGATATTACCTTTACATCACATTAAGTTCCCTGTAAAGCTGCTTTGAGACAATGTCAGTTGTTAAAAGTGCTATGCAAATAAAAATGAATTGATTTTTTTGAGGAAAAAAAAAAAGATACAGCTGTATGATCAGAAACAAGTGTTATCCAAAGTGAAACGCAGTAGATCAACTGCTGCAATTCTGACGAATTAATATCTGGTCAGTGCCTCAAAGTGAATTAGTGCGAAGATGAAATCAAATTGCTATAATGAATAAAAAAAATAAATCCAGCAAGTAAAAACACATACATAAAAGCCTTTCTGGGTGTTTATTTTAAATCAATCTGTTAGAGTAAATGCTAAACAAAACAAATGCTACTGCTAATAATAATTGCCCTGCAGATTAAAAACAAACTGAGCTGTGCAGAAATTTGGCAGGTGTTTATTGTACAGAACTTGTGACACATTGAATAACTAAAATACATCATGTTCCAACAGCTGAAAGATAAAAAAAAATAATAAAAAATACAAAAAGTAAAAAAAAAAAAAAGTCACACATTTCCAAACCGCTCTGCTCGCTTTCGCTTCTTTGCCTAAGGAAAAAAGAGCAACAAACCACATTTAAGAATTAAAGTAAAATAAATGTACAGTGGAACCCAGTTATGTCGCCGGCGTAGGGGTGTGCCAAAAAAGCGTCGAGATAACCGATGATCGAGATAAATAAAAAAAAAACAATATGGTGGCAATATATTAACGTGCTTGAAATTTCTTTATGTACATGATGTGCGTTATTAAATGAGAATGTACATGCACGTGTTTTTGGAGGGTTTTTTTTACACAACAGTGTTGCCGCGATTTGTTTGATGAAGGCATGCTTTTTACCAGTATACAATACAAACCACCGTCGAGTCTCAAAACAAACCTTTATTATATTCTCCAATATTGCAAACACAAAGATCGCTCACAAAATAAAATAAAATCATGTGCAGGGTGTAGTTCGTTTTTACAAAAAGCTAACCAGTGTCAAAATTAAATTCTCGAGTCATTTCACTCTGACACACAGCTCTGAAATGTGTCCTACACCTGTAGCGCTTGATTTTTCCACCACTTCCGCAAGTTTTTCTGCGGCTGCACAGTGCCGTCTCACTACCGTATTTTCGCGTATATAAGATGCACCCTGGGTGAGGGGTATGTAAACCTTTCTATAAGACGCGTCTTATATACGCAAAAATACGGTAGTGAGATGGTGACGTGGCAAAAGCCGGCGATTGGTCATATCTCGATTGGGATCGGGATAACCGACGTTAAGTGGCAAATTTGCCCCCCTCCACGTGCTTAAGATATTAGGGTTCGCCGACATAAAATAATCGACATAAAAATCGATTAAAAAATGCTAAGACAAAACGAGAATTTGGCGGTCCCACTTCAAAAAAGTCGACTTAATAAGGTTGGCGAGTTAACTGAGGTCGAGATAAGTGGGTTCGACTGTATATAATTAAAATATAAATTCTAGCTTCTTGTTCCAATGTTAAATTAATTATAATAAAACCTCAGGCATGGTTACCTCTGAATCATCCGCTCCAACCGAGGCAGCACTGGTCAAAATTCCAAATCTCTCCTTTCTCTTCTTCAGCTTTTCATCTTCTTCAACCTGCACAAAGAACAGAAGACTCCATCAAGTAAATGTGTTTGCCACTAATATGTTTTTTTTTTTTTTTCAAAGTTTCAGGCTCTTCCATTTTGTAAAAGAATGCAGCAATAACTTTATATTAATTGACAGTATATTAACAGTATATTAAGTGTCAGATACAGGTGAAGAGTATTACATCTAACCAGAACAGGGGAAAAAAATATTTTTAAACTCGGCATGACAATAAGTTCAGTTTATTTTAATGGGTTTCCCATTTAACAGATCCAAATTTAATAGAGCAGCTTTGGGAAGGTTTTAGGAGATTTGCAGCATGAATGTGCAGCACTTACACTGTGATCAGAAGGATGTATTCAAAAAGGATATTGATTTGGCTCCTGCAAAAGCCTTCACAGATCAGTGAAGGTCTTCCTCTACATTTGGGAGCATGTCTGTGCACTGAATCTGAGCACTGATGTCTGACAAAATACCCTGCTGTGAGGTTGGTATTCTTATTAATCCCAAATGTGTTCAGCAGTTTTAAGTTTTTTTTTTTTTTTTAGAATTGTGTATCAAACTGGTAGCCCTTCACATTAGTCGGTACCCAAGAAGTAGCTCTCAGTGTCAAAAAGGTTGGTGACCCCTGTTATAGATCATGCAAATACCTATGTTCTGTCTAAATGAATAACTGGCTGGTTTTTTTTTTGTTTGTTTTTTTTTACAAACAAACCTGTTTTATGCACTTTTTCTCTGGTTTGATGTTTGTCTGCCTATAACTGCCTACTGAGAGGTGGTGTCAAAGTGATGATTGTGGACATGAATAAAAAATAAAAAATAAATAAAAAAGCAAGGCATCAGTGCCAACTAGTGTTCAGTGACGTGTTCAAAATTACAAAATTGGCTGCCCTAACTTAGCGATCAGGTCTTAATAACAATTCCCTGAAAGGTGTTTCATCCAGAATTCAATTGGAAATATTTACAGTTTCATAACTTCATACATCATGCCATTCCACCAGTAAACTATGGCCTACCTTCTTGCACACAGAGGAGACACTCATTCCAAATCGCTCCGCTCTTTTCTTCAAGGTCTCGACGTCAACCTGAGGACCACAGAGGACGTAAATCATATGCATCAAACTCAAACTTTTATGTGGCCCGCGAAAGCTGAAAAGGTCTAATTATCTTATAATAAATAAGTCAAAAGTGTGCATTGACCATAAACTTCATTTCCCATAACGCATGCCGTTCATGTTACCCGTGAAGTGACGGCATCCCACACGGAGCTTATTATGTCAAAGTGAGCCTCCAAAAAAAACCAAACAAACAAATGGAGCAAGATTTAAAAGGCAATTAGCATTTATGCAGACAAACGTTTACTGTAATCGAACCATCTCTCATTAGTTGTTTAATGTAAAGTGTAAAATGCTACACCTGTCACACATGTTCTTAGCAGCTCACAATTGTTGGTTGGACCGTTATTCTGCCCCTCTCAACGATGACAAAAAAGGTTTGAACAAAGTAATGTCATAACTTGTTATTTATCCTTATACATTTGGATAGTGTGATCATTGATTGAGTAATGTGGGTTTCATAAGCTGACAAATTAAACGGATTTATGTCATAGAGCAACAAGCAAACATTTATTTTTACGTTCATGCAAATATATATGTAATATTTGTAAGTTGAATAATAATCTAGCGTTATTTAACATTTAGGAGTAGTTGCATTTATTTTACAATACATTTAGTTACATTGAGCTACATTTGTTACAAGTTACATCTGGCCCTTTGAAGGAAACCATTATGCTGATATGACCCTCAGTGAAAATGAGTTTGACACCCCTGATGTAAATCATTACTTGGAAAGTAATCAGTATGTTCTGCGCAAGTCCTAAAAGGCCATGCATTATAATATATTTCTCTTTCTTGTGATCTTGACAAACATTGTTTCCTCGTGATCAGTATGTTTTAGTGTATGCAGCATAAGAGGGGAAGCATCATGGATATTACCCAGAACCGTGCTTTAGCGAGTGAGTGGAAAACAACTTGTCATGTCAAGATCATAAGAACATTTTGTGTCTTGATTAAACACCATATAATATGGAGAATAATGTTTATAATACATAATATGGAGTGCAATCCAAACCCAGTTACTAGCTTTGAATGGCACAACTCAAAGTAAAGTCTGTAGTATAGAGTGGCATGGGGGGTCCAAATCTGTATACAGTGAAACTCCGTTGTACGAGCAACCTATAGTACAAGCAAACGGAGATACGAGCAACCTTGCTCGCAAAATTTTACCCTGTTTCACGAGCAAATTTCGAAGGCACGAGCAAACTCACGCTGCCGGTTCCCCGTTTTCGGCGGAGGGTCGCATCAGTCGCTTAGTTGATGACGCTTAGTTCAAGTGATCGGAGGGTGCATTTAAGGAGGAGAGCGTGCGCGCGCGCGCCAGAAACGTGCTGCGTGGGTCCCGTATTCATACGCTCTCCCACAGTAACTTTTTTAGTTTTATATTTTTATTTCACTTGAAATCTTGAAAAATGTCTCCCAAGAAAATCAGTGATGGTGCTGTAAAAACGAAAGTAAATAGAATTACAATGGAAACCGAGGAGGTTACGGGCGTGGTGCGTCTCACACTCGCAATCAACCACTATTACATGAGTAAGTGTTAAATTATGTTTATATTATGGTAATTTGCGGTGTATTTGTTTTTAAAAATAGGCTACAAAGTGCAGAAATAAGCGATCAAATGACATCTCGGAACGGATTAAATCACTTTTACATTCATTCCTATGCGGAAAATTAGTTCGAACATATGAGCAAATGGACACACGAGCAATTTTCAAGAACGAATTATGCTCGTACAACGGGGTTCCACTGTATATTGAGTCCAACCCACACTGGGGGGTGGGCATATCTTACCTGGCTACCATCTGTTATTTATAACTGTGCACGCACTGGGCACAGAAGGAAATGCTGACGACTACAAGGTCACAATACTGATTCACAAAGTGGGGTTTATATGAACTTGGGCAGAAATCCTAGATTCAGTCACACAAGAACCTACCATAGTTAAATGCAGAGCATGAATACTCAAAAGGGAAACTTGAGACTAATTGAGAACGTCTATGACTGAAGTATGACTGCAGTAATTATCGCCACTACAGCGTCATGCCTCCCTTGTTGGACGATTATGCATGATGTGTGCATATGCACACGGTGGTATCCAGGTGTTTCATGCTGCAGCTAATCATTCAGAAACGTGGAATTGAGCAAATCCCAGACTAAAGTTTATTTAGTTAATTCTTCTATTTTCTTGATAATTCATGATGTTTAAAGAGGGAGGGGCATAACTTGTTAGAGAAAGCTTGCATTTTTCTTATTTTAACCTTATATCCTCTATATTATAATTAGTTCCCTTTCAATAAATAACATAGCATGGATTAAACACTGTATTTTTAACTTCATACTTACATCCGTTTTTGAAATGGCAGAGGTTCCTGTAAAACAGAAGCAGCAACAATTAAATAAATAATATCTTAAAATGTTTTTGCTGTCTTAGTTGTGTACATCAGGCTGAAACTCACCTTTGGAGGGTGCTGATGTTTCTGGCATTCCAAACCTGGCAGAAAACGTTACATTAAGCTAAACGTTAATATAACATCATGCAAACATTTGCAGTTATGGCATGGATGCGTCTCCATGGCAACACAGATAACATTATATTTAACTACATCAAACATCATGAAATTTATAAAAACTAGTGATTGCAGTTTAATCACAAATTACTATGGTATACATTCTAGACATCCTCATTACCTTGCAGCACGTGCAGCCTTCTTGCTCTCCGGGTTTGGAGGAAGATTAAAGCGTTCTGCTCTCTTCTGCAATCTCTGAAAATTTAAGACAGACGTCCAAAAATTTACCAGGACAATGACAAGAAACCAAGATTTATAATGACTTTAAAATTAAAGATATAAAAATTGGATTTTTGGATTTAAAATAAAGATCCTTTAAACAAAGTGTGAATTTTGTGACATGCTTAAAACTTGGAGAAGTTTGATGACTAATTCCACTTTAGATACAGATCATTATTAGGATTCTAGGGATTTATTAATCTTTTCTTTATGCTACAAATATAAATGTATATTTTTTGTAAATGAGCAAACTCAGTAAAAATACCGGTCATGCTTAAGAAGGCTATTACAAATGAAGCTGTATTTTAAAAGCTTGGTAAAACAAATCCCCCAGTTCACTGTATTAAACTGCTCGCACTTAGCGATGTAAGAAAAATATACCTCAGAAGCCGATTCCGAAAGGTTGATTTTTATAACTTTCTTTGCAGCGTCCCTGAACAAAGTAATAAACAGAAAGATTAGTACATGTAACAAACTACTCTTTTAGGCTTAAAAGTAAACATAATATCTAAAAGTCACTGATGCCAGCTTTTGTTTATTGTTTAGTGCAGGGAACCTCAATCTTATCTACAAATGGCCAGTGTGGTTGCACATTTTTTTCCCTTGTTTGGTTGGAATGTTGTACCCCAGATACACTGGCCATTTTTTTTTACGCACACAACTGTACACCCTTGGTCTAGCATAGCTCATAGGAGGCTACGCACTTTGGCTAGCCAATATATTAGTTACTAGGTGAGTTAGTTTCACTGCTTGTCACAGTACCATAATAAAAATCATTACACACATTAAAAATGCTAAAATTGGGTTCTATTAAAAATTACCAGAAAATAAAGAATTTTTTTTTTTTTTACACCTTAAAGAAATAATAAAAAAGAATCTCACATGCTTTAATGTTGAACAATCAAAAATTACTAATTATGCCACTTACATGCATTAAAAAAAAAAAAAAATTATGTATTATTATGCACATGTAATAAGTGCACAGTACATGATAATGAACCGTGTTTGTAACACTAAGAAAATGCAGATACAGCACCACCTGCTGGACAAAACTAGACTGTACAAACTTGGCATAAATACAGAAAGAACTATAACGGGAATCGCAAACGATGTTCTTGATCTTGTTCAGGGAAATATACATACGTGTCAGGTGCAGGTAACTCTTCAGGAGCTTCTGCCTCAGGTGCTGCTGCCTCCTAAACAAAATTTATTTGCCTTTAACAAAGCTTTACTCAAGGACTGTGCGTAATTCAACTTAATGCTGAATTTAAGATAATCTCCTGAAGGATTTTTTTTTAATGTTCTGAACATTTCAGGATATGCTTTATGTGCCTCCTATATAAGTACAGTAATCCTATAGAAACAGTATTTTTGCATCATAAATACAAATTTTATGGTTAACCTGCTTAGATAACTTCAGTTTTATGACTTACCTCAGTAAACTCTTCTAAGACTTCTTCCTCATTGACATCATCATCTGAAAATGTAACATTTAATAGTTATATACTAAAAATGCTTATTAAAAAAACATTACAAAATGACGTTTACAGCCAGTAAAATGAACCCACACAAGTGAATTTGAGGACAAACAAAAAATTTCAAAATATCTTCATTCCCTTCACGTGACAGAAAACATCTAAAAAATCCTAGTGTTCTGTAATTTTAGTATTACTCCATTTTCATCAATATGCACAGAAATAAAGCGTAATGTAGCAAGTAAAACACTTTGGAACACATTTTACATCAACTTTGCTTTGCCACAGCTACAACATAATATTAACTTTATTATCACCTCGTGTTTAGACACACAATACGAAGTAGCCTTTTGAATGATAACATTCATCCACAGTTAACAAAATGACTTTCATTCAGCCAGTTGGTGTTTAAAGTGATGAAACTAAAAAGGCACAGGAGTTACTCCGCAACCAAACACAACCATCTAACAAAGAAATAAACATCCCCTAATGTGATTTAAGATATAAAATAAGAGACGCGGTTCCACAACACACACATACATACCATGTTCGTCAATGTACGCCTGCAGCCGGGCAATCAGATCTCCTTTGTTGCCCTTAACCTCCAGTCCCCGGATAGCACACTCCTGCTTCAGCTCAGCTAACTACAAACACAACCACAAACACAAATTTATGCAACGTGTCACACAAATACTACATGTGCTTCCTACGGATATTCATTTGTTGCTATGATTAGTTCCATACCGAATTGCTACATTTGGTGCAATTCCAAAATTTTTTACATTTGTTTTGAAAACTCAGTAATGACACTGTAGCAAATTTTGCTATCTAGATATCTAAACAGGACCATAACTACAAAAAAACAAAATAAACAAGCATAAAAATTTTTTGGTTAATTTTGCAGTCTGTTATGGTTTGATAAGAAAAACTTTTATTTATCTGCAGTCAAATCTAAATAAACAACCAAATTCTTATTCTTTTTCTTCATTTGCCAGGAAAAATCCTAATCACAACATATCCTTACAAGGGAAATATCAAGGTCCGTGACGTCGGAGTGACGTGGGGTCGCCTTCACCACCTGCAGGAGGGACCGTAAGGGACGGTGCTGTGAGGATTGGGCAGCAGTCGAAGGCGGGGGCCTGCTTAGACTGCTGCCCCCACGACCCGAATTACGGATAAGCGGGAGAAAATGAATGAACAACATATCCTTGTACATATACAGCCTTTTGACGTGACCTTTTGTAAACACAGTTACGAACATTATCGCACCTTGTGCTACATACAAATAGATTTTATCACATTTCTGATTAAGTAAAAAAATATATGGAAACAATAATGTGCTGGTTTCACTACTGAGCTGAAAATCATGTAAAGATCAGGGTTAAAAAAAAATGGTTTTAACATAAATTTGGGATATATAATTTACATATTGGAAATCAGTCTCCTTACGTATAATGAAATACAAGCAAAGGTTCGCCATGATATAGTGCCCCTGGAGCAGAAAGTGTTCAGTGCTTTGCACAGGAGGCAACAGTGGCAGCTTGGCGATGCTGGAGCTTGTACCCCGGACCTTATGATCAGTAAGAAGTACTTGATGATACAAGCAAAAGGTACAATACAGTAGGAATTAAAAAGGCTTAGAAATGAAAGTGCCCCTTAAATAGAAGACACTGCTTATCAGATAATGATGCTTTAAGGACCTTTTCTGATTCTCTGCCTTGAGTAAAGCTTATGGTTGTTACTGGGCAGTGAAATGCTTTTTAAGGTGGCATGACTGAAATGCACTTGATTTACACTGAAGAAATTATTGTACATCTTATTTCACAACACTGTTCTATATAGGTTACGTGTCTGTATCGTGCGCATGCGCAAAAAGCGTTAACATTGGCTTAAACAATACGGTTAACTAAATACTTTCGTAACGTATTTTTAATCAGGACTAATGTCAATTACGTTTAATTAAAACAAGCAAAACCAGTTAAAATCTCAAAAAATAATTTTTTTACTAATGTTCGCTTTCAAACTCGGCAGTAAAAATGGACACCGTTAACTAGCTAAGCTACTCGACTAGCACGCTTCTTTTTTTTTTTTTTTAACTATTCCTGACGCCGTTACAATTTTATTTAGATGATATTTTATTAATAAAAAAACATTAATGTTACTGCGATTAAGTATTAAATTATATATATTTTTAAAAAAACGAGGGCGAATTGTCTCTCGTTAGCTATTTAGCAAGAAAGAGACCAGGTGTTAGCTGTTCTTTACTTTGCTAACTTGCTAAAATTCATCCCACAACTTCAGACACATTAGGGATTTAATACATTTAAAATGCGTTTATATTTTCAAGAATATAACTATAAACTAGAAACGTGCAGTGTTGTTTTTTTGGGTTTTCTTTTTTTTTTTGTTACCTTCAGTTTATGCAGTTCGATCAGTTCAGCCATTTTCACCAGCTTCCCACTTGTTTCCGGTTCTGGCTGGGATTTCCTGCTTTTGGAGCCTGCAGCACAAAATAAAATCCTGATATCGCCACCTAGAGGCCTCTGGGATTATATAATTTAATTTAAAATGGATGGTTGCTTCCTAACCACCCCTAACCACCCCCAAACACACACACACACACACACACACACACACACACACACACACACACAATGCTGCCCTGTCAGAATCTATCTAATCACAGAACTCTAAATGTATTTAGAAGCATATAAGATATTTACCACTCTGTTGGTCTATATACAGTTGTGAGTTGAAATAAAAATACTAGGGAATTACACAAAGAAAAAGACAGAAGGTGAACAATTAGTTCTCGAAGTTGATGTGTTGAAAGCAGGAGAAATAGGCTGGTGTGAGAATCTGAGCAACTTTGACAAGAGGCAAATTAAAATTGCAGAAAGACCAGGTCAGAGCATTGAACAGTGAGTCTTTTATGTATCTACCAAAAGTGGTCAAAGAAAGGTTAACTGATGAACTAGTGACAGGGTCTTGTGTGCACAAGGCTCACTGATGTGCACTGGAAGTGAATGCTACCCCAACAGTTCCAGTCTGAAGCACAAATTGCTGAAAAGTTATTGCTGGATATGATGTAGTATGGGAATAAAGCAAGCTTGCAGAGGTAGAGGGCTGCTCTGGGCAAAGCTCTGCTGGGAATGGTTTAAGAAACATTATCTGTAGTTCAAAGTGCTGATTTTGCCTTTAAATTCTTCAAGTTTTAATCAAGCATTCGTCCAGTGAGTGAAACAAACAAATCATATTCATCAAGGTCCCACAATACATCGGTGTACCTGCCAACACAGTCAGATATATACAGTTTTAGGCAGGTGATTTTAATATTATGGCTGATTTCCTTGCCAAAAAAAGTAATTACTGATTGAGCTATTTGTTAGCTAACTGTCATTGTATTTAAATGATGTAGTTAGTGAAAGGTAATAACTGGAAACATACTGGCAAACAAAGAAACAATATTTTCCACTCCAAAAAAATCCACTGACATTATTCAAACCCAAGATTATCATCTAGCTCTCTGACCAGTGCAGTAAGTTACTTATAGGAATGGAAAAGCACTTTCTGTTATGCTCTGTTCATTCTGGAGTTAAATTAGTTTCACATTAAATTAAATATTGTGCATCGAAATTTAAAATGAAAGGTATATATTTCATTGTATAAATACATCAGGGATTTCCCCTCTATGTATAATTTTTAGGGGAAAAAAATATATGGGCTATCTATTTATTCCCAGTAGTGGGGCCAAGTGAATAAATGACCTTAGAAAAAGGTGTGTTCCTAAATGGCATTAAAATTACAAGTGGAATTGTCCAACTCTTTTTGTTATGCATGTTACATTCATGAAGGTTACATGCACACAACACAATTATGTATTATACATGAATCCTCATGAAAGACTCGTGGATTAATATTCGAATATAATTAATATATTATATTTCTTATAAGATTACAATAAAACAAATGTTTAATTATGACACCTATTTTAAGATATTGTACTTTTTTCAGGCGTAACATTGTCAGTAAATAAGATTTAATATCGATTTCAATGAATACAAGCATTAAAAAACTTTTAAATCAAATACAAATATTACATCAACACGCACATATTTAAGATATTTTTGAAAAATTTAAAATCTTAGTCAATATGCTGAACACAAATAAAAACAAGCACTTCAGGGTCTTTTCATAACAAGTTTATGTATAATTATCAAACAGGGATAAAAACCTGCCTTTGAAGGCATAAAATCAACAATTACCAAAAAAAATTCAGAACTATCAAAAGTGTGAATTTTTGGCAAACCAAAAATAAATATTCCTCTGCTGGTGCATCAAAGATCTCTTAATGAAGAGATTTTTTTTTTAATAACATTCAGTAAGATTATTCCAGAATAAGCATTTCTTAAGGAATGTCACCTACCAAAAAGAACAGACTGCAGAAAAAAATCAAGCATGGTACAAAGTCTGAGCAGGTGAGTGACCTGTACATAGAAACTACAACCTTCTACACAATACCTCGACTTTAGATAAACTCTGGTATACAAAAGGCACCAAAGCAGTGTAACTGGCTAACAGTCTCTGGTTTTGAGGAAGAACGGCATCAGGAAGAAGAGATGCTGAACAGGACTTCTCGTGCCTCAAAACCGCAAATTAGGCATCGGCATCGTTACGTCACGGAAGAATCGATGAACGAGAGCGTTCTTGGCTGAGATTCTCTTGTTGGGGTCGTATTTCAGCATTTGCTGTTAGAAAACAGGAAGAGGAAAGAGGTTAAAAAGATGCTAAAAAGAGGTATATAGAATCTGTCAGCCATTAAGAATTCCCCTTGAAGAAGTTATATTCAAAGTCCTCTATGGAAGCAAAAAATAATGACAGATAATGGTTTGATAACTTCAAATACTGACAGAGCAGTTATATCTAGTAACATCTAATAACCATAAAATCATACCAGGATACCATAAAAACAAGTTCTACTATTTGATTATTAAAAGATTAGACCAAATTGAGATCAAGGATTAAAAAATATTAATTTCAGAATCAAATGTAACATTTGGTTGAATATGGAAGCTATGTAAGCCATCATTACAAATTAGCCAAAGAGTAAAGACTTATGTACAAACCAATATTGTGTAAAAACATTACTATAAAAATGGAAATTAATTTGCATGTTTTACACTATATGCTTTTCATATGACAGTAAAAAATCAAAACATTTTTGACCAAATCAAAAAACACTTACTGAAATTTTAGCTTTCTAAAATATGCATCAGGGTCAGTTTTTACATATGGGTTGGTATTATTCAAGTCAAGAAGCTTTTATTGTCATTTCAACCATATATAGCTGACCCTGGTGCTACTTGAAACAACATAGAGCTTCATCACACCGCACAACATTGAGCTGCATACAGAACACAGGGCTAAAGTTCTGAAGTTGTCCCGGCCACACTAAGTGCATCATGTGCAACCGAGTGTAAACAGTGCAGACAAAAAAGAGTGCAAACAGACAACACAAGACGTGTGCGTATGGGTTTCATTTACAGTTCAGTTCTGTGTGTTGAGGAACCTGATGGCTTAAGAGAAAAAAACTGTTGCACAGTTTGGATGTGAGCCCTGAAAGCTTCAGAACCTCTTTCATGATGGTAAGAGCGTGTGTGTGACGGGTGTGTGGGGTCGTCCACAATGCTTTGACTTTGTGATGTAGCATGTGGTGTAAATGTCTGTGATTGACGGGAGAGAGACTTCGATGATCTTCTCGGCCGTCCTCACTACACTCTGCAGGATCTTGCGGTGAAGTTCCTAAACCAGGCCATGCAGCTGCTCAGGATGCTCTCAATCGTCCCTCTGTAGAATGTGGTCAGGATGGGGGGAGGGGGATAAGTTTTCCTTAGCTTTCTCGGGAAGTAGAGACGCTGCTGGGCTTTCTTGATGATGAAGCTGGTGTTGAGTGACCAGGTGAACTTCTTTGCCAGATGAACACCAATGAATTTGGTGTGCTTGAAGATCTCCACAAATGATCCATAGATGATCAATGGAGAATGGCCCCTCTATAGTCAACAACAATCTCTTTGGTTTTGTCAATGTTCAGAGACAGGTTGTTGGCTCTACACCAGGCTGTTAACTGTTGCACTTCCTTTCTGTATGCTGACTTGTCGTTCTTAAAGATGAGACCCACCGCGGTCGTGTCATCGGCGAACTTGATGATGTGGTTCGAGCTGTGCATTGCTACACAGTCGTAAGTCAGCAGAGTGTACACCATTGGGCTGAGCACACAGCCCTGAGGGGCCCCAGTACTTAGTGTGGTGCAATGATATATTAGCAGTGTGCAAGAGATAATGCTTATTATATACAGAGAACACTGTAACTATACACAAGTAAAACAAAGGCTATTTTGCATATTTACAGAAGAGGCTTTTATAAAAAAAAAAAAAAAAAAATTAATAAATAAATATACCCATGAGAGTTGCGCAAAACAACCTGCAACAAACCAACAGAAATCATGTGATGTCCAAAGGGATTTAATTAAATCATAAATAAAGAATGACCTGAAGATTTTCTTTCAGATTAGAAATGACAAAGTAACTATATTATATTTTCAATTAAAAATGTTTGTTTCAAAATCTAACACAGAAATCATTCCAAATGATGGCTGTCACAGGACGTGGATTCTCCCAGTAGGTTAAATACTGGGAAACAGATTTAAAGTGAGAGAAAAATATAGTGCAGCGTAAATCAACCCCAAGAGCCCTCGCCAGTATTCAAAGTCTCAAGAGCACAAACGCTTTTGTCCTGTTGTAGCACTCAGGAGTTCTGCGAATTTCCACAAACTTAGCCAAACAGGTCTTGTAAATAAAAAGGTCTTACTGCGAGTAGGTCTCTGCCATCGTCATCCAGAGGAGGCACCACTTTAGACAGATCCTGCAGTGCCCACTTGGGGAAAGAAGGCTTGTAGTCAGGCATTGAGGTCACTCCGGGCCACACTGACTCATCAGGAGTGCCGAGGGTTCGGAATATTCGGAACAGCTGATCAATTTCCGAATCTCCAGGAAACAGTGCCCTCCGAGTAATCTGAAATATGAAACCCATCTTATTTTCTCTTGTATATTTAGTATTGCTCTTTAACAAAGAAAAAGTACTTCTTAATTGCTTAATTACATACTTAATTGATGGAATCACTGGTAGAATACTTGATTACTCAAATAATCGATAGCTGCAGTCCTAGATTAGTGTAGACTTATTATTTATTAAACTTTGTTTAATAAATAAGTTTTTCAAAAATAAAAAATTAAGAATTTGTAAAAAATAAAAATAGCCATAGGTGAAAAGGTTTGAAATTACTTGTGTGATATTCGGGACAATAACAATTTTTCATCATAAATGTGTTCTTACCATTTCAGCAAAAATGCAGCCCAAACTCCAGATGTCGACAGCTGTGGAATAATATTTACAGCCCAGGAGAATTTCTGGTGCTCTATACCACAAAGTCACAACCTACAATGAAAACATAAATAAACCAGTTGTGTTGGTTAGTAAGTTAAGAAAATTGTAACTGAACATATTTTATCTGCATACAATTTTTAGCTAGATACAAATAATCTGAAAATAAAAAGCAACTTACCTCGTGTGTGTATGTGCGTACTGGCACACCAAAAGCCCTGGCCAAGCCAAAGTCGGCTAGTTTGATTTCTCCTTGCGCGTTAATGAGCAGATTCTGAGGTTTCAGGTCTCGGTGTAAAACCCGGTGAGAGTGACAGAAGGACAAACCCTGGAGCAGCTGAAACAGGTAGCTCTGAAAATACATAAAACCCCAAACATAAGTAATTTGCACACTTAATCAAACTCCGAGCACACAAATTGGCAGATGTTTTTCTGATCTGACAGAGGAAATAAATCATTTTGATGGTAGAAGCAGGCAGCCTAGCCTATTCAAAAACATCTATCGTAACCTAAATCATAAAACACACAAAAAAAAACCTAAGATACACCGACCAGGCATAACATTATCACATTATGGCCGGTGAAGTGAATTACACTGATTATCTCTTCATCATGACACCTGTTAGTTGGTGGGATTTATTAGGCAGAAAGTGAACATTTTGTCCTCATAATTGAGGTGTTAGAAGCAGGATAAATGGGCAAGCATAAGGATTTGTGAGAGTTTGAAGAGGGCCAAATTGTGACTGTTAGATGACTGGGTCAGAGCATTTCCAAAACTGCAGCTCTTGTGGGATGTTTCCAGTCTGCAGTGCTCAGTATCTATTAAAAGTGCTCCAAGGAAGGAAAAGTGATGAACCAGAGACGGCCATTAGCGGCCAAGACTCACTAATGCACGTGGGGTCCAACAGACGAGCTCCTGTAGCTCCAACTGCTGAAGTTAATGCTGTTAATGAGCGACGGGTCAGAACTCACACTTACCTTGACCAAAGGAAGTGAAATGCCAGTAACTGAGGACGAGTCCATATATTTCTTGAGGTCTTGGTGAAGAAATTCAAACACGAGATAAAGCTTATTCTCTGTGTGGATGACATCAAGCAGCCTGAAACAAATTAAGAGACACTCTCATTAGAGTTTAAGGTCTAACTCTGTATATTCGCTTGCTGACACAAAATACTACTGTTCAACACTAATAAAGCACCAAAAATATGAATCACATGACAATAAGATAAATAGTCAATGACATCATGTGTCATGAGGACCAGACCTGAAAAAAAAAGAAAAATAAAGACTTGCATTTCACTGTAGACAGAATGGACAATGAAGCAGCCTAGTTGAAGTTTAAGACAAATATATTTGCCTGCACTGTATCTTTGGATTATTTAGGACAAAGTAACACTAGAATTTCAAATCTGCCTTTATGTCACTGACTCAAATGTGGGTAGAATACAAACTGTTCTGACAGTGATATTATTTTGCTTTAGTGCTAGCTCTCTTTTGAGTTGTATGTTGTTCTGGTTACATCCCAGATTCAACACTACCAGATAAACATAACCAGCATTTGTTGTACACACATAGTATCTAATACCCTGTATGATCTGTGCTTATCTACAGATTTTCTGAGATCCTTTAAAGTATAAATCTGCACTACAGTGGTAACTATCAGCTGAGTAGAAAAAAAAAATATATGGTTTTGTATATTTTGGCAACTTGTTCTGTAAAATGGTGTGTAAAATGACTGAATGAGTAAGGCAGACTCCTCTCAATCATACGGTAAAGAGTTTGACAAGGAGGAAGAGCCGTAGAGTCGAGTCGATGCCTTTTAGAACCGAGTGAAGTCAGTGAAGGTCGTTCAGATATCTAATGAGGGTGCTCTCGTGTCAGCCCCTGTAAAAATTCTATTGTACATGTTTCAGATTAGATCAATTGGGAATCTCAGTAACCACTGGACAGATTTTAGCTTACATATGACTTGGGAATTCCCCAGGAGAAGCTCTAATCTAGAGAGAGAACATCTATATAGGAACAGAAGTCTTGGCTGGCCTTCTCATCTTGCCACTGAGACCATCATGAAACTGAACAGATGATTTTCCTGGATGGCTATTTGACTTATATATATATATATATATATATATATATATGGCTTTAATCATTTATGTATTTATGTATCTATGTATATAGATTTGTAAACAGCACTATTGACAGCTTTGCTGAATGAATTGTACAACAGTGTTGTGTAATTTTATCATACTTGACAATATTGGGGTGATTGAGTTCCTTCAGCAGAGAGATTTCTCGAATAGCGGTACTCGGGACACCTTCAGTCTCCCTGCAAAAAAATCATCATCATTAACGACATCTGCTCTAATTAAAATTAACTTATTTGAAAACGATCAACCTGAACATCCTGTTTAATGTCCTATAATCCCACTATAATCCCAGCATTACCCAGATGAAGTACCAAAATGGAGAAGAAAGTCTGAAAGTGACGAATACATTTTGAGATTATTCAGACTCTTAGTGATGCTGGGATTACAGTGGAATTATAAAGCATTAAGCAGTATATACAATAATACCATATACAAAAATGTCTTGAAAAAAAACATCATTAAGGACATCTGCTCGTTAAAATGACTGTTATATGATATTCCTCTGGACGAGCATCTTAATGGTTAATCATCTCGTAATAATTCCAGCCTCACCCAGATCAAGAGTCTGACTCATCATTTATAGAGAGATTATTAACAATTAAGCAATAGACCCAGTATGACCATAAAGAAATTAATGTCCTGGAAAAAGACATCTGCTTCAGTTATACAGCATTTTTTTTCTTCCCCCCCCCATGGCCTTTGCTTCAATATTTTTAAATATCTGGACATACGGCATATTGTGGACTTTCGGAAATCTAACAGCAGGATACACTCCCCAGTCTATATCAATGGAACTAAGGTAGAGAGGGTCTCCAGCTTTAAGTTCTTGGAAGTTTAGGATCTGTCCTGGCACCA
The DNA here is from genome assembly GCF_946808225.1 of Silurus aristotelis. Taxonomy (NCBI): domain Eukaryota; kingdom Metazoa; phylum Chordata; class Actinopteri; order Siluriformes; family Siluridae; genus Silurus; species Silurus aristotelis. Next base: position 11,100,460 of record NC_139601.1, on the reverse strand, counting down.
GAACACTTCAGCTCTGGTTAGGAAGGCAAAATAGCATCTGTATTTCTTGAGGAGTTTTAAGAAAGGTCATCTGTCCCCAGAGATTCTAACAACTTTTAACCGCTGCATCATCGAGAGTATCCTGACCAACTCAATCACTGTATGGTCTGGAGGCTCCACTGTGTGTGAACCTAAAACCCTGCAAAGGGTCGTCAAAAACCGCCTAATGCATCACTGGCACCCAACTACCCACCAATAAGCACCTTCACTACAGCAGATGTCTGTGCAGAGCACGCAACATGATCAAGGACTTTTCCCAGTCACAAACTGATACAGGATACAGGTACATATGCACCAGAACCAGCAGGTTCAGGGACAGCTTTTTTCCATCCACCATCACACTACTGAACTCAACACTACACCATTAGATCACTGTGTAAAACTTCTGTAAAGTTGTTCATACTGTACATTTATACACCCCTCTTTCTCTACACATATTACTTGTACATATACTTGTTTATCTGCACTTGTCAATTTGCACTTCTGGTAGATGCTAAACTGCATTTCGTAGCTGTGTACCTGTACTATGCAATGACCTCTCTCTCTCTCTCTCTCTCTCTCTCTCTCTCTCTCTCTCTCTCTCTCTCTCTGTGACGCATAGAGAGAGAGAGAAAAAGAGAGAGAGAGAGAGAGAGAGAGAGGGGTCTATCTATCTGCATTACCCAGATAAAGATTCAGATTCATAAGAAAATATCTTTTGCACTGTTAACTCTATTTTAAAACTGAAATTGCAGTGGGATTATAAACCTTTAAGCAGTGTATCCAGAAAGACCTATTAAGATCAGTGTCCTGGAGATAAAATACATCCGAATTATTTACATCTGCTGTAGTAGTGAATAATGAAAAAGTTATTAAAAGTTAACATGGTAAAAACAATACCCTAAACACATTGACAGAAGGCACTTACGTGTCCAATCTGATCTTCTTCAACGCCACGGTTTCCCCGGTGATTTTGTTTTTAGCTTTATAAACTACTCCATATGTCCCCTCTCCGATTTTCTCTACTTTCTGAAACGACTCCATGTCAAACATCAGGATATAAAACCCCTCTCACCCCTGCAAGTGTGAGTCCACACTAAAAACTTCACACCAAAATACACAAAATGGCTAAATGCTATTGTTAAGAGTGAAATGTAAGCATGAGGAAGAGAGAGTTGTGTTAAAATGAGGGATAAAGTAAATTATCCCTCAACTGGAGTTTTATAATAATAATAATAATAATGCTCAGGCGGCAAATAAGGTTTTACTACCAATACCCGCCAATTCCCGCGTTCAGTTATGTTCAATCCGAAATGCCTTTGCACAAAACATCCAGTGCACTTCGTAAGCGGCGAGACGCTATTGTGTGTCACTCCATGTAGTGCACCTACAGAACAAGTGATAAACGGTTGAAAACAAGACCTTAAATCCGCCCTTCAAACAAAGCTGTTCGTTGCTCCGCCCAATTTTCTTCTTCTTTTGGCGCTTTCAAAGGAACAAAAGATAAATGTTGACACCTAGCGGATGATGTTTTGTTTTCACGTTAATGTATTTTGCTGAAGATGGAGCCACCAGGTAGGAGGAAAAGAGGAAGGCCAAGGAGGAGGTTCATGGATGTGGTGAGGGAAGACATGCAGGTAGTTGGTGTAAAAGAGGCAGATATAGAGGACAGGGTGGTATGGAGACGGATGATCCGCTGTGGCGACCCCTAATGGGAGCAGCCGAAAGAAGAAGAAGAAGAAGAAGTATTTTGATACGTTTTCTTTTGTTTTCTTTTGAATAATTCTTTTTTTTTTTTTATTATATTTTTTATTTAAAAAAATTATCTGGATAGATAGATAGATAGATAGATAGATAGATAGATAGATAGATAGATAGATAGATAGATAGATAGATAGATAGATAGATAGATAGATAGCAGGCCAAGCCCAAAATTTTAAGCTTTATTTTATAAACAACAAATAACCCAGCCATTAGGGTTGCACAAGCCAGTGCACGCAGCAGGTAAAAATGGATGTGGCAAAAGCCAGGGAAAAGGCATATGAGGTGCTGTATGAGAGGTTGGACACTAGAGAAGGAGAAAAGGATTTATACCGATTGGCCAGGCAGAGGGACCGAGCTGGGAAGGATGTGGTGCAGGTTAGAGCAATAAAGGATGGAGAGGGAAATGTGTTGACTAGTGAGGAGAGTGTGTTGAGAAGATGGAGGGAATATTTTAAACATCTGATGAACGAGGAAAATGGGAAAATGAGAGAGAGAGAAAGAGAGAGAGAGAGAGAGAGAGAGAGAGAGAGAGAGAGAGAGAGAGAAGGTTGGATGGTGTGGAGTTGGTGAAGCAGGAAGTGGATATGATTAGTAAGGAGGAAGTGAGAGCAGCGATTAAGAGGATGAAGAGTGGACCAGACGACATGCCGGTAGAAGCATGGAGATGTTTAGGAGAGATGCAGTGGAGGTTTTAACCAGATTGTTTAACAAGATTTTGTAAGGTGAGAGGATGCCTAAGGAATGAAGAAGGAGTGTGCTGGTGCCGATTTTTAAAAATAAAGGAGATGTGCAGACCTGCAGTCATGGGCGTAAATTTAATTTAACAGTAGGGGGGACAATAAATATAAAATTTCTCATGAGAAATTTTTGAAGGGGACAAATAATAAAGTCAAATTGTACTTATAAAGACACAGTGTACCGACAGTGGAAAACTTTGCTTTTATCATTATTATTGTAGCATGGAGACTGCGTCATTATGGTTATTTTCAAAGTTTTTCTCAGGTTAAATGACAAAGCAAAACAAGGAATTAAAAAAAGGTTTACAATTTTATTTAAAATTATTTAAGACACTGAAGAACAGAATAGAAATTTATTATACAAAAAAATACAGTGGGGTCAGTTAGGATGTAGCACAGTGCTCATTTAGTAAATGCACAGCTAAACAATATGCTAATTGTGTGTTAATGTTAAATTAACATTATGTCAAGTCGTCCCAAATAAAACACTGCATGGGAAACGGCTTTGGCGTGTTAGTTGCAGTGAACTATGCTACAAGCTATTGTAAACAAGCTAACGTTAACTAGATAATTCATATTTTAATCGCTAATATAGCAGATTCATGGGAAATTACATCGCTTATCAGCATTTTTGCCGCAACTAATTTATGAATGAGTCTGCATCTACTACATTATGTGTGTGTTTAGTAGGTGAGATGAACTGGGAACGCAGGCAGTGGGTCAAACCACTGTGAGGAAAGGGAGGGGAACTCAACTGTTTCTAAATGTATTTTTTGCAGAGTTTTTTTTTTCTACTTACATAATTATTTAGGTATACATACATATATTTTTCACAATAGAGAGTGCGATATTTTTTAAATACATTTTTTTGGGGGGACAATCCTCAGATGGGGGGACAACCCTCGGATGGGGGGGACAACCCTCGGATGGGGGGGACATGTCCCCTCCGCCCCCCCCACCCCGGGATTTACCCCCATGCCTGCAGTAACTACAGGGGAATAAAGTTGATCAGTCACACCATGAAGTTATGGGAAAGAGTAGTGGAAGCCAGGCTGAGAGAAGAGGTGACCATCTGTGAGCAACAGTATGGTTTCATGCTGAGGAAGAGCACCATTGACGCATTATTTGCTTTGAGAATGTTGATGGAGAAGTATATAGAAGGTCAGAAGGAGTTGCATTGTGTGTTTGTGGATTTAGAGAAAGCCTCTGACAGGGTGCTGAGAGAGGAGTTGTGGTATTGTATGAGGAAGTCAGGTGGGTTAGAGTAGTGTGTGAGGGTGGTGCAGGACATGTATGAGGATTAGAAACGAGTTTATTAGAGAGACAGCACATGTAGGACGTTTTGGAGACAAGGTGAGGGAGGTCAGATTGAGATGGTTTGGATATGTGCAGAGGAGGGACATGGGGTATATCGGTAGGCGAATGCTGAGGATGAAGCCACTATGAGGGAGGAAAAGAGGAAGGCCAAGGAGGAGGTTTATGGATGTAGTAAAGGTAGACATGTAGGTAGTTGGGTTGAAAGAGGCAGATGTGGAGGACAGGGGGGGTATGGAGACGGATGATCCGCTGTGGCCACCCCTAATGGGAGAAGCCAAAAAAAGAAGATTTTATAAACAACAAATCATTGTTAAATAAATTACCACAAACAAAGTCAGGCCTTTATGTTCCCCGTTATCTCTTTTTGTTAATTAATTAATTAATTAATTAATTAATTTTCAAAATAAATTTTCTTTAGCAAAGTTTTTAAAGACAATTTTCAAAAAATTCGCTTTTATAATATCTAGGGTTTTTTTAATAGACAAAGGTAGAATTATTTGTCAATACATGGGTTCACAAAACTACTCAACACTGAACAACATCCATTCTTTCTGTAAAAAGCAGTCTATACATTAGCCATAATACTTAAACATTAAAAAAAATTTCTTGCTCATTTCCTGACCAATGATTTGACTATTAAAATCCTAATATTTTAACATTTAGTTGTTGCCATTTTTTGCCTAAGAATGTACACTAAATTAAACATGATTCATTTAAATGTTTTAAACCAGTGAAGCTTCATAACACACACACACACATGCGGGCTTTCCCCAAACTGTAGCTACAAATGGTATAGGATGTTTTTGTCATTTTTCTTGGACCAAATGAACTCAAACCTATTCCAGCATGACAATTGTGAAAGCAAGGTCCACGAAGACATGATTTACCTATATTAAAGTAAAAAAAAAAAAAAAAATTCAAGTGGCATGGACCAAGCCATGACCTACACCCCAGTGAACACCTTTGTGATAAACTGAAATGCTGACTACGTAACAGGCTTCATCATCCGAAATAATTCGCTTGTGGCTAAAAGCAAAAATCCCCACAGGCACACTCCAAAATTAAGTGGAAATCCCAGAATAGTGTCATTAAAATAACAGCAAATGAATAACAATATCTGGAACAGTTAAGAACATATCAATTTGAGGGTCATGTGTTCACATTCTATTGACCTTAAATTCTATATATTCAATGTCATTTAATTAATTTTTATTTGTATATTAGTGCTTTTAACAATGAACATTTTCTCAAAGCAGCTTTACACATATAATGTGGTGATAAAAATGAACAAGATTGTTCTTTATAAGTGTAAGTTTGTCCTTGATGAGCAAGCTGGTGGCGACGGTGGCGAGTATACACAGTATACGTATATAGACAATATATAGACAATATATAGACTGTATATGTAATAGATATTTACAGTGGGTGGAATGTGTATTTGATCTCCTGCTGATTTTGAGAGTTTACCCCCTTACAAAGAAATGAAAATCTATTAAAAACCTTAAAGAAAAGCTATACATTTAATTTGAATTTGATCAAGTGAAATAAGTATTTGATTCCATACCAAATTAGTAGGATTCTGACTCCCACACACCCAAACAAGTCTTGTGCCTTTAAGAAAGAACTCCTAATATCAATTCATTAAGTGTATAAAAGACACCAGTCACACAATCAACCTCTTCCATTCAAGCCTCTGCACCACCATGGGTAAGACCAAATAGCTGTTAAAGGACGTCAGGAAAAAGATTGTAGACCTGCACAAGGCTGGAACAGTCATAACCAATGATATCATGGCACCACTGACTAACATTTGGCAGTTTCATAGCCTGAATTTGGTAGAATGAAAGGTTTGCACAGTAGAAAGAGCTTTGAGTTACGGCTGAATGAGATCCCTTTGGTAAATAATTGATAGCTAGCAGATATTATTATCATTTTACAGTCATGTAAGTATAAGTAGCTAATGTGAGGTATCAACTGAAAATATACAGATAAACTGCATTCAGCAGTTACACTCAACACAACATATTTTTAATCCAAAGAAAAAGAAAAATGGCTGCTACTGATCAATGCAACTGTCACATCCCAGTAACTTCATCTAACACATTAAAACACAACCCCCCCAAAAACTCCATAAACACTATATTAAATGTGAAATATTTAAATAAAATCTAAATAATTTAATTGAAAATATAACAGTTTTGTAATTTGCGCAGCGCTAGAAAGCTTTGTTGGTTGTTTGTTGGATTAGCTCATTTTGCCTTAGCTGTACTTGAGCAACATCCACCACTTCTTCAAACATAGCATGCTCATAGGAAATGGAAAGCCTGCATGCTCACTTTCACTTTGCCTTTTTCACATACATTTTCCAAACCATTCCTCTAATTATGCATTGTCTAGTTTAGTATTTCAATGGCTGCAATCAAAATTGTAAAAAAAAACCTGTACCATAATGAAGGAATGTATAGCACAAAAATTTCTTTATTTCAGGATAACAAGTCAGTAATAGGTAAAAGCAAAGCACCTCAAACTTAACAGATATGAACTACGTCCTTTTTATCGGCTAGGATTTGTAATACTCATAAATGATCAGCATGCATTTATTAGCAAAACCATAAAGCAAAACAGTTATTGAAGAAGGCCAGTTTTAAGTAACACTGATCAAGATACTGGACATGGTTTTCTTTCATTAATTTTAAGTCAATGTAAATATATTTATTCAAAGAAATCCATCTAATCTACCTCTATGAACATGTAATAGTTCTGCATAGTAGTACATAAAGCTTTAGTCAAATTATTGTGTGCGTGTGTGTGTGTGTGTGTGTTTAGTCTGGTGTGTGTATTAGGCATGCAGTTATTATCAGTTTAGCCATACATTTTCCATATTTAAAACATTAACATAATTCCCTTGCATTACGTTTATTTCTTATGCTCAATACACGGTCAGGCTGATATAGAACCCAACATTAAAACATTCTTTCTCACCTGGGACAAACCAAGTGCTACATTCTTAACAATGTAATGTCATTTTAATGCAAAATGAACATTAGTCACTAATTGGACATGTTACATATGAATGTAACATTAGCACAAATATAAGTGTGTTTGTGTGTGTGTATATGTGTATGTGCATGCGTGTGTGTGTTTACACCACTCGTCCCTGCAGCAAAGGGCGGCTCTCTGCAGTGCTCTGTCGGGTCAGGAAGTTCCACATTAACATTGGAACAGACTTAAACCCAGAAATGCCCATGATGCCATGTGTCGAGTCGTTTTTGAGCACCTGGTATGACTTCAGTCGCCTTTGAATGTGTTAATATTAAAGGGTTAGAAAAATTATATATATATATATATATATATATATATATATATATATATATATATATATATATATATATATATATATATATATATATATATATAAACACATTTTAAAATGTTTTGTAGAACTAAAGGATGTAATTATGGAATTAAACAGTATTTTACAAAAAAGAAATGTAATACCAGTTATATTACTACTTCTAGTACTACTTTCTTATATTCCTCCTTCCCCCCTTCTCCCTCCTACTACTACTACTAATAATAATAATAATAATAATAACAACCATACGTATAGCTCCTTTTTATCATTTAAAAGCAGTAAAAAGACATAAAACAAAAGACAGTACTCACCTGTAAGTTAAGGCAATTGTGGCTACAGCACAGACAAGCACAAGAACGCCAAGTACTGCAGTGGCAGCACCAGCTGAGGAAGAGCCTGAATCTACATTTATAAATGTGTAAAACATAAAAATATTCATATTAATATTACAGTAAGGTGGATAAATATATATCTAAATTAATTACTCACTAACAATTAGAAACAATTTAAACTAAACGTAATGATATATACAGTATTTGACAAATCCTTACCCACAGTGACACTGAGCCTCGCAGTTGCTACAGCAAAACTGACATCATTAGTCAGAGATACATTAATGCAGAAAGTTCCAGACTCATTAAAGAAGCGCCTCAGGATCATCTGGCACTCAGTTGGAGTCACAGCATTACACTCTGTCTGCACAGGACTGATGCAGTCTGAGTCCATCACCATGGTACACACTTCACTCGGCAAGCTGAAAATATTGATCAAATATTTAGTATTTTGAAAGTATTATAAATAAGATACTTTTACTCATTTTAAGCTTCACATTTTTTTAATTCTATGTTTAATTCTACATTTGCATAAAGCCTCCATAGTTGTCCATGGCCATGTTGATTAGAGTATTAAAAACTTGAAAAGTATTCATTTAAGGTACATTTATAACAGATAAAAATGTGCGATTAATTTGATAAAATATTTCAATCTATTGATAGTCCTTGATATAATGAAACAGATAAATAATACGATGAGTTGTAACTGTGAGTATAGTCTCAAAAGCTTACATTTTCTAATCTCAAAATGTTTCTGGACCTTAAATTTAACTAATAAGCATAAAATTCATCTTTTTAGAATCATGGGCCCAAGTTCCAGGCTTTCTGAGCTGATGCTACCTGGTTTAAGTTATTTAGCTAAAAGTCCTGGATTTATTATTATTTATTATTTATAATTCATGGGATTAAGATCATGTTTCAAGTTCCAGTGTTCCTGGCCTAAAGTAATTAAGTAGAAATAACTGGGTATAAGTTCCTTTCTTTAGGTTTTTTAAGGTCAAAAAGCAAGGTTCCTGTAACAGACCTAGATTCCTCAGTTTCTAAAATGTTTATTCTGAACCAATTTCCAAGTTTGTCTTTCCACTTCCTCATTCTCTCTTTTATTTTCAATTTCTCATGCCATTGTGGTATTTAAAATTTTAGGGATGTGTTTTTTTTATTAAATACATTTTGGTTTAGAGGTAACTGTAAAAAAATATTGGTTAAGGGTTCATGTGAAATGTTTTCCTGACCTTCCCTGACAGGTGACGGTGAGATCCACAGCATTCTGCTCCACATTGGTGGCCAACACGGCAACATTACTCATCTCCACAATCTCCACACTCTCAATTCCCTCTAAGGAAAGAACGATAGACAAACAAATGTTATTAAAGGTTAGAATCTACTGCATTAAAGCTGCTAAATGTTTATATAATTCTTATATAATTGTTAAAATCAGCTAACTGTGCAAAAGTTACACATTTCATCTGAGAGAAAAATAGGTATTTAAAGCCACAGTTATTTGCTTGGTAAACACAAATTTTAATTTCTATGTAATTTATACTGCCTGGTTATGATTGTATTTTGCACAATGGGATGAAAAGAAAGAACCCTGAGGCAAATCCAAACGAAGAATGAGAACATGCTAAACTCCACACAGATCGTAATCTTAGGTTACCATGGAGCTATGAGGTGACATTAACATGATTGTTACTCAAATGAAAGTAAACCCTAAAGCAGAACTAAATATTGTGATTCATTATGCATTGACCGGGTATACAAGTCTACATGTTTAAAAGTAAATGTCCAATCATATGTAGCTATATTGTTGTACTCCTATGCTCAAGCATATATTTACAAGTCCAAATCCAAAAGCTTTGGAATGCTGAGTAAATCTATGTGTCACTTACGAACAACATCCAAAGTTAAGGAAAAAGAGCCATAGCGGTAAATCATGCAGTTTCCCTCTGCTGGAAGTTCTGGAGCTTGACGCTTTGCAATAAGCAGAGCAGCTTGTGTTTCCTCTGTCTCATTCTGTGTTATTGGAGATATGGTGGAAATAACAGCAACTAGATAAAAAAAAAAGTTGTTAGCAAAAAGGTTTTTTTCCCAATTCAATACTGTCTTATCCAGACCACAGAAAGTAGGTAGTGGACAAGTGATTATCATTAGCATAAAACCCGCACTAAATCAATAACAGAAAACCTCTTGATTCAAACAAATACAGTATATTAGTGCCATATTTTCTTTTCCCAGATCAAGAAAATCTCATTTGTGTTGAAATCTCCTTTGTGGTAATTACATTTATGATCTGTATATGAAAAGTGTTTATTTAATAAATCAATAACACATCCTCACCTGTAGCAGTATCTGTAATTACATCAGCTTCAGAAATGACTTCATCTGGGGTAGCATCATTTACAGTTTCCACAATCTCAACCACTGGTACTATAGATGGCACTGTTTGAACAACTGTAGCATCTGTGGCCACATTATTAAGAATAACATCAGCAGAAGGTGCTAATGTGTCTGGCTCTCCAGTGGCAACTGCTGCAGCTTCCAATGCGGCATCAGTCACAGCTGACTCTGCTACATCCTCCTCGTTTGGGGTAATAGAAGCAGCAGCATCAACAACTGCAAGGCCTTCGGTTTCTACACTGCCATCTGTAGGTGTTTCACCAGTGGCTGGAATATCAGAAACCTGATCTGCAGCTGTATCTGCGGCTAAGTCGTTAGCTGCTGCTGGAATTGCAGAAATTATGCTTTCTTGCTCAAGTACAGGCTCAGGGGAAGCATCCATATTAGAGGGTTGTGCAGCTGGAGCTTCTGATGCCACTGTCACTGCTTGGGCTATGAAGAAGGGCAAAATACGGACTTAAGTAAATGTAATTGATTTTTAGAGGATCTAAATTTTTAATGTGTTTGGTTAATTTAAATAAACTGAGCCTGAATTCAGATTGACCACACAAATAGTTTGACTTTGCAATAGTAAGAAAGAAAAATGTATATATCAATCTTTATTATATTAGCCACACCTACACAAAACCCAAAAACACCCCCTCAATTTTCAACTACCTGTTACTTCTCTGTTCATAGAGTGATGTCAAATTAACATTTGAACTATAAGCCATAAGTGTAAAGATCACCTATAACTACTTTTAAATTAGTTTATAGCACTATTGGCTTTAGATCAGTTAATATACAGTAATAATATTCATAGTACATAGTACAGACCATACAAATTGTGTTTCATAATCAATGCTAGCGTTATCACTAACATTGGATGGCTAAATGGTTGCTAGGCTTGTGGCTATTGTCTGCTGTTTTTGCTGTAATGCAATTTCACACTCCCCCCATTAAATGTCATGAACTCTCATTGCAGTGTATTTAAAGTCTTATTTTAGTCCTTGCATGATGTTACAGAAGGTGATGTAACTCACCTGCAGTTATAACCCCAGTGGTTGGATTTGGGACACAGCCACTTGAGATAGCAGCCATCAGCACAAGCTGTGGAGTAAATGAACCAGTTGCGAGGTAAGTGTGTGTAACAGAGGGTTGACGGGAGATAAGTGTTCCACTGTTGTCACCAAAGTCCCAGGTAAAGGTAAGGTCAGACCCACTGAGGTACTTGCTGGGGTCATGGACACCAACGTTGAAGGTTACAGGCCGATTCTGGATAAAGCTCTGATCTGTCTGGTTAACATCACCAGTCTGTGACAGAGTCACTATGAATGGAATCTGATCTAAATTAGGAAACAAAAGAGTTCAGGGATTAATGGGTGCTTATGTCTAAAAATTCCTGTATGTGTATTTACATTAGATTTACCTGTAACATCTCTCTCATTTGTATTAGTGCTACTTCATACATCTTTAATATATGTTTTATTGATTCTATATGGCATAGAATTCTAGAATTATACTTCATGACAGCGGGAATATAGGGCACTGAGAATGGGAATAAGAGAATCCTGACATTAGAAATAAGGGACCATGGGAATACAGTAACCTCTATGATTTTAGAATGGGAATACTGAATGGCATAATATAGAATAGTGAAATATGGAACACTGGGAACAGGAATATAAAGTACTGGGAACATAGAACACTGCAAATAGGAAACTACTGTAGTAATAAATTGGAAATACAGGATACTAGTGAAATATGACACGTAGCTTGATGGAAATGTCAAACTCTACTAAATAAACACAGGAATACAGGACTCATAAAATATAAACTCATAGAAACATAGAGTGGTAACAATAATAAAACATGAGGCCCTGTTTGTTTATTTTTCATTGTAAAAATCCCACATTGTTGCTTTAATTCTTGATTAGATACAAAAAGCCTTTGCTACAATTAATACTACTACTGAAAATAAATCCATCTTCTATATTACAAACACACCCACACACCTGTGACAGAGAACTGTGTCGACGCATATCCAAGAGGAATAAACCTGTCTTTTCCTCGATAATGATAAATAACCACCTCCATGTTGTAAGAGCCCAGTGGTATATTGTCTGTTCCAATAGTGAGGGCAGAGGAAGGACCACCAGCCACCTGCCAATATCTACCTTCAGAGATGAAAGAAGGAGTCATGCAACAATGTTCAATATAATGTCTTAAGATATAAGATTATTTATCTGTGTTCCAATATTAGTTATTTCATTTTACATATTTAAAATGTTATGAATATGCATATCTTACCCCAAGTCTTCCACACAAAGATGAAGCGAGGTCGCCTTGCCAAAGTTGTAGTGAATGGTGTTCCATCAGGAAAAAATCCTGTCCATTCTTGGGTAGTGTTGAATTCTGGGTAAACATGTTCGCCCTTGGTGTACTGGGTTTCTGAAAGCAAATTAAAAAAGAAAATATATGTTGAGGGTAATCAGGAATTATCACTAGTTAAATATTAAGGTCAAGATTTTAGGCACTGAAGCAGTAAAGAATTTAACACTAACTGATCATAAATTCCATCAATTTGCATACAGTAGATATCACACTATAGATTTAATTTTCCCCACACAAGATATTACATGCTTAATGTTCACAGGAAATAAAATTATAGGATTCATCATGTTTTTTCTGTTTTGTAAAGGTTACTTTTACTTTATATGTGGTGCATGTGAAAATGCAAATATTTTTATAAAATATGTATAAAAGATTTTAGATTAAATATTTGAAAACTAAATCATTTAAAATGACAGAAAAGGCTTTATTAAAGTACTGTATTAATTGTGCTAACCATTAATAGTGCAGTTTTGGCTCCACACCACTGTCCCATTAGGCAGTACTGTTTGATTCCCAGGTGGAAGAACATTGATATTAAATGTTGTTTTGGCTCCGATCAGGGTTGGGGCGTCATTTTTTACGTCAAATGTTACCTGTCCACCTGTAAGAAATATTAGTGTGATTAAGCTATCTTGATCTTGAATACATTTCTGACTTTTACATTACAATTAATTTTGAACAGAGGATAAATGATAAATCAAAGATAATCAATATATCAACAGCTGTTAGTTATAAATGGTCACAATGATGTGATGTATACGTAGTAACCCGATCAAAAATGGTACATATGAATTGAAAGATTAATTTGAAGATATTTTTACAATTTACAAAGTAATATTCTGGTTCAATACATAAAATACATTACAATCAGCTCAGCCCCACACCTTTCCAACAGTCCCTGTATCGAGGGTCACCATCTCTCCACACTGGGTACATTCGTGAATTCCATGAACGGTAGCGTGTAAAATGGGTTCTGGCACCTGAAAGAAAAAAACAATACAGTCAGAAATTGCTGTAGTGAAATTGTGATACAGTGAACAGATGAGACACACTGATTTTGAATTTGTAATGGAGAGAAGAAATGCAAACTTCTCTGTACATTTGTCTTTTAAAATTCACAGTTCACAAATTAGATTATATAGAGTAAATTATATAAAGAATCTTTAAAAGTCTGTGAAAACTATCCATTTTCTAATAGAATCTTTCAAGTCCTGTAGCGACTCTGCCTTCAGATTATACATTGACCTAAATGAATGTGATTGGATAACACACAAGATCCCTGACAAACAAACCAATGTGACACTAGACAACAGAAGAGTATGTGTACAAATTGATGCATGGGTGTCTACAGCATAATTCTATGATCCTTAGGAAGGATGTTGGTAAATTGACTGGCAATGACTATGAATGAGAATTAATTGGGGCAAAAATTTAAACAGAAAGGTACAGGTAATAATAGTCTCATGTATATATTTTTGCTTAATGATAAAGAAACAGCTTATTAATTTTGATTCGAGAACTACTTTTTAAAAACACATTTTTGGTTAGAATTCAATCGTTTGATTGAAAACATTATGCATTCATAATAGAGCATTCTCATTAGACAGGGTGATTATTCAGACACTTCAGTAATTTAGATGAATCATAAAGTTAAGAGAAGAAAAAGAGGGATGAAAGAAAAACAAAAGCTGAAGGGGGGAGGGGGACGGGGACACAACATGTTCCCGGCTGTGAGAGTCACAAGTCATGTCCAATCCTTTTCTATCCTTCTCATGTGATTCTCAGATGACTGCTTACATTCATAATCCCAACTTTAGGAATAAGAAAAGCCTAATACAACCAACTGAGATATATATATATATAGTGTGTGTGTGTGTGTGTGTGTGTGTGTGTGTGTGTGTGTGTGTGTGTGTGTGTGTGTGTGTGTGTGGTGTGTGTAAAAAAAGAAAATCATGAATAAAATGAAATAAATACAAATACAAACAAAAAATATCTTAAAACTTTTGTAAAAAATTTGCCAAAAAGTACAAATAACAATAAAATCACAATTGTAACAATACAATTTGCTATATCTCACTGATTTTAATCATATCAGTGTTAATTACAAATTAATTAGAGCTTATTGTCAGCTTTGCATCTTTGGGTGTGCAATAAATAAAATGCATAGAGATGTAATGAATACAATATATATGATGCATCTTTTAATATAGAATGATTGAAAGAAATAATACTGGATTCTTTTTTGCTCTTGTCTATTGATTAACAAGAACTGTAGCTTCTGTTCTGGTAACATACAGTTTTGTAATGTAAGCATTATAGATTTGAACTTATATAAAAAAATATATTTTATTTAGTGATACTCACTTGAAATTGCAGCCAAAGAGAGGGTCAAACCCAGGACTGTAAGAGCTGTTCTCATTCTCCAAGTCTTCCCCCACCCAACAGGTTCAATCCTCAACAATTCTTGAAACGCAGCCCAAGTCAAGAACTTTGAGGAGTGCCAAACCTTTTTTAAATGAGCCTGAGCCTTTTTAATCAACCAAAACTCCTGACTCTGACATCATTCACTGGATTATAAATGGAGACTCCACCTATTGCCCAAAGGATTAAGATAATCGCAAATTTTATTTTTGCATTTTAATAGCAAAAATCAGTCGCAGGAGGTGTTAAGACTGGATTGGATCAAGTTTGACTAGGGAATTAATAGCGCAGAGAAAAAGAATGAATGGTCCCAGCTAGGTTGGTGTAATTGGGCTGAATGGTACATACAAGTAAAAAAAAAAAATTTACTTGAACACTTTGTTTATTATTAAATATACACTCAGTGCATATTTATTCTATTCTATTTTATATTTCATCTTTCTACAAGTTTAACACACAGGAGGTGTTTGGCCTGAAATATTAGCATAGATCCACAAAAGTTAGTATGTATTCATAAACAATTACAGAAATGGCTTAATAAGAACTACATTCATAGGAATGGACACTATATTTAAATAAATAAATATATAAAAATAAAGTTATAGATATAAATTCTGCAAATTGTACCTGGTTTCTTTTTTTATATTATTCATGTTAATGTTCCATTCAACTAATAGCCATCATGTTAAAAGTGCAAAGGCTGTAGCCAAATCAAGAATGAGTGAAAGAATAAAAAAAAGTTGTCATGGTGTGCTGATACTATAAAAATATACAAACAAAAACTAGAAAAATCAAATGTAATAAATAACAAATACATTCATTCATTCATTCATTTTCTCCCGCTTATCCGTAATTCGGGTCGTGGGGGCAGCAGTCTAAGCAGGCCCCCGCCTTCGACTGCTGCCCAATCCTCACAGCACCGTCCCTTACGGTCCCTCCTGCAGGTGGTGAGCCCACGGGAAGGCAGCCCCACGTCACGCCGACGTCACGGACCTTGATATTTCCCTCGTAAGGGACACCCGGAGCATAGAGGGTTAAGGGCCTTGCTCAAGGGCCCAAGAGTGGCAGCTTAACAAATACATCAACAATGCAATTTGTGCAAGGTATGTTAAACTGAGGCAATGAAAATTTTATTTTCCAAATAAATGTGCAGGGTTGCAATACAACAGTCTTGGTTGCTTGCATTAATGTAACACACATGAAATAGAAGTGCAGAGTTTACATTAATAAAATCTAAGTGTTTATGGAGGAAATTAGAGATAATGATGGGTCATTGATATTGTTGACAAGGTCAGTTGCGGAAGGAAAGAAACTCTGTTTTTTTTGGTGTTTGGGCTCAGCCACAATCGTAGCTGCCAGCTTCAGGGTCCTGAAAGTGTACAAGTTGTGTAAGATGAAAATTGTAGGCAATCACCTTCTTAGCAGAATGAATGACATGCTGCAGTCTGCCTATGTCTTTATCAGTGGCAGCAGTGTTCTAGATGGTGATGGAGGATGTGGGTATAGACTCAATGATGGAGGTGTAGAAGTGCACCATCATTGACTTTGGTAAGTTGAACTTCTTCAGCTGATGCACGAAGTACAATGTCTGGTGTGCTTTTTATATTCATAGAGCTGATATCTAGCTCCCACTTGAGGTCCTGAGAGAAGATGGTTCCCAGGAAATGGAAGTAGTCTACAGTGTCGGCAGCTGAGTCACACAGAGTGACAGGGGAGAGGGGGAGGGGGCTGTTGTTTTTTTACAATTCTGAAACTATTAGGTCTTTATGAAATAGTGTTTAATAAAAAAGAGTACTCTAATTCCAGTTTGGAAATAGAAAGTCCCCAAGTTTCCCATTTATGATTTGCTTAACTGCATGAGTAATATATTTGTTAAAGTTTGAGCACTTAAACGCAAATGTGCTCATCAAAATACATGTATTCACAGACAATTAGGAACAGTGGCAAAACAAAACAAAAAGGTTATGAATAGTCATCGAATTAGGAATGTAAATATACATGTGTACTGAAGTAAAAGTAAGCTTTCACTAACATGCCACCAAAAAGTCCAACAGTGATCAAAAAGTCCAGCATTATAGTTTTGTTTTCTTGCTTATATGGCAAAGGGCATGTATATTACCTAATGTATGTGTTAATTTACATGCCCTTTGCCATATAAGCAAGAAAACAAAACTATAATGCTGGACCTTTTGATCACTGTTGTAATAGTGTAATAGTTAGGTGTAATAGTTAGGTGTCCACAAACAATGGTGTGGCATGCTATACCAGCAATTATAGCATGCCACACCATTGTTTGTGGACACCTAACTATTACACCCCTATATGGGTTTTCCCAAACTGCACACAATTACCCTGAGCAGTGGTCCACAAGCGTTTTTGCATCATTGACCAGTTTCACGCAATATAATTTTTCCACAATCCTGGGGTGGGGTTGTCATAATACACAATAATGTGCATATGATATCATATAGTACATATTATAGGATTAAATTATTACACACACACACATTATATATATATATATATATATATATATATATATATATATATATATATATATATATATATATATAAAATTATTAATTTAAATACAACTTTAAAAAATCTTTGTGTGGCACAAAACCAAATGATCCATGGTCCAGTATAGGATTGCAGCCCATTGGTTGAGGACCCCTGATCTAGAGTCTCTTTGTGTACTGCACCTTTTTACTTTTTTATTGGGGCATAAACAATAGTGTTGTGCAGGTAGCTTTCCAGCAGGCTTTATTATAACAGGAGGGGGACTAAATCTGAAATGGAATTCACATATGGCTGTGATGGTTATGTGTCCACAGACTTTTGGTCATATAATGTATACATTTCTACAGAGTTTGAAAACAGTGTGATTGTCTGAGGTTAAAGCGTATTGTGTTAAAAGATTTTGCACCTTGCATATACAAAAAGAATGTAAAGGCACCATTCTACAGACATCTATGCATCTTTGCTTTTTTTATTCTAGTAATTACTTTAACTAACCTCATTGGAACCTTAAAAGAAAAATCAAGCTCAGTAACACATGCCTTAGTGTATTGTCATGTTAGCCTATGTACACAAAAACAAACATGTAACAAAATTTATTACACCAGTAATATATATGACATAGCATCATACTAATATATTATTTATCATATTCAACCTCATATTCATACTAATTATTCTAAATACTTGGAGCTGTGGTGATAATGGCTCAATGTGTCTGCAAGGTTTTGAAATGAAGAACTCCATTATATAGAGTGAGGAATGTGGGATATGTGTCTCTGAGTCATGCTGCTTGAGAAGTCTTGCGGTGAAACCCTAGAGGCTGAAAAGAAGCAGGTCACGAGATGAGAGTCTGTCGAGGTCCATCAATGGTCTCTTTCATCATTTCACATTTTGCTCTCTATCTTTCTCATGCAAAACATTTTCATCTAACATTTAGTATTAGTTAGTACATCTATTTTACCTCATAGAACTGAAAATAAATAATATATATTTTGCAATCCCTATACCATAATTCACGCATGTCCTGTATGTCCTTGTTGACTACCATTCATTCCCAATTTGTTGTTATAGTAATGCTGCACTTCTGTGAAGCCTCTCTACAAGATTATTGTTGTGTCGGCACAGGTTTTTTCCCTAAGGAGAATTCTTTAAGTTACAGCATACATAGGCATTTTATACAAATGTGTGCTACAGTGGGAGCAGCTTAGGGAAGAACAAATGTGATCAAATGGCTACACACATTTGACCAAACAGTGTGCATATATTACACTATACATTTATTCAAATTACGTAATTATGCAATTACTAATCTGCCATAGATTATCTGAAATATTCAAAAATACATCCGTGTCGTGTACGTGTTATTTATGTAATACAGAAAGAGAGAGAGAGAGAGAGAGAGAGAGAGAGAGAGAGAGAGAGAGAGAGAGAGAGTGTATCTCACAAAAGTGAGTACACCCCTCATATTTCAGCAACCATTTTATTATATGTTCTCAAGGGACAATACTATAGAAATTAAACTTGGATATATTTCAGAGTAGTCAATGTGCAGCTTGTATAGCAGTATAGATTTACTGTCGTCTAAAAATAACAAGTGTCAATATTATGTGTGAGCACCATTGATATCTAGCACTGCCATTGATATCTAACCCTCCTGGCATAGAATTCACCAGTGCTGCACAGGTTACTGCTGGAATCCTCCAAAATGACATCATAAGCTGCTGGATGTTAGACACCTGCCACTTTTCCACCTTCTGCTTGAGGACCAACAGGTGCGGAATAGGGTTTAGGTCTGGAGACATACTTGGTCACTCCATGATCTTCACCTTCAGCAAGGCAGTTGTCATCTTGGTAGTGTGTTTGGGGTCGTGTTCATGTTGGAAATCTGCCATTTGGCCTAGTTTCTGAAGGAAGGGCATCAAGTTCTGCTTCAGAATGTCACATTACACATTAAAATCAATGTTTCCCTTAATTAAACCACAGCTTCCCAGTACCAGCAGCACTCATTCAGTCCCAGACAATGATGCTACCACCACCATGCTTGACTGTAGGCAAGACACAATTTTTTGTTACTCCTTACCAATGTATTGCCACACATGCTGGACACCATCTGAGCCAAACAAGTTTATCTTAGTCTCATCAGACCACAGGACATGGTTCCAGAAATATATGCTCTTGGACAGGTTGTCTTTAGCAAACTGTTTGCAGGCTTTCTTGTGAGCCAGCTTCAGAAAAGGCTTTCTACTGGGACGACAGCCATGCAAACCGACTTGTTGCAGTGTGTGGTGTATGTTCTGAGCACTGACATGCAGACCTTTAGCTTCTGCAACCTCTAAATCAATGCTGCAGCACTCATGCATCACTTTTTTTTTTTTTAAACCAGCTTCTGCACCTGATGCACAGCACGAGAACTCAACATCTTTGATTGACCCTTGCGAGGCCTGTTCCGAGTGAAACCTGTCTTAGAAAACGTGGGTATGACCCTGACCAGTACTGTAACTCAGTTTCAGGATGTTACCGATCTTATAGCCTAGACCATCTTTGTGGAGAACAACAATTCTAATTCTGAAATCCTCAAAAAATCTTTGACATGAGGTGCCATGTTGAACATCCAGTGGTCAGAATAAAAGAATTGTACCTAAAGCACCAAATTTGCTCAAACTGCTCAAATACAATTTACACAAATTTGTATGGTCTTGTCAAGTAGACAAAAACATGATGAATAGGATGTGTGGCCTTTCATGGTTACATAATGTACAGTCACTTTTGTTGCCAGCTATTTTGACAATAATGGCTGTATGTTGAGTTTATTTTCAGAGGATAGTAAATCTGTACTGTTATACAAGTTGCATATTGAATACTCTAAAATGTGTCCAAGTTTCAGTTGTATAGAAATTTCAAATCTATATATAAAATGGTTGCTAAAATGTGAAATAAAATAGGAAGTACGTTTTCTTTATTAGAGATCAACACTAAATATACAAGAGAAAATAAGAGAGGTCTCTTAAAATGAACAAGTAATTTGTTTCCTTTTTAGAAAAATGTACATACATATACAAGTGATAAAGTTATAGTTATAAAAAGTCGGAATTGCGAGAATTAAAGTCATAATGGCGAGAAATAAGGTTTAAGGTTTTTTACTGTCAATGCCACTAAATGTGCGAACACAGATAAATCAAAATACTGTTTCTCCTTTTTCTTCAAGTGTTTACATTGTCAAAGCAATGATTTCAATGTGTGTGTGTGTGTGTGTGTGTGTGTGTGTGTGTGTGTGTGTGTGTGTGTGTGTGTGTGTGTGTGTGTGTGTGTGTGTGCGTGTGTACTAGCCTGTAAAATATACTGTACTGTGCATATAATAGTCTTTCTTAAATTCATTTTATGTAGATAAATGCTTTGAGTCTGTTTTTGGTAAATAATTTAGTGGGTGATGATGGCCTCTATCACAAATTCACACTAATAGCAATTCTGTTTTTATTATATAATGTATTATATAATACAATTTTTTTTTTTTTAAACTGCAAATAAAAATTTAATCATGAACATGATTCATTATTAATTAATAAAACCATCTAAAACCACCAAAATACAATTTTATAGTATTTAAAAAAATATTAACATTCAAAGCAATATTTGCATGTTAAGGAAAGGGATTCACACACACACACACACACACACACACACACACACACACACACGCACACACACACGCACATACACACGCTTCACAGGGTCATTAGCTGCACATGTGACTTTTCATGTGCTGATCATCCAAATAGTTCATCTTGCCCTTTCCATTCACCCTATAAGGCACCTGATCAACCTCACACAGTCTCACACAAGCATTACCACACACACACACACACACACACACTCACTCACATGTGCAACTTTCTTTCTCACACACAGCTAACCGCAACTGAAAAGCCTCATATACCTCATGTGACCACAAGTTGGTTAATTACTGTAAAGTGTATGTCCAATAAATGATTTTGATGAAATCAAGTATATATCAGACTGAATATGTTATTTTACATGGACTGTTTATTACTATTTATTCATTAAAAAATTTTCATCAGAATCATGATTTAACTAGAGCTTATCCTGCAAACTCTGGACACAAACTGAATGGGAGGTCAATCTATTCACATGCTCATTTATAGGAGGTGGGAAGAACTCTCTGGAATGACCCTCTGAGTAAAAGTCCAATATCCTAACCACTGAGCTATGATGCTATACAGAGAATTTGCACACAAAAAATCTGATTACATTTTTAAATGCATCCTGCATTTATTTTTTGTGCCTAAAGGTTTACCATCTATAAAGTCTTGCATTTAAACACAACTCTGCAGAGTGTGAATTAGTTTAAGCATTACAGGAACAGGTAGGTCTTCACCCGTTGCTTGAAGTCTCTAGAGGAATTTTATTCCACCATCTCATTGCCAAAACACAGAAGAGCCTTAAAGTATACTTACCTCTTACCCTGAGAGAAGGTGGTACCAGTCGAGCAGTGCTAAAGGATCTCAGGTAGCGTGGTGCAGTGCAAGGAGCTGAGGTAAGAGGGTGCTGGTCCTTTTGGCTTTGTAGGGAAGCATCAGTGTTTTAAATTTGATGTGTGCATCTACCGAAAGCCAGTAAAGAAATCGCAGCAGTGGGGTGGTGCAGGTTGAACACAAGTTACGCAGCTGTGTTTTCATTTGCAGATCAGTTGTAGTCAACAAATAGAGTTTAAAGGTCGACCTGCGAGCAGACAGTTGCAGAAGTTCAGTCTTGAAATGACAAGAGACTGAACAAGCACCTGTTCAGCCTGTGTGGACAACAATGGTTGAATCCTTCTGATGTTGTAGAGATGCAACCCGACAAATACGAGACACATTACCAAAATGTGAGGAGAAGGACAGTTGATTGTCTATAGTTCCCCCATGGTTGCAAACGGTGGCTAAACAGAGTTATGAAAGTTATTCTGAGACCCTGACTTGGAGATGATTTAGCTTGGATGACCAGTTCGGTTTTGCTGGGGTTGAATTTTAGTTGATGAGCACTCATCCATGAAGAAATGCCCATCAAGCATGCCGAGATCCAAGTGGAAGCTGTGGTATCTGATAGAGGGAAGGAGAAGATGAGTTGACGGTAATCAGCATAGCAGTGGTAAGAAAAACCATGTGAGGATATAAACACCTAGAGAGTGAGGCACCTGAATGTAGACATGAGAGTCTTATGGCTTATGGTTGAGAGTCGAATGCTGTTGAAAGGTCTAGAAGGATGAGTACAGATGACAGTTCGGATGATCGAGCAGCATGTAGTTTCTCAGTGATCACCAAAAGTGCCTTCTCTGTAGAGTGTGCTGCTTTGAAGCCAATCTGGTTTGGA
This sequence comes from Silurus aristotelis, assembly GCF_946808225.1. NCBI lineage: Eukaryota > Metazoa > Chordata > Actinopteri > Siluriformes > Siluridae > Silurus > Silurus aristotelis. Next base: position 11,077,859 of record NC_139601.1, on the reverse strand, counting down.
TCTTGGAGCTTATTCTGTGACAGATTGAATGAAATGAGAGAAGTAATATTTAGTTGTAGTTGTAGTCTGTAGTTGATGTCCGATGGATCTAGAGTAGGTTATTTCAAGATGGAAATAACGCTTGCACACTTGAAGGTAGTTGGCACATGGCCGGATGCTAAGGACCCATTGATGATCAGGGAGATGAACGGCAGGATCTCTTGTAAGATGGTCTGAAGTGTAGTTGAAGGGATGGGATCCAGCGGGCAGGTGGTGGGATTGCAAGATTGAATGACTTGCAGTATCTCTTCTTCTGCTATGGTTGAGCAACTTGACAGCAAAGAAGTAGGGGATTTCTGGATGTGTAGTGTAGGCATATTCAGGGAGGAAGTAAAGGTCTGGCAGATTTCCTCAATCTTCTTATCATAGAAGGAGGCAAAGTCTTTGGCAGTCAGGCTGGATGAAGCTGGTAGAACAGGGGGTTGAGTAGTGAAGAGATGTTGTGGAACTTAAAAAGAATCTTGTGAAGAGGCCTCAAGCTTGTCCTTGTAGAAGGCAGTCTTAGCAGAAGTCACATCCAAAGAAAATGAGGTCAGAAGTGCACGGTAACATGCGAGGCCTGCGCCGAATTGGGATTTTTTTCCAATTCCTCTCCGCTGATCTAAATTCTCATACTTTAAATTCCTGCGCAAAACTTCTGACAGCCATGCGGCAGGACAAGAAGTCTTCTTGGGTTTAGTAAGGAGGGGACAGAGGAGGGGAAAGAGAGAAGATAAACATATCAGTGGCAGAGTACAAGGATAGAGAGGAAAAGGAGTCAGAAACATATAGAATACTGGAAGCAACAGAGAAGGGAGAGATTTAGTGGAGGTTACAATGGATAAGAGAAAATTGCTGGAATTTGTTTTTAGGTAGGATACGGAAAGTAATTTTAAAGGAAACCAGGTGATGATCAGAAATAAAATGTATAATTTCATATACTCTCTAACTGTATGAGCAACATTGCTTGATACAGGTAAAACACAGGTTACCAAAATTATTGTAAATATTAACAACAATAAAAAAATGCAGGTGACATACTGAAACAGACTTTGCAGACTTAGACATTGCCACACAAAGTTTACATCTTTTCGCTAGTTTCAGTGTGCAATTACTAATGTTTGCCTTTGTAGTAGAAAATATATTTACTTGCTAGTAGTAGGACTTTGGTTCAAAAACTGTGCCGGTTCTGTGTAATTATCAAAAGCCAGTGTCACAGGCCAGTAGTTATTATATTACTGTAGTACAGTCATAGTTTAATTTAGATTCATGAGAATGACTTCATTACCTCATATAAATTGCCATTTCTTTCCAGTACATTTGCACTTTGAATAACTTAATCATTTTGCTTGACCAATACAGAATTTCCCAAACTGTAATAAAAAAATATAGTCTGCAGTGTGCAGCTTAATGTTACTTAAAAAACATTTTAAAGAAATGTATATCAATCAAATGCATGTACAATGTAAAACAAGTAATTCACTTTTAGATTGATTGAGATTGATGACTTTTAAATTAACTAAGCTCTACAACATCATACTTCTCTGTTACGAACAAAAACTAAATCTAATTAAAAACTTTTTTTTTGTTGAGACCATACGGTGGAATCCCAGCAAAGCCACAGCTATCTGCAAAATCGCCCATAATTTATTTTCTTTGTCAGCAAGCTTGATACTAGCAATCATTTGCATCTGTGAGCTTATTTATACAAAACAAGACATACAGTATAGTGTTTTTCTCTTAATGTGTTACACTGCCCTGTCAGCATAAGCAGCAGTTTACAAATAGGCCTGCACTCATGTATTTCAGAGAAAACATGCATTAGCCTTTACCCATGCCAGGTAAGCCAAATTTCACCTAACTAATAGGAGGTAGTAGTTAGTAGGTGAGAAGTGGCAAGATCAGTAATCAATTTTGAGAACAAACCTTGACTTCTTCATTCATGCTTGTCAGTTTTTCGGTGCATCAAACTCTGTGAGGTGAGGACACACCCTGAATAAGATACATTCCACAGGGCACCATGCACACACATTCACATTTGGGGTTAATTTATCATAGCTAATTAACTTACTCCTACTCTGCAGATTTAGAATGAAATTATACAAAGTTCATGAAAAAAGCAAACAGTCGATTATTCATAATATGCTCAAAAGCCATGTCATCTGACCCGGATTTCAACCAGATTAGTATTTTTATGACCAAGAAAAAAGGTTTATATATATATATATATATATATATATATATATATATATATATATATATATATATATATATATATATATATATATATATAAAGCTCAAATACCACTGACTGACTCACTCACTCATCAAATCTCAAAAACCACCGCACGGATTGCAATGAAATTTGGAACATACCTTCCTCTTGGGTCTTAGGTGCTCACTAAGAAAGGGTTTTGAAAAATTCGGCCTGGATCGTGGCTAACTCGCGGAAAACGCGATTTCTCACGCATTGTAAATTCTTTGAAATAACATTACGGATCCTAATGAAACTTACTACATTGTTTCTTATTAGATGTTAGATGCACGATAAAAATTATTTTCACAGTAGTTTGCCCTGTATTGGTACAACAAAGGGGTAGTACGTTATTTGTTGACGTTACGTTCTGATCTCTGATCATCCAGTCCTGCTCAGTGCTTACTGCTTATTGCCATATTGCTTAGCGTTCTGCCTTCCGTAGCGAAGCACGGGTACTTTCAGCTAGTTTATTATATAATAAATAACATTGGCAATGCTCACACACAAATACTATAGACAGCACATTATTCGTTAAGATGAAAATCTGTACAAGATATTTCATGTGCAAAAAGACTTTTAAAAAAAGTACTGTTTAAAAGTCTTAGGCATATGCAAAAAATGTTGTAAAGTAATAATAACCTTAAAATCATGAAAAAATTTTATGCTTATGAAAAAAGTCCATATTTGGTGTGGCAACATCTGACATGTTGGAGATAAGATTTGTAAGATAATATCTTACTTTCAAACATTTTTTCTTTGCAAGATAATGTTTGGGATATTTTTTGTACACAATCTGTAAATCATAGAATAATAATATGCACAAAATAGATTTGCACAAAATAATTTTAAGGTTAATAAATGTCTAAAACAAGGGTTAATTTGGCATTTCAATGCTAAGACTATAATATCATGAAAATATGCTCTTCAAATTGTTTTTGTACTTTTGAATAACAGTCCTTTATACTTCTTAGCCTATGCGACATAGTGTCAGCATACTTGGCTGATCCAAATTGTAGCTGATTTAACAGCATTTAACATTACAGAAGAAATGGAGTTCCCCTTCAGCAACTCGAGCTGTGTCAACAACGCTTTGGGAATGCTTCTGTGTTGTCCATGCTCTGAATTACATGTGTAATCAGTCCAATGGAAAGCGCGGCGTCACCGGCTGTGTAACGTCACAAAAAGAAAATTATTAAAAAGCACATCGAGTGAAACCGGTGCTAGCTTCTGTTTGTTCAGTATGCGCTCTATATGTGTTTGTCATATGGTAAGTGGTAAATGTCTAAAAAAAATAAGAAAATAAAAGCAAGCAGCAAGAGAAAGCACTCTTTTCCTGTGTGTTGCTTGCTTGGGAGCTTTCTGACATGTACTTAAGTAAAAAGTAGTTATTACTTTTACCTGTTTTAGTGTCACACTGGTAACTGGACCTTACATCATGTGGATGGATAAATGGATGGATGGATGGATGGATGGATGGATGGCTGGATGGATGGATGGATGGATAGATGGATAGATGGATAGATGGATAGATAATTATTGTTATTGCATTGTACAGGGAACCTTTGCTATGTTTCCACACGGACAGTTATTGAAGTGAAACTGGAGAAACTGCATCTCTTCAAGTCAAGTCAAGAACCATAGACATTTTACAGATTTGAATGATGTATTGTTTTTATCTGTACGATCAATAAAGACAGTAATTTGAGTTCGTTTCGCCATTATGAGGGAAAAACCCACAAAACCGGATTTGGTGTTTGGTTTGAGACTTAGCACAGAAATTAAACAAATCTTTACTGATTAAAAATGTATTTTTCGGTGGAGTTTATTTCTTTATTTTATATCGAAGTAAAGATAGGATGTCGTTAATAATTGTATGTTTTGCTGAAGGTTTTTATTTCGCCTCTTTCATATTTGGTTATTTATTTATGTATTTATATATTTTTTTTAAATGGTTAAAACAGAAATTAGCGCTGAATTGATAGCGCTTTAATACAATTTCGTGCCGTTTAAAATAATTGTTAATTTGACAGCCTAATATATATAAATAAAACCAAAACGAATTAAAAAAGTTGTTACCTGATGAATGTGTCCAGTCATGTTTACATCACTGACTCCCTCTGTCTCATCCACGTTAGCTTTACCCTCTTGTTGCTTTCTGCCCTGCTCATTCTTAGCTTCATAAACTAGTCTATGTCTGTGGTGAGTGAGAGACAGGACATTATACACCAGTGGATTGAAAAAAAACGCACAATAACAGGAAATCTGTTGGTGGGCTGAAATGGGCACGCAGTGAAAATAAAAAATATTGACATTTCACCAAATCAATGGATTAAAACTAAAGTAACGAGCCGGTTTTAAAAATGTAAGAAGTAAAAAGTACAGATATTTGTGTAAAAATGTAATGAGTAAAAGTAAAAAGTTGTCTGAAAAATAAATAGTGGAGTAAAGTACTGATACCAAAAAAATCTACTTAAGTATAGTATTTGTACTTCGTTACTTCACACCTCTGCGGGTCAGTGCCCCAGGTTGAAGAGACGCTGGCTAGCTATCTCTCCCCAGGTGTCTCATTGTCACTTAAAACCCTGGCGCTGCCCACCAAGCCCCTTCAGAATACTTTGGTGCCAGTGGGCAAGGCTAATGCCTCACAGTGTTGCAGTGTTGCCTATCAAGCTGACCTGCTGCGAAAGCTGGATGTGGGGGGCATCTCGGGCAGCCAAGAGGTTCAGGAGTTTCACCATCTGGCAGACCTGGCTGTGAGGGCCACTAAAGAGACCGCTGGGGGCGTTGGACAGTCTATGGCCACCCTCCTGTCTGCTGAAAGGCATCTATGGCTCACCGTGGTGAATCTTTCCAACAGGGGATTGCTGGATGCTCCTCTAGTGGCAACAGGCCTATTCGGTGACTCCTTCAATACAGTTGTCGACAGGTTTCAGGAGGCCAAGAAACAGTCGGCGGAGATTCCAAGATCCACCGAGCACCTCCCGGCCTGGGAGGTTTAGAAACAGAGCATCGCTAGTCGTACTCCCCTTACTAGGGACCCTGTGCCGGATGCTCTGGGCTAAAGTCATGGTCTTATTTTCAATAAGAGGACTTAGGTCAAGAAATTCTGACACAGGATATTCTGGTGATTTTGCCTCCTTATACAGTGCCGGCCCTGGCACCCTCAGGTTCAGTGAGTGCCCTCCTCGGTTTCTGCCCGGTACCGTAGTGGACCTGGAGGACTTGCCGACTCTCAGGAGGCCCCTAGAGCTGCACCAGGCTGTAGCTCTGGCTCTTGGCTTACCAGAGGTCAGTCGAGTGAATGATTCCCTTAAGAGACTACCTGGCAGCCTGGGAAGCTTTGCCAGATGTGTCTCGGTGGGTCCGGACTGTAGACAGATTCTGGTCTCTCCACCGAGGTTATGGACACCATTCTCCAATCCAGAGCTCCCTCCTCGGGGAGGTCATACACTGCAAGATGCCCCCTGTTCACGGCATGGTGCGATCTGCACCAATTGGATCCAGTTAACTGCCCGGTTGGCCCAATGCTGGAATTCCTTCAGGAACAGTTTGCCAAAGGGGTTGAGTTATGCCCCACTTGCAGGGCAGTCGCTGTGTAGAAACCCATTGGGGATGCGTTTTTTCTGCCATGCCCGGAGGTTGAGACACAACCTACAACCTAGAGTGCATAGCATGGGACTAGGAAAAGCTTAAGACTGTGTCCTGTGTGAGCACTGTGATTAAGTCTGTGGAGCAAGTTAGAGCAGCTGTTCCTCTGCTATGGCCCTCTGAGGAGAGGTCTCCCTGCGAACAAGCAGAAGCTCAGGAGATGGATTGCGGATACTATTTAATTTTCTCATACGAGTCCTCTGGTCACCCCGCTCCGTTCAGGGTCAGAGCACATTTTACCTGGAGTATGGCTACCTCTAAGTCTTGGTCTTCTGGAGTTTCTCTCCAAAACTTTTGCAACTGATTACACATGTTATTGAAAGCGTGGACAATGCGGAAGCATTCCCAAATCATTGTTGATGCAGCGTCTTGTTCCCTTGGGGAACCATGGTTACATACGTAACCTGGAGACGGTGTGTGTTTTCCCAAAACAGTCAAAAAAGATTAACATTTATTTTCAAAATTGGGAGCTTAACTCTCCTGTTTGTACTTACCACTCCTGTTTTCTGCACAGGCAGACAGCTGAAACTGAAACACTTTGTGACTCATGAACTTCACATACTCAAATCAGCAGGAATTAATCAAGCTCTCAAACACACTTTTGTTACTGCACATAAATATGTGGTTTAAAATGACTTATTTGTGTTCATCCCCACAAGTTGTGTTTAGCTCTGTGAGTCAGATAAATATCCTGTAAGCTTTATGGTGTGACGGCAGCAATGTGGACTCGGGGGTTTTGAGGAAAATAAATGCTGAGGATGGCAAATTTAGTGGCCATGATTCATTACAATACTTTTTTGAATGATGCAGATATTCAGCTAGTGAACTCTGCAGTGCCCTGGACAATACAGTGATAAGTTGGTTGTAAGAAAACACAGCCTGTTGATATGAAGCATTGTACAAATTAGAAAAAGCATTCTCCCTGTGGCAGACCACACAGAAACAGACCTCCCCATTTGGATTGTGTGCAAGTACAATACTGCTGCGTGACCTTTATTACTTCCATCTAGCAATTACAGAAATACATGAAGACTAATCACCAGATTTTTTATAACGATGATCTGAGGCTGTATATTCCAAGAGTATATTCCATGAACACATATATCCTTGAATACTGACTTGTACTTCTGTATTTTGCTGCCATGTTTAAGGAGGGAGATAGCATACAGAGACCCAGAGCAGTTGATTTACCTCCATCTAGAGGCAGTTGGCTCACAAACCTGCCTAGGCTCACTTCCAGCTTTTTGTAGATCAACTGCAGAACCATGGGGAAGAGGAAGGAGAATAAGTGTTCAGATTCTGCTTATCTAGTTCCACTGTACGTTTTAGTGTTGACCTGCAGCTAGCATACACAAACCCACTTGAACATAGCTTGTTAATGAGGTCAGTCCAGTCTATATATGCAGAAAAATCAGTAAAACATGCACTGCATGAAACCTAAAGAAATAGTTTTGGGATACAGGGAACAAAGAGTCTAGCAGAGAAGAAGAAATTGTATAAGCTAGAATCAGAAGATTAGAAGCTTCTGTTTATTCTCTGTTGGAGCAGTAATGCAGATTTTTTTGGGTGGTTGAACAGGTGGATTGAACTCAGCTATGGCTTAACTGTGGCTATTCTGCAAGTCTGAACATACAGAGAGGTTTAAATAATAGCACAAGTCACATATGGAACCTATTTAGTAATGACGCTTGGGTAGTTCCGTTTGTTTAAGTATGGGTTTTCTTGTCGAGTTCCATGGTGGAGGCTGGAGCTGCGCTTCATGGAAATTACAGCCTTAAAGACCAAATCAAACAAGCAATGCGAATGCAGCTACTTTAGCTGAAGTCACAGTGGACTGAGCATAATGTGTGGAAATAAACCTTTTTCAGTTGGCAACAAGGAACAGACAACCATTCCACGTTTCTGTGAGTCGTAACACGTGGACACAAGCGCTAGTAAATCTCTCTCTCAGAGCTCCCTGGCTCTGTAGTCTTCCTGCCTTTTCTCTGCCAGATAAAAACATTGGCTCAGGTTTCCTGGAACTCATTTACGAAAGTTTCCGTCAAAGAGAAATGGACTGTTTGCGTAAATCAGTGCAAAACCAGGTTTATGCTTTTGCTCTCTCCAACTGGCGAGGCGGCATGTGGAGGAGTGTACCAAGGAGTGTGTAACATTTTGCAGCTGTTCATTTCTTGTGCATAATCGCTTGTAGTCATAGGAAATGCATCACTGCAGCTCAGCAGATTGCGGATGACTCACTGTGCTCTTTAACATATAAACCGCTGGAAGAACCGTTCACTTCTTTAGGCTGCACATTCTGACTGGCTCTTCTGTCTACCCAAAAAACACTGGAGTATTTGTCCAACTTTGGATTATTGAAAAAATGAAAACCGTGCTTTTACCAGTATTGCTTTTTACAGTCTTCTATGCAGTGTCCTCTTCAGTACTGCAGAGACGGATGGAATTTGATGAGGCAATGGTGAGAGAATAACTTTTGAGGTGTAATGTTTTGGATATCATTACTGCCTTACATGATTGTTAGAGTGTTTGCATGAGTATTGGTAGATGAGTTGTGCAAGCAATTATGCTTAGAAGGGTATCTCTCACAAGGACAAGGTTCTCTCTCATGTGTGTATGTGCAATCCAGACTTACCTGAGGCGGTTTGGCTACCTCGACACTCCACTCGACAAGGAATCACAGGCTGATGTAAGCGACGAGGCTATTAGAGAAGCCCTGAGGTAACACAACAAAAATGCTTGAATTTCCCAGTGAACATAAATACTATAACCGTAATTAGCATTGGGACATCAAAAAGACTAACAATCAATAATGAAATAATTATTGGGGAAAAAACTTGACAACAATATTATTATAGTATTTAAACAGATAATTTACATTCATGGTTATTGGCAGATACCCCTACCAATTATAGTCAAACAACTGAGCAAGTGAGGGTTTAGGGCCTTGCTCAGGGGCCCAACAGTGGCAGCTTATTAGTGAAAGGAGTTGAACTCCTACACTCCTGCAAGCAGTATGACCTTCTGATTAGAAGCTCTTAACCACTTAACCAGCTGACTAACACCTTAACCACTGAGCTGCCACTCTGATGCATGTCCCAGCATTTTAAGATATAAAGATATATATTAATCATAAAATTAGTTTTTATTGAATCAGGTGTTGGTAATTATCTAAATATTATTGCCCCTTCTTTTGCCAGGCTTTTTCAGAGAGTGTCAGGTTTGCCAGTAACTGGAAAAGTTGATACAGCAACAGTGCTGAAAATGAAGCAACCACGCTGTGGGGTTGAGGATCCTTTTAATCAAAAATCCAATAAATATAGGCGTTTTGGTGGTAAGTGTTATCTTCCGTAAGTTTCTGTGGATTGTTGATTGACTTCATAACATTTATAACATTTTCACAAAACAAAGACCACTAACCATTTCCATATAAAATGCCTTTTTAACCCTGAATCCTGAACATTTTCATTAAAGGCTGTGATGCAATACGAAATATTCGTTATACTCAATTAGGTAATGTGACGAGAATCATGAAAGCCACTAATCTTTTTCCTGTAGAAACATCACATTAATGTTATTAGACTACTTTGTATTTTACTTTTACTTTGAGATAGAAATGGCATTCATGTGAGTTAGGTTAATGGCATTTATTTTTTATTTTTTTGCAGTAATTAAGGGTGCAAAACAAACATTTTCTGCTCTAAATAAGTAAAAAAGTCTTTGATAATCTCTAGACTTTAATATAGTAGAGAAAATATTTATATAATATTATGAGAATGCAAAATTTAAGTTGTTGCTTAATTATAACTGTTTATTTAATAATTTTTTGCTTGGTGTTGCTCAAAGCAAGATTCACTCTCAACTAGTGGAATGTTATCTTGTAGATTCCTGTGCTAGATTCCAGGAAATGACTCATGTGGAAAAGTGTGAGCCTTTTTATTTGTACCTGTTGGCATTCTCAAAGCTGTGCACTGTAAAAACGAATTTACAAAAAGAGAACACATTGTTTTAGGAGGTTTTTCACAGTTTTGGTTCGTCATGTTTTCATTTTTTAGGTATTTGGAGAAAAAGGAATCTGACATATCGTATCTATAACTACACACCTGATCTGGGGAAGGCGGCAACACAGAGGGCCATTAGACTGGCTTTTAAATACTGGAGTGAAATCACTCCATTAAGCTTTAAGGAGATTGAATATGGCCGTGCAGATATCAGGATCTCATTTCATGCCAGGGATGGCTGCCTAGCCCCTTTTGACGGACCAGGTATGTCTCACAATGTAACCAAATATAAACATCATACTTACAAAACAATTTGGCCAAAATGTAACATATAAAAAAAATAATAATAATTAACTAAAGAATGTACAATTTTAAGAAAGAATTTTGAATTTTATGCCTGCAACACATCTAAAAAGAAAATTTGGAATGGCGCATCAATGGCTGGAAATGTAAGTGTTACTAATAAGAAACAGGACTAATTTGGCAAATTTGTACTCTGTGATAAATGCCAACAACAAATAAAATTCTTAAATTCTTTATGGAAACCATCTTTCAGAGTAAAGAGGAGAGGGACCATCTGGCTTGTTATCAGCATTCAGTTCAAAACCCGCATCTCTGATAAAAAAAAAAAAGGCGTTGCATATTTTTAGCAAGTCAGTGCTAGACTGCATCTATTACAAAAGCATGGCTTCACAGTAGGAGAGTCTGGGTGCTGAAATTTTCACCTACTAACCACCTATCAAAAAACCAAAAATATGACAAAGAAAGACTTAGGATGGGTAAACAGTTGGAATCCTGTATTAGACACAAATGGGGAAACATTCCTCACCCACAACTGCACCAACTCCTCTCCTCAGTTCCCAGATGTATACAGAATGTTGACTGTTAATAAATTAAAAAAGTAAATTTCCTCAGTTTAAACATTTGTATGTTTTCTTTGTTATACTGCGAATAAAATATGAAACATTTATTTACAGTTTACACCGTGTATTAAACAAATTTTTTAATTGTTTACACCCTTAAACCTTAAAATTGGTATACTTTACACTTGTTTTAAAATATACAGTTTGACTCAGTAATACATTTTGCATTTTATTCTTTAATAAAAAAGCAGAATAAGTCATTATGATACTGACCTGCTGTACACTCAGTTTTACATGCGGCTTCCCTTACCTTTAATCTACATTAGCAAACCTCAGACACCAAACATGGTTTGGCTAATTTGCTATATTTGTTGAATGGGAATTATTGTATATATTTTATGTCACTATTTTACTTTATTTTCCAAATGAGCATTTATGTTATATTTTTAACATTTCCAGATTTGTTCTGTATATAATGGCAAAGGTGTAGACATTCAGAAATTTTGCTTACATATGTTATTGGAGGACCTTATATAACTCTTCTTTTTAGGGATTGCATAAAAATGTCACACTAGAAGTGGAATAAAACTATTTAATGGTACAGGGTGTTGTTTTAAAAGTCTCTAAAATGGGTTTATTTTACAAAACCATTTGACCAAGGATTTAGAGAAGTAACACTATATTATTTCAAAGTCGGTCAGACGTCTCGGTTGGAAAAATGCATAAGCACCGGAGTTAGCTGCTTTCCACAAAACCAATGTTTCTTAAACGATGAGCTCAGACAGTAAGCTAGTGCCAGTGGCTAACCTCTGATAATCTCTATTAAAGGATGAGGTATAACGGAGCAAAGTCATTTCCTACAGGGGTACTATTAACCTACCTGAGGGGCGAAAGGTCACTTGTTTAAGGCCACAACCATCTCAAGATATAAAAGTGGAACCCATCCTCCTTTGACTCAGTTGACATACAGTATAAACAGCTGAAAGCAGTAAACCTACAGTATACCTGATATGCGTAGCTATTTTCTATCCTATATAACCACATCATCAAAATGTAATGAAACTGCACAATCCGACAACATTGTTCTGAACTAAATATAATTTGAGGTTAATCATCTTAATCTCATCCTGTCTGTAGGTAATGTACTTGCTCATGCTGAAGCTCCTCCTTCAGGGATCATACATTTTGACGAGGATGAGTTCTGGACCGAAGGCAAATACTATGGTTCTAACCTGCGAATTGTGGCAGCTCATGAGATTGGACATGCGCTTGGCTTGGGTCACTCTCAGTACAGTGATGCACTCATGGCTTCATATTACTCTGGCTATAAAATAAATTTCAGACTGCACCCTGATGACATCAGAGGCATCCAGGCATTATATGGTAAGGTTGATGTTTAAGGTTTAGTACATTTTCATATAAATGCAAATGTACTATATTGAGGCACTCAGACACATAGTCGTCTCAAGTAAACAGCAACAAAACAGTTACTCAAACACCTCGTTTGAAATTTCACAATTTTATCACACCTTTTTAAGTTCCAAAATATTCCTAGACATTTGTATGGCATCTTTATCATCTTGCAAGTTTTAGGCAAACCTGACTGAATTCCACTGTCTCAATCCAGGTAAAAGAATCTCGAGCAGCACCACAGAGGAGGGCGTTCATGCCGTAGATTCCACAACCACATCACCTGTCCCAGGAGTTGATGTTCCTGATCCATGTGATGCCAAACTTGATGCCATTATGCTAGGTAGGAAACTGAACCCCCAGTTAAACTGTTAGTTTTTAATTTGCAAAACAGAAATCTGGTTAATCAAGAGTCAAATATTATCTCGGTTTGGGTCAGGTCCTTGGCGAAAGACCTTTGCTTTCAGTGGGGATTACATGTGGACAATCACAGAGATGGGACATAATGCTCCAATAAAGATCAAGCAGCTGTGGAAAAGCCTGCCAGGGAACCTGAACGCTGCTGTGTACTCACCAAGAACCAACAAGACTTACTTCTTTAAAGGTAGCACATACTTGTGTTTTTACCACAGAGCACAATTGTTATGGCATAATTCAAACAAGCTTGACAAAAAAGACAGTCAGACAGTTAGACAGACGGACAAAAACACTACACCTTTTGTCATACAATAATACAAAATGCAAAATCTTAAAATTTTTAAGAATCTTAAAACAGATCACTGGCCAGAAAATAAGCAAGAATTAAACAAATACATAAAATAACTATTTTTGCCCAGTTTGATTATTTAAGGATACCTAATCATCACTCTCACGCTATCACGCTCTATGTGCTCTTTGAACATCCCATTCTAGATGTAGTCTTCCCTGTTGTCGTGGTAGTAACCTTCTCTATACTGAGACGGTGTTCCAGGAGATTTTGGAGCGTGACCATTTACGTAGCCACAGGAGCATTAGTTGGTCAGCATAAATGGTTCATTTCAAAGGTGCTCATTGGGGTTGAGGTCCAGGCTTTGTGCAGGCCAATTGAGTTCTTCCACTTCAGCCTTAACAAACCATGTCATCATGTTGTTCGCTTTGTGCACATGGATAGTGGTAGCTCAGTGGTTAAGACACACATTGTCTTCTGAGACTTGAGCAAGGCCCTTAACCATCAACTTAAATCTTAAATAGGGTGTCTGCCAAGTGACATAAATTTACCTGTAAATTTTCATGCTGGTTTGGGTCTCATAGTTCCAATGAAGGAATTCTACAACAATGTGGCAACAGTCTTACTAAGGCTTACATATGGGTGTGATGGTCTGGTGTCCACAAGCCATATGACCATAAAGTGTCAGCTGTTAAAGAGAGACAGAGAGGCTGAAAAAAGTGGACAGACTTTGTCTTAAGTCATCAGAACAGCTTCAGTGCACTTTGGCATAGACTTTGTAACTGCACTAGAGCAATAAACACTGTTCCTCCAAAAGATATTTACTTAGTCTGTATTCTGATGACAGCCCTGTCTAACACTCTATTCCAAAACCATCCTACAGAGATTCATCTGTGTGGAGATTTAATTGTAGAAATCATAGCATATGATATATTATACTTATGATATATTAATGATATGGCATTTATACGTTTTCAACAAGAAACAAATGTTTGCTATTTTGTTGAAGAAATTACCCATTACAAAAGTATACACGGATGTACAATACTATTCCCATCAGCTTAACTCGGGATGCCGTATCACACAGGATGCTGTAAATAGTTAATATTTTGGAGCCCTGGGAAATTTCAAACCCTGGGAAATTTGCCCAGGCTATGTTCCCGTACTCTTCCAAGGCAGTTTATATGATTTTTATTTAGACAGAATAATGACTAACAGATGTGAATCACTAAACTCTAATGACTCAGAGACGTGCCGGTACAGAAAGTGTGATTCTCCTGACTGACTAATTAGCCAGAGATGGACGATTGTTATGTGCCAGGTCTCTTTTCTTGTAAGAGAAATATTTATACAGGAAAAATGAAGAACCTCTAATGGACACATATCTAACAGACTAACTCCAAAATAATGCAATATCTGGGAGCTTCCTACAGTGGGATTACAAATGTATAAAATATTTGCTTCAGAGAGGCAACATCTGTTGACCTTTAGTTGGTAGACAGACAGAGGTAAAAAGTACAGATAGATAAAAATAATAACAATAATAATCTTCTTCTTCTTCTTTCGGCTTCTCCCATTAGGGGTCGCCACAGCGGATCAGCCGTCTCCATAGCATTTTTCTACCGATATACCCCATGTCTCTTCTCCTCCCACTCCACCCTGCCTGCACTCTTTTCTTCACTTCTCTAACACACTCTCAATTACGTTGCACTGTTGACCCCAGGTACCTGAACTCCTCCACCTTCTCTACCTCTTCTCCCTGCAACCGCACCACTCCACTGCCCTCCCTCTCATTCACACACATGTACTCTGTCTTACTCCTACTGACTTTCATTCCCCTTCTCTCCAGCGCATATCTCCACCTCTCCAGGCTCTTCTCACCCTGCCCTCTACTGTCAACCTGTCCATCACCACTGCAAACAGGAAAGGGCTCAGAGCCGATCCTTAATGCAGTCCAACCTCCACCCTATACCAGTCTGTCATTCCTACTGCACACTTCACTGCTGTCACACTGTCCTCATACATGTCCTGCACCACCCTCACATACTTCTCTGACACACCTGACTTCCTCATACAATACCACAACTCCTCTCTCCACCCTGTCGTACACTTTCTCTAAATCCACAAACACACAATGCAGCTCCTTCTGACATTCTCTATACTTTTCCACCAACATTCTCAAAGCAAATAACAACAACAATAAAAATAAACAAACAAACAAACAAACAAACAAAAAAGTCTGGAGACAGACAAGCAGACAGACAGAAACCACCATACAAATAGATATATAAAAATGAACATGCAGACAAACACATAGAAAGAAATAGATACAAATAAATAGACTGATGTATAAGAATCTGTGCATTGAAGCTGATGTAGCTTGTGGTGGCCAACACCTTAATAAGACACTGTTTTATTTTTTTTCTGTAGAAAGACAGTCAGCCAGACAAACAGAGACAAATAGACAGACGTGTATATAAATTTTATATATATATATATATATATATATATATTATATATATATATATATATATATATACACACACACACACACACACACACACACACACACACACACACACACACACACACACACACACACACATTACTGTATAATCAGAGTATACAGTAGGTTTACTGGTCGGCGCTATTTTGTGTATTTTTCCCACACTGTCTTGTGTTGTCTGCAAGGACACTTAGTCCTCCTAGCTTTATGTTGTGTGTTGTAGCTCTATGTTGTTTTATGTAGCACTAGGGTTCTGGAGGAACTTTGTCTCCTTTCACTGTGTACTGTTTCAGCTATATATATATGGTAGAAATGACCATAAAAGCTTCTTGACTTGACTTGAGATAGACGGTCATTATCCAATTGTTTGTCTACCTATTTACCAATACAATGATTCTATGACAAAGAGACAGATATGAGACTGATATTGACCGACAAACGGTCAACACAAAGTTGATGGCACACAATTGTATAGGATATTTGGATGTGGTAGCATTAGATTTTTTAGTTCACTAGGAGACCCAAACCTGTTCTAGCAGGACAATGCTCCTGTGCACAAAGCCATCTCCATGAAGATATGATTTGGAGTAGAAGACCATGAGTGTCCTTCTGTAGAGCTCTAAATTGAAAAGCTGACTCCACCCCAAGCCTCCTCATCCTACAACAATCTCCAAAATCAATTGGAACATCTTCCTAGAAGAGTGAAAGATATTATAATATTAAATGTGCACTAAATGTGGAATGAGAGGTTTGAGAAGCACAAACCAATCGTATGGCTAGGCTTCAAACCTTTGTCGATATAATGTATTTTAATATACAACCAGCAACACTCTTAGTTTAAAAATAATAATAAATCAGGTTTTTTGCTATTGTACTATAGGTTCGGTATAGTTTTGATTAATCCATCATGTATACCCAGACCTTTATTGCATTTGTATCTCAGTTCCTTAGATTTTTTTTTTATTAATCTCTGCTTCTTTGCAGGTGATAAAGTTTGGCGCTACACAAACTTCCGACTCGACTTCGGCTACCCCAAACAGTTGACCAGAATCCCAGCTAACATTGATGCTGCCTTGTACTTTGAGAAGAACAAAAAGATTTTCTTCTTTAAGGTAAAGCAAATGTGGTCCTATCAGTTCCTACCTGATTTATATGATTAAATAAAACACATGACCACAAGGGGGCAGACACGTTACAAGGCAGAAAAATCACTATGCCGTTGAGCTTTCAGCTGATTCTCCAGACGAGATTATTCACAGAGGTAATAGTCTGTATATAATTCACTAAAGGCTTTTTATGCTATTGTTGCATCAGAATCAAATTTAAAAAATACTTTCCTAATTGTGTGATATTTAAATGAATCATTCAAATGAATATTTGAATACAACTCCTTACCTAGTAGTTGTATTATTTTCCTTCGGCGCTCAGTTTTTCACTTTTTTACAAAATCAAAATCAAATCAAATTCTTGGACAGGATTAGAAATTAGTTTATTAGAGGGACAGCACATGTAGGACAGAGAGGCCCGATTGGGATGCTTTAGACATGTGCAGAGGGGGTACATGGGGTATATCAGTAAGAGTTGGTTTAAAAGAGGCAGATGTAGAGGATTGAGAAGGATGATCCTGCTGTGGCGACCCCTAATGGAAGCAGCAGGAAGAAGAAGAATCAGAGAATTTATCTATTATTGTATTTTATTTTGTATTTTTAAAAACATACATCAGTTAAAACAAAAATAATTTTTATATAGAACAATAATTATTTATTGTGCTGTTATAAATAAAATAAATTAATAAAAGAAAAATTAGATGGCGACCCCTCGAAAGTTTTGGCGACCCCTAGTGGGGTGGGGGGATATGACCCCCTGGGTTGGGAACAAGTGCACTAGATTATTTTGTAGTAAATGTTATTTTATATCTGTACTTATTACTGTATCTTTTCTTCCTCCAGGGTTCAGGGTATTGGCAGTGGGATGAAATGATGTACAACGACCTGAGCATTTACCCCAAACCCATTTCCCGCCTCTTTACTGGCATTCCATCCAACCTGGACGCCGCCTTTACATGGACCAACGGCAAGGTGTATTTCTTTAAGGGTGATAAATATTGGCGCATGAACGAGAAGCTGATGGTGGATTCTGGTTACCCACTTAGTAAACGAGAACGGTGGATGAGATGCACCCAATGAGTTTCCTGAAGCGCTAAAAAGAACTTTTAACACTTTAAAACTGCAGAGAAGTCAGGGACATGAACACTGAAATGTGCAATGTGTAGCCATGCTGTTGTAATTTACTCCACTTTCCTGTGCGTTCCTTCACTATATTGTAATCTGTTGAACAGACTAGAGTAGATGTGTCTATATCAACTTGTGTCTAATTATTATAGTTAATAATAGTGTTTTAAAAATTCAACATGTTTATCAGATTCCAGGAAAAATTGCAATGTGTCCTTTTGATAGAAAACATGGCCCAAAAAATAGAAATAAACAACAGCTTTCTCCAAAAATCAGTTGTAAATATAGTGACCACACTACAATGGTTAGTGCTAGAAAAGCTTCTGGGTTACAGGTCATTGGCATGTCTACAGGTGAGTCGTAGTGAATGCTGTACAGATCATTAGGGAGAACAGGAGTCACAAAATTGTCTTTAATGAACTTGTGCATAATTGATTGGCATTTTTGTTTCTTATTTATTCATAAAGAGAAATAGTGTTTAAAGAGCTGAGGTCTGTCAAATACGGTCTATTCATACTGCTTTATATACAAAGGTGCTAAGATTTTTCTTTTTTTTTTTTACTCTTTTCCCCCATTTGGAAATGTACCGATTGCTCTTTATTATCACAAAAGAACAGTATATAAGAATACATAATGCATAGGCTTGGTGTTTGGTGGGGGATGTACAGTATGTATTTCCTCTCCTTGTGTTCCTGCTTTATGTTTTGGAGAATGCGATTATTAATGGGCATTTCGGTTTCTGCGGGTCAATTTGCTCAGTTTAAACTTTCACTTTTGCTAATTGCAGGGACTGTATTGTACTGTCAAAACACTGAGACAGAGGGAAAACATATGAGTACTACACTTCTTATTCACATGATCACATAGCAAAACAGCTGCAGCCAAAATGGACAAATAGCAATATATTAAAGACTTTGATCAGCAGTAAAGTTTGCAAAACTGAGACCTCAACTGCTGCCTTGCACAATTCTCAGGAGCAAAATGGGTCATTATCAAAGCTTTGTTTCTATATTTTATGCGGAGACAATAAAAAAATAAAAAAAAAGTTTTGCCATCAGAGTTTATACCTTTGACCTATATTTTCTTATACAAATGTAGACTTTTTGCATGTGATAAAACTACAGATATGTTCTGATCATGTCCTGAGTAGATCACTTTATAATGCTCTGACTGATTTTGAAGCAGAGCCACAAACCTTTTCAGAGATGCCTCTATAAAAAAATATTTAATATTTTTTTAATTACTATTATTATTTGAGGAATTTTATAACTAGTAATTCTCTCCAGTAATTAATTTACATTTACGGCATTTAGCAGACGCCCTTATCCAGAGCGACGTACAAAAGTGCTTTAAATCAGTTAAGTAATATTTGATATCAGACCATGTTTTTCAATGTTTACATTTGTAAGCGGAAATAAATTTATTCTGAGATGTTTCTAATTACTGCAATGTAATTAAATATGCATCCTGAGCAACACGTATATAAAGAATCAATTTACTTTAGGTGCAGTTAAAATCTGAAAAAATCTAAAAAAGTGAATTATTGATATTGTAGTTTGTCTTTTAATTTATTTAAATTTAAATTGAAGGTGTTTAGTTTTTTTTTAATAAACACAACAGTTGGTATGCTTTATATTTTTTTTAACCATTATTGCTTTACATACTTTACAGTATTACACTACAGTACAGTTATGATTGTCATTACTTTTATTTTGACAGCACACATGCACTCACACAGTCAGAGAATGAGGTCATTGATATGGCTAATGGGAAACAGCAGATAAAATGAGGATTTCAGACCTTTGCATAGTGCTAGAACCTCGTACCCCAAACCCACAGTAAAGCTTTGACTAGGATATTTTCCTTTTTACATTGATTAATTTCATACATATTTTTATGCACATAAACCTTTAAGGGGGAAACCAAATCCGACTTAATATCAATTTTCTCAGCATTGTTTAAGTTTTAACAACTTAAGTTTTCAAAATTGAATAACAAAATAAACTTTACCTGCTTCTCTTAATGAAGGTTCGAGCTGTAAAGCTGTATTGTGTTTGGTTGTTCCTACTAACCGGTCATAAATCAACAGAACAACAATTCTGTATTCAGGAGTCACATGGAGTAACAGGCACAATATTGAGCAAAAAGAAAATGAAATTTTCCGACATTTTGACATAAAACAGACTGTAAAGTGACAAATGAGTTCATGCTGTAGCTTTTTCCTTTAGCCAATATCTCATGTCCTTAAAATGTTGCACTCAAAGTTTTAGTAGGTTTCAAATCAAATCAAATCAAATTTTATTTCACATACACATTTGTCATGTTTCTTGTCTCAGTTTCTACCATAGTGTTACCAGAATAAGATCTTACAAAAAGAAATGAGATCACAATCTTATATAATAAAATATTATATAATAATTGGTACATAAAAAATGTCTGAAGGATAACCTTTCTTGAATCAATCAAATAAAGTATAGTCATGCTAAACTAGCAAGAATTAAATTATACAGATATTTACAATACAAACCAAGACTGAGATTAATGTAAAGTGTCTAGTATATTTAGTTGTCTTTACAGTAAACAATTTGATTATTGTGTACAGATTATTTTTAATGGTAGTGAAATGACATGTTCAGACATATTGAACAGGTCCCAAAAACAAGAGTAAAACCTGGTGTGAAATCATAAAAGGGTCATTTTCTAGAGGGATAACGGAAGCATCTTATACTCAGACCAGAACAAAAACACAGAAAGCACAAAGACTGGTCGTTTAGAGTCATCTGACCTGAAGGCACTGATAAACACAGCTTTAAGTGCAGAAACTCACATCTCCTACTAACAGTCTCTAACGGCTCTTTACATTAAAAACAGAGATACAAGCAGCTCCTATGGTTTAAAAAAAAAAAATGGGAAGATGAGAAATTAGTTTGACAAATATTTTAAGCAGGTAATAACTGTACTGCAGATTCCACATTTCTTTTGCACTCATGTCCAGACATTGCCCTTAAAAATAAAATAAAAAAGAGCTGATCAAACAGTTCACAAAACAACATTTGTGGAAAATGACAAATGCATTTGATCAACACTAAAAGACATGTAAATCTATTATACACTATTGTACAAACCCACAGATCGAAAGAAAATAAAATGTAGAGACGAGTCATTCCACAATTCTCCGAAGGATTTCAAACAGAGTCATAAACATTATCCCAGATGCATGTTTTGTGTGTGTATTCTCTCTCTCTCTCTCTCTCTCTCTCTCTCTCTCGCTCAAACAAATATTACCAATAAGGTAGACCTTTCAGGCAGGAGGAACAGAGAGAGAAATCCTAGATTTTAATGTATCTCCTAGATGCCCTCCGTCTTTTCACACATTCACATCACTTTCCCCTACATTATCGAATTTACTAATACTGTATTTCCCAGAGTATAAGATGCACTTTACACTGCTTGCAATGTTTAAGGTTGTTTTGTTATAAAGCATGTTGGTGTACGTTACATTTGTTTATAGTGCGTTCATCTCGGTAGCTGTAACTGATCCTCAAATCATGTCAGCGTAACAAGTTTCCTACTTCATAAAAACTGCTTACCTGAGTGTAAACTAACATGACGGAGAAAAAAAAAAACGTCCATAGCTCACTGTTCTCAGTCAAACATTTTGTAGTATTTGCTTAAACGAGATGAACACAATAATTATATTCACTTTACTAAAATTCTCTTATTAATTCAATGAATGGAGTTTTTTTTTATTTGGGTACAATTTGGTCAAATAACTTTAAGAATATCACTTCACCGTATAAATCACAATATGTGCAATGGGAATCAAGAAAGCATCTTATAGTCATGGAAATACAGGAACTCTTTTACCAAACCTAATTATCCCAATAGCATGTAATAAGTAGCAGGTTGAACGTAAATATTGTGATGGCATGCCATTCTAAAAAATAAATACTGTTTAATTGGTTTGCTGGTTATTAGTTGCCAACTGATATTAAAAGTCCATTTACACTCCAGATAGAGTGATCTAATGAAGTCCTAACAATTTGAATATGAAAAACCTATTTCTCCCTACAATTAGGTCCAGAGTTCAAGTCCATCCAGGACTGTTTTTTTTTTTTTTGTTTGTTTTTTTTAAACCCATAGGCTTTATAAAAAAAAAAAAAAAAAAAAAAAAAAAAAAAACAGTCACACAGTTTTAAACAGAGGCTGTCTTCAAGATCAGATACTTACTTCAGTCATTTGATGTTATAGAGCCCTCTGTAGTCTGTAAGCTAAATTGCAACTGCTCACCTTCTACAAACATCACAGAAATCACAAATACATTCCTGCTGAAACGGGGCAGAGCTGAGCAGTTCTGTTCCACCAGTGGTGAAAAAAATCCACTGTGTAAAATATAAATGTACAACTGGTCACACACCATGTACAGATTTCTATCTGTCGATGCTACTCACTCCTATTGCTTTCAATTAATAAGACAGTGTCTAATAAGAATCAATGATGAAGCCTTAATTTGAATCAGACAAAACTGTATTAAAGTTTTAAAAGTAATAAAAAAAAAAAACAGTTCTTACAGTTGAGTTTTGGACCTGACCAAAATCTCAGTCATACCATCTAAATTTACTATGAAGTACCACACAATCTTGTTTTCTTCAAATCTCGACAGCTAGTCCGATAACCACTGAGGAACGCAGTTCATATTCAGGTGCGTGATGCTGCTGTGGTATGTGTGAGTGGAACTGTAGATCCAGTATCATAATCCATATCCACCATGGTATGGTTAGCGGTACTAAGGCTGCTCACGGATGTGCCGGTGCCCATCTGACGCTCCCGGAGAGTCTGGAGGTAACTCTAAAGGATTCAATCAGACAAAGGCAAAATAGCAAATTATTAATAGGGCTGTCGTAAAATTTTCAATTAAGGTACATTTAGAACAGATAAAAAATGTGCAATTGAGTTGCATTTAATCCTGAATTAACTCACGACAATCATGCGATTAATCGTGATTAAATATTTCATTCGATTGACAGCCCTGATTACTACATTAATAATGAATGTATCCCTCAAGATTTACAATTAGGTACATTGGATGTGGAGGTATGGTGTGATTTTATGCGATGCGTAACATTAAATAATGAATAATAATGATGAATTGCTTAGTGGGTAAATGTGTATAAACTATTAATGAGACAAACAATGTCTTTTGAGTAAAAGATGATTTGAAGATACAGTTTGGACTATAAGAACCTACAGGCTATAAACTTTACTTATTTAAGACATTTGCTTTGTAGCTCCAGCTCACAACTAAAGAATTAAACCTGTATGATGTCTGATCACCCACATTTTAGCTAAAAGGTTAAAGTCTAAATTTCCTTTCTGGCTAAAAAATTACTCTCACTGCACAGGTCTCATGATCAGTCAGTTGGGGGATTTTTAAGGATCCAAACCTCCTGAGCCTCTGAATAATGTTAGTGTACAAATCTCTTCCCTTGAAATAAATCTCTGATTAACACAAGAAAATCTGTTTGGAATTTTGCATTATTTAAACAAAAGTACAAAAACCTTAGCTGCATTCTAACAAGATTCAGAAGATACGGAAACTAAAGTTGCTGTAGGAGCAGGAATTGGACAAAACATAAATGAATGATCACGTTGCAGTACTAATCACTGCTATAGTGGTTGAAAAAAACTCGTGTGCAAAACGTTCTGTACGCACAGCGTGGTCAGCTACAGTCGAACATCTAAAAACTATTCACATATTCACATTTGAAGAGAATAAATAGATTCTCTTGAATCTATTTCTATTGAAACTAACTGGAGCTAGAAGATCTCCAGCGTAGCGTTTAACAGGAGTTGGTTTACGGCGATACGTCCCCTCCTGACCTGCAGACAGTTGCAGCTTTTTCACATCTTTCTGTCTTATTCTCATCAGCTGCAACCTCCTCTGTCTTCTGTTTATGATCACTGAAAAAGAGAGGAGTAAACTGATAAGATGGTATTTTATAATAGGTATAAACAGTGTAATATACACACACACACACACACACACACACACACAAATGAATATATACATACACACACACATGCATAACATTATGACCTAATATTGTGTTGGTCCCCTTTTTGCTGCCAAAACAGTTCTGATCCGTCGCTCATTAACAGCATTAACCAGCAGTTTGAGCTACAGGAGCTCATCTGTTGGATCGGACCACAGGGACCAGCCTTCGACGTCCTTTGACGTTATTAAAAATAAAAAAGGCGGAGTTAACGACATACGTCACCCGATTTAGCCAATGAAAGTAAAGAATGAGGTGACGTGGATCTTTAACTCAGCCTCTTTTTTTTTTTGTCATGGGACACTTCAGCCAATAAACAAGTAGAGAAACTACACATAGGCTACGCTACTGCAGAACTCTATACTGTACAGTACATGTACTCTATAAATGTGATAGTGTACTTTATTTCTAAGAATTTACACAATTCATATCGCTATATTCTTGCAAATGCTTTCTGTGTGTTTAAAGTGTGTACTAGGATGATTTACAGCTTAAACAATAACAAATAAAAAAGCATTTTGGGGTGGCGTCCGTTTATTGCGTTTTTTTATATGACCACCACGATAAACGGGGGATTACTATATATATAAAAAAACAAGCAAACTGCACTAAAAGTAATTTCTAATCCGTGACATAATTAACTAAAATGCTCAGTAGTATAAACCAATACCTTCAGTGTGAGAAAAACCTTCAGCTGTGAGTTTCCACTGCACTAATGCTCCCATAATACTCAGCATAGGCCATATGCCCAGAATGACCCAGCTGAACCAGCACAGAGGTGCAGACCGGGTGAGACGCAGACAGTCATAAATGTGTGTGACCAGCATCAGCAACTCCACAAAGTAATCAGCACACACTGTCATGATGGCAGCGCCAAACACAGCTGTGGAGATGATTGTGAAAAGCTTCTGCCACTGAAGAGTTAAAACGGCACACAGCATCCCAGTGCCAAGGAGGACACCTACAGGTACCTATATTACACACACACACACACACACACACACACACACACACACACACACACACACACACACCAGTAAATACATATAGAAACATTATGTGACCATGATGCAATATGAACACTAACTTATTAATACTTGTTTAGTTTATTTGCTATTTGGTTCGATTCAGGTCTACACTGTGTATTTTTGAACCAACCATAATGCTATCTACTAAGAGCAATGTAGGAACAAATGGAGATATAAACACACACAGATGTGTGATGACAGAAAAGGGCCTCAATTGTCAAGCTGGTTGTAAACGGACATTCATAAATTAAGAAAGAATTTGCATTAATAAATAAATTGTGAAACCTAGTGTTTCTTTTTAAAATTCATTAACTAAATACATATTAAACATGAAGAAAAAAATAAATAAAAATCCACAAATGAAGACAAATTATCAGAAGAAATCTTGTTTTAATGCTGTACAATACTTTGACACTTTATTAGAGCCAGCACTAAGTGACTGATCTGGTATTTCTCAGTGTGCCATACACTCCTGAGTGTACCACCATCAAGCTTCATCTGACACACGCATGCCTTACTGCTTTTCCCAGCATTTCTGTTCACAAGACTCCTAGTTGACGAGTCATTAAGTCACACAAAATACCAGCTGTCTCCATAATCATTTGCTGCTTAAAACAGAATTGAGCAGTTTTGCATGCACTGTCAGTTGATATGAGGAATTTATCTATTTCGAAACGGAAGTCTTTTACAGGACACTCACATTTGTTTTAGTTGGCACCAATTATGTGCAATTACTTTAATATAACATTTTTTGTTTGCATTTTGAACAAAATGTAAACAGATCAAAGCATTCCAAAGAAGAAAAAAAAAAGTTTAAATGGAATCCTATATAATGCCCTACAAACTACAGTACATAGATTCACAAAATGGGTAGTGTTCCAACAGCTCTAGGGTCTCAGGTTCAATCCCAAGTTTAAGTTACAGTTGGTGTGGAGTTTCACATTGTCCCCATTTGTGCAAGTTTACTCCCACATTCCAAAACATTGGCCACACCAAACTGTCACAGGTGTGACAGTGTGACAGTGTGACAGTGTGTGTGTGTGTGTGTGTGTGTGTGTGTGTGTGTGTGTGTGTGTGTGTGTGTGTGTGTGTCAGAGAAAGAATGTGCCTGTGTGTGTTTGTGTGAATGCCCAATAAAAGATGAGGAATCACATCCAGAGTGTAATTTTAGCTAAAAACATGATCTACAGTACATTGAGCATGTTTAACAGTGTATTGTGTCTTTTCTTACAGAAATATGGGTGTGTTTACCTGCTAAAATTTAAAGTAGAAAATTCATTCTGAACGTCCTCATTTTATCTCCGTTATAATATTGACATATTTAACAGAAAATGACAGTTTTATATATCTAACTGAAAATCATGCACACAATTATTATTAACATATTTTTTAAATCTTATTGATTTATGTTATATGCTGTTATAATTTGTTATTTATGACAGTTTATGTTTTATATCTTGATATCTTGTAGAAAACTTTTTACGGAGCTTGGAGTGCGCATACATTTATATATAGCTCAAATAAACACGAACACTTTTACTTGAAATAAACATTTCACATACTTCAGAAAGTGTATAGTGCTTGGACCTGCTAGACAAGCAAATGTTCAGTTTTAATCAAAAGCAACGCAGTTTATTCAATTACCAACAAGATTATTTTCCTCTACATGTAAATAACTAAAGTATTTGTATTTTCATCTGAAAGTTGTAAACGATATAAATTCATACACTTTTTAAAAAAATTTTTTTTATTGTTGATGCATTTTTGAAAGCATACCCACAAAGTGCTGGGTGTGTAGCGCGGAGTGTCATTTGAAGTTCCAAATGTAGATAGCAAGCTATAAGTAGAGGCTGGACATACATTTTGAAACTAACTCATCAACCCTTGGCATATTTCAGAAAGCACAGTGTGCCCATTCCCACAGAGTGCTGGGTGTGTAGGATGCAGAGTTTTCTCTGAGGTGTATTCTGCATGGAGTGTGTTGGTATATTTCAGGCGGTGCATTGTGTGCTTACCCACAGGGTGTTGGGTGTGTACAGCTGGTGTGTGAGCAAAAGCCCAGCGATGGCAAGGAGCAGGCCAAGCAGGATTCCAGTCATAAAGAGGCCAACGCTGCGCACTAGCATAGTGACGAGGCCACACAGAAGTCCAATGCCCAGGCCAATGCCAGCGCTTGCCTCTATGCTCAGCTGTGTGTCCAACACTCGCTCCTTATAGCACAGCAGGAAAATAATCACAGAGCCAAACAACAGACCCGACAGGAACATGATGGCTTTGAAGCAGCGATAACCTGCAAGAGACATTTAAGATTAGTGGCTGGAATTATATTTTATACTTTGTTTGTCACACAATGACATGCTACAACATATTCGAATTGTTGCCTGCATTGCCAGGTCTTGTGTGTTCTGGGCTTTTGGTATATTACTAGGAGTTTTTTTAATATAGCAGGATGAATATTCTTGAACCTTTTAGCAGAATCGTGTGTCCTAAGAGCTGCATCCTCAGAGCAAAACCTCATCTCCGTTTCATCCAAGTCTCAACTTAAAATAACTCGAGGTGCATTTTGGATTGATGGTTAATTGTCTGATGTTCTCTAGTTGCTCTCTGGTTTAACAACACACACAATTAAGTGAAATGAAAGGGAGCGGTTGCCTTAAAAACAGCACTAGTTCCCATAAAACAGAAAAATGCCTTCCCCACACAAACTCCACATTTTATTGATTTGAATCAGAAACGTCATTATTTTAGTATTTTATACACAGAGATATTTGGATATTCCGAACGGATTGTGCTAACAGGTTTCGCAAGTGTGCCACTTTTAAGGTCCAGCGGCTGGTCAGATACGTAGCTCGTGGGATTACAGACAGCCAGGTCACATCGAGCACCATTTAATACACTTCCATTAACAAACTAAAGAACAATGAACTAATTCAGGTTTTTCTTATTAAGTCCATTTTCTAATAGTTGTGACGCTGAACACCATCTGCTGCTCTAATGCAGAGAACCTTTCAGTGTGCAAATATGTGCTGTCAATAGAAATATTTGTTTATTTAATAATTATTCATTAGGATTAATTGTGTACAAAGGAATTCACATTTGAAATGTTACTATTCATATCATTTACTTTATACTAGTGCAGACTGAAAGTGGAATTTGGTTTATTCATTATACAGTTATGCATAAGGGAACGGCAGAAAGCAGCTGCCTATGTGGCAAACATTTTCATAACAGGTGATTTAAAGCCAATATGTTACTAATGCTAACCATCCAAATACATATGTTTGCATTGCACCATGACCTGCTATGCTTTTTATATCATAGTAGCCATTTAAAGAGATACCGATTAGTGGTCAGAGTGAGCTGATGATCCTTCTCAAAGAATTCGCTTTAAATGCGGGTTTGCCCAAAATAAGGGACTTCGGAAGACAGCTGTCTTTTTAGGGCCCCCCCAAGCAGTGCAGTCCAAATACTACCTAAAAATCCGGACTACCCAAGAAGACTTATTCTGAATAAACATGGCAGTGTCCAGAATGAACTATAAAAGAAATCATCAGCACACCTCTAACTTTGCACAAGACCACTTCGAAAGGTTTATTTTATTTTATTGTTTTAAGTCACTCAGTTTTTGTAAACGAAATCTTTTGATCTCAACTTACCAAAAAAGCAGTAGATGATTCCAAAAAGGCAGCATGTAGAGGAGATAACAGCTGGGACAATTTCATAGTTCCTGACAATTTCTAACAGACATGGATCTTCAGGGCTTTTTGACGTCTCATCAGAGACAAGCCCGTCCGCATCGGCCATTTTAACTGCAGAAGGACGTCCAAAACAAAGCAGGAAATCAGCTATGGTCCTGAAGTCATTGGGACTGAAAACAAAACAAAAAAAAAATTTTTTTATTAGTCAGACACAGTTTAGTCTGTTGTCAAAAGGAATGTCACTAATTACATTCTACACTAGTATAGAAAACATACATTAGGACAAAATTATAACAGTAAATGATGTTGCATTACAAAATGGTGCAACCTTGAGCTAAAACACCCAAAATGCTCAGTTCAGGAAGCTTTTTTTTTTTTTGGCTGTTGTATAAACAAAACAATGGGGGTCCGAGGTACTGCTTATCATTCTACCACAAGCAATCTGAAGACACACTTGCTGACTTGGCATCCTAACCAGCAACAGTTATCTGATTAGTCAGAGGAAATCTACTATACTATAAACAATGGCACCTGATAACATATTGCTCTCTCACATCCACACAGGGATTACCCGACCCGCACCATAATACCATCACAGGCAACCTAGCTCCTTTTATTGACAAAGCACTCAAGATCTCAAGACTACTGAAGACGGAAGCAAACCTATATAAGCAGATATTTTACTCATGCAAATAATTATACATTGCTAATTAAGGTATTATAAATTGCATTTCTATTGCAAAACATTTACAGTTGCTTTTTCATGAGAAACATCACAAATTAAACACAAATCTCAAACACTGTAACCATAAACCTTACTTAAGATTCCCTGTGAATGGAATTTGTTCCTGAGAAGGTGGCATTCTGTATTTCCTGCAGTAGGAACCTGATTTTTAAATCAGTTGAGAATTCACAAAATGAACACTAGCTTTAACACTAAAATATACCGAGTCATCACAAGCCAACCGGAACAGCTGCAAGAAATTCCCGCCATTTATGTAAACCAACTCTCTCCACAAGTTCAGAATCTCACAGAGGGTAAGATTGAATGACTCCACTGGTCATTGTACATGTTTTACACACTTTTAACCCATATCGAACTTGAGTCACTGTCCCTTGGGGATGAAGCTTTTAATGAGAGGTTTATGCATTGCAGCCCTACTAAATCAGATAAAATATCATCATACAGTGTGTGGACTGTACTTGTTGACAGTAACATTGAATGAAGGAATAATACACGTTTTTTGCAGTGTCATGGCAACTGACTAAGTTGATTCCCTTCCCATGTAATTGACCATGGCCTATTTGTCCTAAAGATACATATCTTAATCACCCATGTTTTATGTTTCCGGGAATTCAATTCCCAAAGCACACCTCATCAGATGCAATAAGCATTACTTCCTGATTGTCCTCTAAATGTTTGGTGACTGGTATTTTACTTGTGCCCTCTCAGTTGCTCTCACAGATAGAAACTCGCAGATAGGCACATCTGGCTCAAGTAGGCTGCAATTATGGCATTTCAAGAGGAGAAAAAAAACAGCATTTTGCTTTAAGCAGTCCATGTTCACATAGTCACCCTTCAGCATGAACATTCTATTTATGAACTGAAACTTTTTCAGTACTGGAAACTAGAAAACAGATTTACTAGATATACACTTAGGAAATGTTAAACATGACTATAAATACGGATGAGTACCGAGTATTTTTTTGAACCGCTACGTAATTGGGTCAATACCAAACTACCGATAATTTTCAGGACAAACGGAAGTTATTGATACTTTATTATATCTTCGGCGCTATGGCAAATTAGAAGCTGCTAGTCATTTTCCGTAACTGAATGATGTCACCACATGGCCGTCGTTATATATAGTTGATTGTTGGAACTATCGGCAAAAATCCATACAGATAGTTTTTCCAGGTAGCCTCTGTTGCAGGACTGGCTGAGAAGGTCCCGTCATTACGAGAGCGGCCTCTAGAGGTGAATCACTGATGCCACATGCTGTTTGTTTTTACACGAGTCTGCGTGCTGCACAATGAGAGCAGAGAGAGCGCTATACTAAATGTATTATTTATATTAAACAATTATATTTATTAACATAGAATATTCATATTTCATACAATTTGCTACTAAAGCTGGTACTAAAGTTCAGCAGTAATAAAATAACTTCATTTTCATGTCTTTTTGCACCAAATTATATAGTATTGATAACAGCATCGATAAGCAGTATCAGTATTGATCAAACGTAAACGATACCCATCCCTAACTATAAACCAGATTAAAAAAAGAAAACACATACAACTCACAATGTTCCACAACATGTAACAAGGTATTTCCAAATTCCACATCCCCCACTTTACTGTTTGTACTGCCGCCACACTGATTTAAGAACCTACTGGCATTATTGAGTTCAGTGCTTCCTAGTGCCAAATCCAAAAGTCCCAGTGCCATACATGGCTTACGTTTTAAACAAAACTAATAATTAATGATTTGCTCATGACCAGGATCAGGTAGGTTTTGATCAAACAAATCAGGGAGTTCATACTTTCCATGGGAGATTGTAGGTTTAAATCCTGACCATGCCACATCTATAACATCTATAGTCAAGGGACCAAAATATGCTGTGCTCTCCGGGTAGGAAGGATAACATTTTGTCTTTGTTCCATTAAACCAGAGCAACACTGGGCAATCAAGTCATATATGTTACATCAGTGTTACTCTGCCCTGTGTCACAACATGACCAGAAGTTAGAAAAAAAAAATGCAGTTGGTTTCATGTGTTTTCAAGCACATTTTCACCCACATCTAGTATGACAATGGTGTTCCAGCATGACAATGCCCCTGTGCACAAAGCGAGAACCATGAACATGTGCTTTACATGGGTTGGAGTGGAAGATCTTGAGTTGCCCACTACAGAACACTGACATTAACCCATATTGAACACTTAGGTTGCAGTAGTACCTAATTTTTGTAAAAACCCTTACGGGTGAATGAGCACAAATCCCCACATTCACATTCCAAAATCTAGTGGAACATCTTCGCAGAAGAGAAGAGGACAATATAACAGCAAATGGGGTTAGAGACATGGTTAGAGTAGTGTTTATGGATGTAGGGGTTGGTCATATAGTAAGTGCATTGCACTTGACAGCCTTTTCACCATTTTCTGAATTCAGTCCTATCACGTCCTAAAAACAGTTCTAAAACAAGTCTCCTGCTTACTATTTAATCCAAGTCAAATCATTATTATATATTTCTTTTTTAGATCTTTTTCTATTGACATCACACACCAAGGAAAATTATGAAAGATTAGTGAACTCGATGCACACATAAAGAAACCGTTTGCAAAATTTGAGTACAAAAATATAGAGAAAAATATAAAAAAGACAGTGAATTAAAGCTTTTAAAGACGCAACCGAAGAGACAAACATACATTTCCAACACTTAGTGGGTGTTCTCTAAACAGCTGAAAGAATTCTGTAAGGAAAGGCACTGAAACATGAAACAGTTGCCCCACTGAATCAACTCATTTAGAAAAAGTGCACATTTCCAATTCAAATACACAAGAATGATATCTTTCAGCCAATCAGGATGTAGAAAAAGCTGGCATTTTTTGAACACTGTGCACTTGTCCAATCGTCATCATTCCTCGCACTTTCTCAGCAGGCGTCCAGCTTAACGAACTGACGGAGATCAAAGCCTTTGAATCTCCCTATAATGGCTTCATTCTCCTCCATATATAGAGAAAGAGAGAGACCCACACATACACGGTTTGCATATTAAAGCGAAGCCAAAGAGTAGGAACTTGTCCAGGGTTGTACGTGTGTTTTTTTGCATTACGATAATGTCGATTCACATATCAGTTTGCTTTGCATTCAAACATTCAGGGAGTGACGATTACAAAGCGCATGCTGAAAACTCTGGATGCTTTGTGAAACTAAATTTTTGCCGCAGAAAAGTACTGAACTCTTTAGCACTAGCTTCACGGCAGCAGCTTTGCTAGCAAACGATAAAATCCAGATGGTTGAGTAGAGGGAGAAAAAAAGAGTCGAGAGACTGAAAGATAGCAGAGCCTGACTCAGAGCTCCACTCCATTTTGAGAAAAAGGCTCTCTTTTTCCACTCAGCCCTCATTCTTATACAAATCACGAAGAGAGTGAACTCTAAAGGAGAGGGAGTGAAAAGGGACCGAGAGAAATAAAGAGATTAAAGCCAGGCGTTGGCCGTTCATTCTTTGAGGAAAACATGAATTTATTGTAATCGGATCATGACAGGATGAGATCATCGAGCCTTATGAAAAGAGAGAGGGAGCCCTTTTATAACCCCCACTCATTCGCAGTGTTTACATGGAACTTGATCCGTTGCACGTCTCGTTTAGCCAGTTTGCGATATGGCTCTTGCTGGCTTAACAGATGTTCCATTTACACAAGTTTATTAAGAGCATTTATTTATTTATTTATTTTTTTTTACTTTAAAACTGAAAATTCTATGATGCTAAGGTAATACCATCTGCCAATTTGAGATCCCCAGTGGTACCAAACCACATATTTATAAGTCTGGTTATTTAGTCAAAACAGACTAAACAAACTTCAAATTTACTGAAAGTCTGTTCAGAAACTGGCCCACTTGCCCCATGTTCTTCATCATGTATGAAAAGAGACATTTTGGTTGAACCTTTTTATACTGTATACGAGTAGATGTTTGTGTATGGCAGGGGGGTAAAGGAAGTGAGCACACAGTCACCTGAGAGTTAGAATCAGAATAACAGCTGGCTGACAGATTTCCCATCTTGTGTGTAGCTTGTTTTGTGCATGTGGGGACTGTAGGGGAGCGCCTGTGTGTAGCCACATGGCGGTTTTAGTTGTTTCGACTCTATAGGCTTTTATTTAAATCTTGCATGGCTTTTCCGAAAACTCTTTCAATTCATTCATGAATTGCATTATAGCATTTATTATAGCATTATAGCAACACCACAAGCCTTCGAAATAGCACCAACATGCACGCCAACATGCACAGAAAGCCCTACTTATAATATTTTTATCAACTGTACCTCTAGTGATCATAGAGCTCCATGTAAAAAATATTGCTAGATTTAAATACATTATAGCTACATCATCATGGTATTATTAACTAATAAGTTAACTGAGCTTCCATTAAATATTTACTAAGAATAAGCAGCTACCTAAACACTGCACTGCACAAACCCAGGACCTCAATCCTGCTGCATCATGTGTGGAAACCAAAGCAGGAAAATGTCGAAACGTTATATAGTTAATGAACGTTTCCGTTAACCCTCTGTGACTTTTAATCAGGAAGGTGGCTTCAATTGTGACCCCTGACCCTCCTCTCCTGATCCCAGGATGCTCCAAGCAGGAAGCAGGTCAGCTCTGCTTAACCTTTCCCCTCAGACACGGGAAGTTAAACAGGAAGAGGGGAACATGCAAGGGAAAACTTCAACCCACGATTCATGAACACATTGCCTCTGATAAGCACTCCCACAGCAGCTTTTCCACAAAAGAAGCCAGTTACAGTAGATATAAAAATGTAAGGGATACACACCCCTGCAAAAATAGCAAGTTCTTTTTCAAGATGATGAGGAGATGTAAAATCAAAAAAAAAAAAACCTTTTTTCTACCTTTTGTGAAAGATTTATAATCACACTCAAACCCATATTAAATGCCAATTGGTGTGTGTTTGTTTTATATATATATATATATATATATATATATATATATATATATATATATATATATATATATATAAAAAAACATTGCTATAAATTTAGATTTAATGAAAAAAGATCTAAAAGAATCGTACAAAATTAAAAAGTGTATCAACTAAGAGCACGCAAGATTAACAATTTTTTTTTATTATTATTATTTCTCCTAAAACGATTTTATTTTGCGATTTCCCTTCGAGTTTGTTTCCTCTGAAGATTTCTTCCTCATGCCATCTCAGGGAGTTTTTCCTTGTCACAGTATAGCCACAAAATTAAAGGAACAAACTTATAGGCACTAAAGTTAGACATTCTTTTATACAACTTTATATTCTCCTTATATCTGTAAAGTTTTTTACATATTTTACAATTATTGACAAATAAACATGAATTGAGTTGATTCAGGAAATTCTATAGAATTCAAATAATTTGTGACTAAATTAGGAGTTTGTGCACAATTTACTGAAATATAATTAAAGCTTATGCAAAGATTATGATGTGCTTTTATACATGACTGGATAATGCTTCTTTCTTAAGCATAGCATAAGCTAAAGAAAAAGCATATCTAATCCCAATAAACCAACGCCAAGTTCAGACTGGATTAAATCATCAGAGGAACATCTGTAAGGCCCTTGTGACAAAAGAAAAACTACTGATCTATGTGAACTCTATTTAAATAACTTGTGCAATTCTCCTGCACCTCATCCCTTTTTAAGGAGTGTTGTCTGATTCCACAGACACACAGGGAGAACACACTCCACATACACTCTCATGGGAGCCATTTGGTTACAGCTGTGGCCTTGTGACAGGTTCTTATTTAAAGCAATTTATGGGTTCACTTCAAAGTTGCAAAGAACAGCATGCATTCTCTGAAATGTAGCGGAGTAAAAATACACAGTTACACATTATAGTGTAGAGAGTTTCCCAAAATGATAATACTCCGCTAAAATACAGATACTGTACTTGGAAAATTGGTATGGTATAAAAAAAAAAAAAAGTGAACAGTGTAGCGGTGAAAAAAATACTTTATTGCTTTCCACTATGGTGAGTTTCTAGTGAATTGTACGGTTTGCATTACATGGTCATATAATTATGCTACATTTGCAACAGAGACCAAAGAGGCACTGGAGTAGAAAATAGATGCTGCCTTTTTTCTACACCTTGGGTCAAATCCATGGTTTCAGCGACATGTTTTTTTTTTTACGCAGTTAATGATTACACAATTTTAAAAAACATCAATTTTTCTTCCTGTAATTTTTTTCTGTATTTGTGGCAGTGGTGTCTCTGATATGCACCCTAAGTTACAAAGTATGACCAGTAACAGTAGTCGAACATTTATTTCTACCATAACTGAGATAAGGGTAATTATAGAACAACAACCAAGTCTGGTGGAAAAACAGTAAGATATTTAGCTTGTAATTTTCAGAAGCCAATGAAAAACACTGAAATGGATATGATCTCGACATTATGTGGAAGGTGATAAATGACAATGGTTTACAGTAGTGTATCAGCGATTAGTAGCCTGGTCACCAAGGACAAGCAGATTTGATAGAAAGCACTATTTATTTATTTTTTATAGATTTTTTTAGCAAATCAAGGACGCTAGGACAGTAAACATCTGGTGAACGTTGGGTGGACCTTCTATTGAGAATAGCACAATAAGTTATGCTAAAAACTTTAGATGACAATATATTCATTTGTTTTCATATTTAATTAGTAATATTGCTGTCATCTAGCAAACTAGCACAACATATTACATTACTTTAGCTGCATTAGCAGTAGTTTTCTGGCCTACGAAAAACCGGGGATTGGGAATACACGCACTTCTAATGAGACACAAAGAACCTTGGTGTAATAATGGTGTGTCCTGGATTTGGCGTGAAGTGGAAACGTTT
This sequence comes from Silurus aristotelis, assembly GCF_946808225.1. Taxonomy (NCBI): domain Eukaryota; kingdom Metazoa; phylum Chordata; class Actinopteri; order Siluriformes; family Siluridae; genus Silurus; species Silurus aristotelis. Next base: position 11,041,839 of record NC_139601.1, on the reverse strand, counting down.
TTCAGAGGGTCCTCGTGAGTTGCGCTGTCTGTTGTATTTATTAGAGACTGGAGGAAACGCTGAATCGCCACTATTGTTCCTCACAGATTGAATAGAGAAAACCTACTGAGGAGCTGGCCCACACTCCAACCGCCTCTTCTGTCACTCGTTCACAAACAGAGAAAGAAAGAGGGGAAGACAGACAGGCAAAAAGAAGAAGAGACAGGCAAAGTATGGCTTTGGCCATGACTGCTGATCAAACCATTTGAGTGAGTGAGTGAGTGAGAGTGAGAAAGAGACAGAGAAAGAGAGAGACAGAGAGAGAGAGCTCTATCCAGTACTGGACTGTGATCTAAAGACACTGTGACAAACTTTTTCAGTAAGCAGAAGATAAACTAAACTATATTTTGGAAAGCAACACAGTCCATGTTGAATATCTCTACATGTACCGGACGAGGGATAAGTCGTAAAAATGGCCTTTGGAGGAGTCTAGGAATACAAATCAAATATATTTAACATTTGTTCCAAAAACCCTCCAATTGTCTGTACTGTACAAAGACTATGCAAATAAGACCTACACTGTAAAAAGCACCAAATCTGACCGCACACGACCCCCTCTCTCTCTCTCAGACACACCGATTCTCCCTACAGCTAAAGCAGTGAACAATAGTGACCTTTTGCGAGGAGGCTTGAGAGCTTCTTACTGCGAATGAGAGGAAACACGATAAAGGGTGTTTTGTTCTTTACTCACATGTTCGGCACACAAGCAGAATTCAGAATCCAACTGTACTTTCAAGCTCAACAGTCGGAAACACACCTGTGAATGAGCGGACGTGCTGAAGCATGAACGTGTGTTTGAGTTACACCGGTTATGGAAGAAATGAAAGGAGTCAAAATGGAAAAGATGCATTGATGTGACTGCCATCCACAATGAGGATGCCATGGTTGCAATAAAAACCTCAGACACTCCTTTATGAGCCATTATACCTTATATGAACTACAGCCGAATTGAATCCGTTCAGATAATTGACTAAAGTTTGACTTAAATATTTTTTTTATTGTGGATTGTTGTTTGTTCTGTTTTGGTTGCCTTTCCAAAAGCATTCACACCTCTAGAATCTATGATTATAAGAGTGCAAGAGCAAAGCAGGGGAAACACCTCCCCTCCCCTCCCCACTACACAACACAACCCTTATTTCATTCAGGAGGAGACTGGCTACACAGGGGTCATATCGAGGCTATGCTGCTCCCATGAGCCCAAGATATTTCTATAGTTATTTATTCATTTAATAATGTGTCTTTCTGGAGAAAAAAAAATCTATTTATTTTTTATTATCGTTTACCAGTTAGGAATGAACATGAACACGACTGTCTAGGTGACAACCTATTTTAAACATGGTACATGTATTGTTACATGACTGAAATTTAAAACAGAACCAGAATGTGGATAGTCATGTTTGTTTTTGAGATGTGAGAGCTGCTGGGTTTAGAAGCACTGACACACACACACACACACACACAAATCTAGAAATGCTAAACGTGACAGATTTGGCCAGTTTCGCTGCAGTGCTGAAGACCATCAGCCCCTCAGGTGGTCATTTGGCAACACCTACTTCAGACACCCAAATCCATTTAGTAGCCAATGCCCAATTCACAATGCTCTTAATCAAATCAGCTGGATGACGATTCAGTCATCTGAAGTAATGGATAAGTAGGAGCATAAGCTATTAAGGCCATTTCGGCATGTATAATGAGTTCCAAATACTATTTACATGCATACATATCCTTGAAACTAGTTCTTGAAAGTTTTTGAACACTAGAATTTTCTAGATTTCAGCTTGATGACCTAAACCTGGAAAATGGACAAAGAGAACACGGCTAAGTTTACAGGTTCAGGTGTGCAACTCGGCAAAACAATCCTGGCTATCAGTCCCACACCTCATTATAGAATCCATTTCATAATCCATTTCTCAATGCAGAAAAGCTTCAGCTTTGGGATGTTGGTGGGTTTTCCGAAGATGAGCCGTTTCCTTAGGTCTTTTCACAACATTTCAAAATCCGTCTGATTTTGGATTGACAATCCAAACAATCGGGGAGAAGGCTTTGCAACCTTTCCCAGCCTAATTAGCATCAACAACTCTTTTTGTGAGATCGTCTGAAATCTCCTTTGTTCCTTCCATGAACATCTTTTGAAGCTCAAACTCTGATAGATCGCTGTGCTCAATCACACCTGATAGACAAATCACTGATAATCCACTTCAATTTGCTAACCACGGAGGATTAAAAGAGAGACATTCGGAAGTACCAGGACAAAAAGTTGCCCATGTTGTGCTGCACTGAGTAGTAAAAAAAAAGAAAAAAGACCACATTGTGTTTTTTTTATTTTTTTATTTTTTTATTTTTTTTAATGAAATTTTATTTCACATTCAACACTGCATGTACTCTAAAACCAACAAAAAATTAGTTATAATGAAAGCCAGCACAGGCTAGTGATTTCTGGCCACTGTTGTGAATACTGGAGGCAGTGTCGTGTTGGGGCAATAACATCAACACCATAGAATAAAACGTATATCTCAAAGACAACTTTGAATTACGGTGGGAAAGATATCCGAGCCAATCCAAATAGTTCAAACCGTGACCTACACAACAAAAGCACGAGGCCACGTATATATGCAAAGTAGATACTAACTTGCAGAACACCACATTTCTGAGAATCATACATTTAAGAAAGACAAAACGTGCTACAGCTCCTGGGTGAGAAGGGAAACAGACTAATTTGTTGTCAGTCAGTAGCCTCTTATAACAACTTTATTTTTAGTAGTATCTGCTTGGATCTGTGTGAACTTTAAATCTTAAAATGACGAGGTAAGATAAAGTTAATCCTGAATAAAATGCTGTAAAAGATCGGTTACACTTCAAATACTGGCCTACATGAAATTCATAATGTGTCATGGGTATCATTTCAAAATGTCAGTTCAGTTTTGAATTTTTTATTTTTTTTCCGACCAACAAAACGAAACAAATCCAGATCCAAAAACTTTGATTCACCGTAAATGCAGCCATTCATTCAAAACAGGTTTGGTATCCCAATTTTGCTTTAAGCTAAATTAACACTGAGCAGTGTTCTGTGCTTACTTGCAAAAACAGATACACCCAATACAATACTGGCAGTAGATAAACAGTGAAAATCCTCCAACAAGAGATCTGCGATAAAGGGAGCACATTCTGTGATCGATCGCCATTATCTGGGCTTGTTTTATATTAAAAAAATAAAAAGAAATCACAAACAAAACCACATTTCAAAAGTATGCCTAAGGCAGTAAGGAAGGTTTTTTTTAGGCTGCTATTGTGTTTTGCCATGGTCACTAGTGTAACTATAGCTGTCTTATGAATTTGGTCTAATCCTCTTCCTGTCTCTTCCTTGGCTTTTAAGTAAATGTCGCAGCAGCAGTCACACTAGGATATTAATGCCAGCATTTTTTCCAGCATCTGCACTCTGTTTTCACAATGGCACTGAATTGGCCACTATTGAAAACGTCACAATATGCATGTTCAAAACTGAACCCAAAAAAAGAAAGTTGCAGTAGTAGCTCAGTGGTAAAGTTGTTGGGTTGCTGATTGGAAGGTTGGGGGTTCAAGCCCCGGTATCACCAAGCTGCCCTTGAACAAGGCCCTTAACCTTCTGTGCTCCAGGGGCACTGTATCATGGCTGACCCTGTGCTCTGACCCCAGCTTCCAAACAAGAAGAAAGAAAAGAATTTCACTGTGCTGTAATGCATATGTGACAAATAAAGGCTCTTCTATACCAAAAGCATTGTATCAGACCTGCTCTGGAATTATGAAGCTTGTGTTCTCAAAGTGATTCAGGTTCTATAACAGACTGCTTATAAGGTTTCTCACACTGTATAACCCACCGTCATGTACAGTAATGACTAAAATAACACTGCTGTGATGCAAACCTGACTTTGCTGGCATTTTACTCCTGAAAACCCTTAACCTGCGTTAAATATATAATATATACTCCTAAAACTTTGATGTAAATCGATAAGGAAAATAATATATTATTCAGTGGATCAAACACCATATGAAAAGAGTGTGTGATCTCAGCAGCTACACCACACACACACACACACACACACATCACAAAACAATAGTTTTGGACAGGAAATTCATGGGCTGTTGAAGTACATTTGAGATAAGCGGAAAATGTGCGCAGATTCGTTTTGTACAAACAAAAACACTTTTTTATATCAAAGTGTAAGGGATTATTGCGAAACAAAGACTTAAATAAAAAGGTATAAGAATATGACAGCAACATCTGGTTTTGTCTACAAGTCCTCACTGGCCTCTCCCCTGTTCTCCGGCCAGGGACGGACTGTCTGAGTTTCTACTCCAGTCCTCCAGTTAGGACCATCTGCTCCAAACCAACTGGTGGTAGTTGCATCTGTGTGTAGGTGTTTCTGTGTGTCTGTGTCTGACGGAGGGCGTAATTGGAGAAGCAATGTGACTTTACCACAAGACCCCGAATTATCTCTGGACCAACACAACAGTATATCCTGACACACGCTTGGATGAAGGTGCATGACTATAAATCACATTACATCACAGATTACATTACAATCCCATGAAGACTTGATGCCACATGCTTTTTTTTTACTTTCACCTCAATTATTTACATATGATTTAAAATGTAGGATTACTGTATAATATATAAATACATACACACAAAAATATATACAGTTTATACAGGATAGAAGAAATACTGCAGGCGGATATACGTTGTGTGAAGTCATGAGCTGCAGGTTTGAGAAAGATGTTCATCAAAAGTGTGTGTATGTATTCCTATAAAAACAACTTTGGAACTATTTTAAATACCCAAAAAAACTAATACATGTATTATATATATACATAAATAGGAGCAAACATGATTAATGCAGTGAACACCAAACTCCTGCCTTAATATCTGCTGTATAACTACACCGTCTGGACGCCAGGTCATAATTAAACACACGTTTTGTTTCTCTTCCTTTTTTGTATTTTTTGCAAGGAAAATATGTGAACACAAACTTTTCGAAGCAAGTGTTTCTCAAGCTTTAAAACAAGTTAAAATAATCATTTTCAAGATGATAAATTATAAGCAATATAAGATCCAGCCTCAATTTCAGAGACTCAAACGGCTGAGATGTGAACTTACCGACGTGGAGCTCCTGTAATCGATAAACCAGAGGAGAAAAACGCCGAAAAGCTGGTCCTCAGCCCGACCTACAGTGCTCAGAGTCTTCAAATACAATTAAAAGTACAGAAGGAAACACCGAACTACTAATGAAAAATCAACATGGTTGGCTTTTAGTTTCTTCAGTGTGAAAAAGTTTGACAGAGCTCCACTCAGCGTCTCCACTTCGGTTTGAAACGATGCAGCGCTTCAGCTAAGCTAATCCCAACAGGGTTGCCAGATTGTCTTAATCAACTCCTTGGTTTAGCAGGCTTTGAAATTTGACCCCAAACTGGATCGGACTATCATATAAGAAACAGTGCAGCCATGAAAGATGGGTATAGATAATGTAAAGTTACATTGCATTTAACATTTATAAAATAATTGCTGGGCTAGTACTGGGCGCTGTAGCTAACCCTGTTCAGGGGAAAAGTAGTTAGAACGGTTAAAAGTCGTTAGAAATCACCACATGACGTCACATCTTTTGCCTCTCAAAACACATTGGGTAATACAGGGGGCCCCAACCACAGGCTGTGGATCATTTGATACCGGACACAATAATACTAAAACTTTTTAATTCATTTTATTTCCATAATATATTGACACGTTCTGCACGTTGTTTTACTAAAAAAAACAACATTTTTTTGCCTTGATAAATTGAGTTTGCACTGATTCTGCATTATAGTAAGTCTTATTTTCATTGTACATGTAACTAAATCTAATCCTATGTAGAATATGAACAATATGCACGTTGATGCCTGTGACAATATAAAGGCCCCGCGTGGAACACGGACAGACCTGGTCTATTGAAAAATTATCTTGCGCAGAACTGGTCGGTTATGCAAAAAGGGTTGGGGACTGCTAGGTTAATACGAGATGAATAAATGTTACTCTCTGTAAACTTGAAAGGGCAAAATAAATTGGTCAGAATGTCACAAAGAGTAAGGATTATTATTTATTTTCTATCATATCGGACACTTTTTGTAACAATCCAATTTCTCTTTGAAGTAAGTAAGTAAGTAAGTCAGTCAGTCAGTCAGTCAGTCAGTCTCTGTCCATCAGCATCCTTAGAAAGGTGTATATGGTAAAAGTTTTCTGCTTGTATCTGTGCGATGTTTAACAGGAACCAAACTGGCAGTCACAACATCACAGAAACAGTACGGTTCATTCTGATGTGAAATGCACAAACACTGGCTATGCTTACTTGCAAAGATGATCTGATTGCACAGTCAGAATAAACTGTTTATATGCATCCAACCCAGAGTTATGCACCTACAGAGAGTGAGTTTGAATGTTAGTGTTACTACAGCAACATGAAGCGTATGAGTTCAGTCAGTAGAGTAGTCCAGCAACTGCACACATAATCCATGAAAACAATATTAAAATCATTACAAAGTAATTATTATTAATGATGCAAAACATTCACTAAGCACATCACATCTTTTTCATTATAAACATATTTAATGTGTTTAGTTTGTAATTTTCCAATAACACACAGTTGACTGAGTAAAACCAATGCATCTTACTGTCAGTTCTTTTGTATGGTAAGCTATTTTCTATGAATAAGAACCATCTGTTCTGGGGTGTGGCAATTTGAAATAGACACAAATAAGCCATTTGTTTAGGTTAGCCAGGTAAAGGTTTCATAAAGGGCATAAACTCTTTATTTTAATAAACAAATCTATGTAAATAGCAGAGAAACAGGCAAAGGCAGAAAGATATAGTATGACAGTCAGGAGATTCATCATGTGACTAAGGATTCAGGAAGGCTTTAAGCTAGTCAAAAGAAACATGAGGTTTTCAAAATTAATGAAGCTTTTCTTCCTTTCAACATTCTCTTTAAAACTAAACATGGTGGTTCAATGATTAAAACAGTAGTCTTGGGATTGGAAGGCTGTAAATTAAAATCCCATTACAACCTCCCTGGTTCATACAAAAAACCCTGATCTGCTCAGCTGTATCGTGATTTAGTAGCTAGTTTTGGATAAATGTCTTAGCCACATGAGCAAATGAAAAAAGGTTTATTACTCAAAGCTTTTCTACACAGTGTATGCTGGTAACATCTGGTGGTCATAATGTTGAAGTGCAACTCTTTTACTGCGTCTTAATTAGTGCTGCTTGATGTTTTGGTAATAGCGGATAAATGGTGTTACAGTGATTATGAAAAAAGCATCTCAAAAAGATTAGAAGACTGTGTGGCCAAAAGTTTGCAGACACCTGACCATCACATCATATATACTTTTTGAATTCCCTTTTGAGATTTCAGAATGAGGCCTTTACTTTTCACATACACTGAACAAAATGATAAACGCAACACTTCTGCTTTTGCCCCCATTTTTCACGAGCTGAGCATTATCACACAGCATGATGCCACCGATGTCACAAGCTTTGAGGGAGCGTGCAATTAGCATGCTGACTGCAGGAATGTCCATGAAAAATAGGGGGCAAAGACAAAAGTGTTGCGTTTATTTTGTTCAGTATAGTTAACTTCTCCTTCTTTCCCTTTCTAATTCTCATCTCATACACATTTCCGACCTTTTGTACACCTTGGACTTATCTGTATCACAGCTTGTAAATGGGGTTGCAGTTACAGGCAACCTGTCTTCCAACCCTGTCAATAAACTTTTATCAATTACTAATGCATTGTAAATGTTTTGCATTGAAGGCATTGAACTGTGGCTCCGAAGGTCATGAGCTCAAATCCTTATGCCATCTCGGGGAGTTTTTCCTTTCCACAGTTGCTCATCAGGGACAAACGTACTTACAAAGAAAATATTTACTTTTAATCGCCACATTATCTGTGTAAAGCTGCTTTGAGACAATGTTCATTGTTAAAAGCGCTATACAAATAAAAATGAATTGAATTGAATTAAATTGAATTGAATTAAATTGAAATTCCAGCCACACCAACCAGACACTCCTGGGCCCCTGAGCAAGGCCCTTAACCCCATAGATGCTCAGTTGTATAAATGAAATAAATGTTAATTCTGGATAAGGCTGTCTGCCAAATGCCATAAATCTAAATGTAATGTGTTCAGGAATCGAGAGAGCAGTCTCAAAGGCTTCCTGCGCAAGTCTTGATGTGGAGGAGATTAAAAAGGAGTTAGCTGCTTTCCTAAATGTACAAGAAGGACATTTCATGGTAACATCACCACCTAACAGTTCTAGGGTCCCTGGTTTGATTCTAAGTTAATGTTTGCATAGAGTTGCTTGCATGTTCTCCCCCTATACCTGTGGAGTTCCTCCAGAATCTCTGGTTCACGTCGACCTCCCAAAAACATGCTAGTAGGTAGATTAGCAATGTTTATGTACACGTTGCCCTGCAATAGACAGGCATGCGTTCCTGCTTTATGCCAAGTGTTCTTAGAAGAAGCTCTGAATATAGTATAGAAAGATAGTGTGACAGTAACAAGGCCAGATCCACTGCTGTTAAGTCCACGAGAGGCAAAGTAAAGAATTTTTGATCATCGTTAATTTATAATTTATTACATTTTAATATTTAGTATAGATATTTAGTAGGATTACAGATAAATTAGTAATTTGCAATTCAAGTATAAACATTCCAAAAAAATAAATAAAAATGAAGTACCAAACAAAAGTCCTTAAAACACAACCATATTACAATACGCTGTACTATAATCATACATTGGTGCAGAAGGTTTTTGGAAACTCCCCAAGACAATGCAAATAAAATACAGCTCGATTTGGTGGAAATTTGCTCCATCAGGCAACAACGACTAAACTCAAAAAGAAATGATTTTTCCTCTTCAATCCTATCACATTTCTCAAACCCTGCCTTTCCCCAATGTCTCGAAGGTAAACGTGTCAGAATGATGTAATCCATACACATTACATATTTTTTTATCATCTTTTAGTTTTAAGATACAACCAAGCTGGTTTATTTCATCCATTCATGTTTGTTTGTTTGTTTGTTTGTTTTTAAGTATATGGGGTTTTGATTTTGCGTTAAACATGAACATTGACCAAACAAAGAGAACAGAAACACAAAAAAAACCCCTTCGACAAGATAGCAAGAAAGACAACAAAACAGAGTTTAGACAAGAAAAATAAAACACACATAATTTGACTGTACAGTAAAGTATAATATTAGTTATTAGCTTTTTTTTTTTTTACTGCATGTATTACTTTTGTAGTACTGGTTTTGCTCGTTTCCCATGAGGGGCACTGGATGTACCTTGTCAGAGTGTGAGTTTAATGCATCAAACATTAAAAATGAAATACTGAATTTCCCAAGAACATGCTACTTTGTTGAACAAAGCCATCCGAGTATGTGTTTGGGATCAAACCAGTTTCAAGCTCCAGTATCCTAACAACAAATATTAGACACTGGGTGTAAGTTCTACGCAAAAGTAGTACAAAATAAGCAGAATGTACAAGAATCGAGCTACTCAGCTCTACATTAGTCATAATTGTGGTATGTGGGGAACCAAAAAAAAAATGGCGTCCCCAGTTTTTTCCTGTACACATAGCAACAGCCTAAACACCGCAGTGAAAGTATTTCCCAGCACTTGGGAATCCCTCACAGCGCGAGACAGACATTAAGCTTTCAGAGGGCCCTCCCTCTCTGGTGCTTTACACACCCACTTGCGGATGCGCCACGGTGCAATTGTGGGATGAACATCTGACCGGATGCGTCTTAGTAAGAAGTGTTAAACTAGATCCAGATGTGTAAAATGAGAGTCTGCCCCTTAACAGCTGCAGAGCCAGAACCCTAGCGTTTGATTAGAAAAAGAGCTGCCCCCATCCCCCCCTTTTCAGCATCTATTCGATGCTTTGCTGCAGTGTAAACTTGAGAACATTCATTGGGAAGATTTTTTTTGAGTATCATAACAATGTAATGAAATCATAGATTTGATTTTAAATGTATTACGGTGTGATAGGAGTGATATATTAATTTCAATTGAAATAACTTAACAATTAACTTATATAATACGTTTAATATAACAAACAGTAACCCCTTAGTGTTGCTTGCAAGTGTGTAAAACATTTAGAATTTATTTCTGGAAAAAGAAAGTACAATCTAAAACTTCATTAGATCTTCAAAGGAGTCCTAAACATAGGCTAAAAGACCCCAATTAAGAACCAAAATAAGTATTAGACTTATGGCTGTGTGTGGTAAATGTATGTTACCCTTTGCTTTAACATAACTGCACAGGAACGTTTCGAGTAAACGTTTCTTTAATTATTATTATTATTTTTTAGCATTCTTTATGCATGAACCACTTTCTTTTGAAAATTGCTTCAGACATACAGTATGTCCTGATATTTTACTTTAAAATTTGCCTTACAACTTGGAATTCATTAATGATAGCAAACTATACTGATCAATTACAGCAAAACAAGTCCAAATCATAACACTATCACCACCATGTTTCACAGATTACATTTATGCTGCACTTTGATTTCTATGAAAGGTAGCACTTCTCATTTAAAAAGATCCTTTAATTCGAGTCTCATCAACCCACAGAATATTTGTCCAATAATCTTCTGGCTTGTCCATTTTTCCTTTTCGGAAAGCAATAACTTTTCTTGCAACCGTGTCAGGCAAACTGATGTTCAACATTTCGCTGATGAAGGACTCATGAACATTAGCAAGTACAGGAGATTTGTTTAATTGCTTAGCAGTGACCCTCAGATCCTCATGAACATGCAGATTACATGTCTAGCTCTTAGAGCGATCCTTGCTGGCTGACCAATACAGGAAAGGGTAACAATAATTAAAAATAAAATCAGAAAAAAACAAAACAACAACAACAGAATAACCACACAGTCAACATTATAGGACAAATAATTTCATATCTTGCAGTTTAGGGTTTCTATATAATGTAGATTGAGCATTTAGATTTCTTGTAGCCAGTTACATTCTTCTTAATTCATATTCAATTAAATACACTATTGGACAATTCATACATGCACTGGTTTAATAAAAATGTCAAAAATTGCAGCATAATCTCTTCACACACAACTTGAAAACATGTGTACTATAAAGAGAAAACTGGCAACACTAGAGCCATTTAATTTTTTTTTATAGCTAAAGATATAGCTATCTGGCCGCTATAGCCTTTAGATTTGTTTTACTCTAAACACACACACACACACACACACACACACACATATATACATATATGTATGTATGTATATAATATATATATATATATATATATATATATATATATATATATATATACACACATACAAACACACACATATATACGTATATATATATATATATATACGTATATATATATATATATACGTATATATATATATATATATATATATATATATATATATATATATATATATATACACACACACACACACACACACACACACACACACACACACACATACATACACACACACACACAGTGCTACCTCGATACTTGTGGGTGTTACGTTCTATGACCCCTCACGAGTAACAAAAAATGGCAAGGTTTTGACTCTCTCCTTTTGATGGTTCCTTTTTCAAGTGGAATTGTACATGTACTGTAAATTCAACAAAAATTTCAATCAATGTTTTATTTACCACTTTAAATTAATAATAGAATTTAATAAATTAGTTTTTCAAACATTATGTAATTTATTAGTACAAACTCTTTGAAATGTTACTCCGACTTACTCTTAGGCCGGTTCCAAATGAAAAGTCATGAACTATCGAGGTCGCAAGTGTCAAGGTTCAACTGTACTATATTTATTTATATATATATATATATATATATATAAAAAAACAGATGTACATATACTACATATTTATCTGCACAATTGTTACTATTTGTACTTCTGGTAGATGCTAAACTGGTTAAATTGCTGTGTACCTGTACTTTGCAATGACAAAGGTCTATCTGAAAAATCGGTTGCTGCAAGTTGAACTTTTAAAGGCAAAACAAAGACCATGCAAGCAAGTCAATGAATAATGTAAAGACAAGGTTTAATACATTTTCTTTCATCCAAAAAGCACTATTTTAACACTTTTACTTGTCCCATTTGGCCTTCTATGAGTGTTGAATATGGCCTGGACAGAGTTGAGAGATCCTGTTGAGGCCAGCAGCTGGAGCTCTGTCTGGACCACAAACATTTCAAAAGTCTAAAATTAAGACACCGTGTAAAATTAGTTCTTAGTTGTTATAGTTCTAGAAACAATTTTAGTACAAATGTACAAAAACTGCACCTGAAAACAGCTTGCAGGTAATCTAAGCAAAATAACATATGAACTAAGACTTTGAAATAAAGAGCAATATCTAAACCTGATTTACATCTGCAGCATTACCCCCACAAACTGCACTTTACTACTGCTCTAAAAACCCAACTGCTCTTACAGTTTTAAATTGTCAATTTGTTTAAAAGTGGACTGTGATATAAAATAACAGATTGCAGTAAGTTTTTGAGGTGGTTGTGGATCGTGTGCATGGATGTGTGTTGTGGAAGTGGCTGGTCCAAATTCACAGCTTCTAGTCATCTTCCTCGTCGTCACTAAGGACTCTGTGGCGCCTTCGCTTAGCGGGAGCAGAGCGAGTTTCCTCGTCTGACTGATCGCCTTCCTCGGTTTCAACGATCATTTTAGAACGAGGGGCCTCGCCTGCGAAACAACAAAAAAAAAAAAACAGCAGCTGTAAGACAGACGATTTTCCCAATACAGGATGAAAACAGTGGGGTTTTTTTTTTGCCTTTGAAACAGAATGGTTTCAAAACTGTTTCCTTGTAATTACTGAGTTCAGGTGTTTCAATCACACCCATAGATGCATAAAATTAAGCACAGGCACAGGCATGCACACGCCGTACACCAACACGGACATTAGATGGGGAGGTACTGAAGCGCTGAGTAACTTTAAATCTGTAAGTGCTATTGTTGTGCAGGAGCAAAAACAGTTTAGCCACGAAGCAATAAACCATGCAAAATCACAGAACCAGGTCGATGAGTGCACCTAGCGCACAAAGGGGAAAAAAAAACTTGTGGTGCTCTGTGATGATATGCTGCATGAACGCCACATGGCATTACAGCATTATTTACGCCTCATTTATTTGACTTCTTCTCAAAGGTCATCGCTGAGGTCTGTCCTCCTTGGTGCTAAAACTTCAGCTTTGGAGGTATTCACACTTGCTGATGATTAATGGAGAATGGCTTTTTTATTTTTGCACAAATAAATACTAAGAGTATTTCATGTTGTTATTTATGTGAGGTTGTATTTAACTAATTTTAAGACCTGATAAGCATCTGGTGATTTATGCCCTGATGCATAAAATCTCACACACACACAGACACACGCACACACACACCTGAAGGCAATTTATATACAGTAATCCCCCGTTTGTTACGTTCCAAAACCATCAAGCATAAAATGCTATATTATGTATACATTACTGTACTCTAACATTTGACTTCATTTTATTTATTAATCATTATATTGTTATTAATAAATTTCATTATTTTAACACAAAACTCCAAAAAAACTATTCCCTAGAAGTTTTTTGGTCTATGGTGCGATCCGCGAGAGACCGGGAACATCAGCCAAACAAATTAGTTATTTGCCAAATGCCATTCTGTGATAAACCAGACGGTTTAAATTAATAGATACATTTATTTAGATAAATAGACGGTTAAATTAATGAAAAATAATGCAAGTGCAAAAGTAAGAATGTACGCCATGATCTGATGGCTAATAAAACAAACAAAGGGCTAAACTGTTATATTTTACAGTACCTCTCTCATCCTTATCATCTTCATCATCGTCATCACTGTCCAACACACGACTCCTTTTTCCCGATGGTTTAGATTCAACAGCAGCAACGCTGAAACACAGAAACCTCTTGTTAAGAAGTGTATGCGTACGTCTCAAGCTTTATAGTTCCTTTCAGGTCATCAGATTGAATCAGCGTTGAAGCAATTCCTCAAGTAAATTAGAATACAAAAATTAATCGAGGCAAATTATTTGCTTCGTTTATTCAATTGAACTACACACAAAGCATACAAACCCTACAACTGTAACTATTTGTACACACACACACACACACACACACACACACACACACACACACACACACACACACACACACACACACACACACACACACACACACACACGATTTCAGTTCAAATGTTTTGCAATTACATGAAATTAAATTTTTTTCAAGTTTGTGTTTTTTTAACAGCTCATCGTTTCACTGCCAATCTCTTACTGATATTAGAAATATCAAAATAAAAAAATATAAAATAAAAAATAAAGAAAAAAAATACAATTAAAAAAACCTTGTCTTCTAGGAATCACTCTTGTCTGATGAATTTTCAGAGCCATAATAAAACATTTCATGGCAAAATCTGCATGTAGCTAGGAAACCAGATAACATCGGGCATCTCCGCAGTACTCATTGTACAAATGTCTGGGTTGATACAATGACGATATTCATGGATGTGTCGTGAGATTGTAGTGCACAGCAAATCAGATTTGTCCTGGTATGTACAAAATAGTTTCTACTGTCAAATTCAGCACTTAGGACACCTGAGTGCATTATATGCACAAAGCTGGTCTCTAAAATGTACAACCTCATAGATTCTTTAAACTCAAGATGTGTGAGATCTGCACTCAAACATGACATTTTCTACTTAGCGCTGCTGCTCAAGGATTGACTGTTTAGATAATGTCATAAATGTACAGGGGTTCCTAATGTGGATGGTGAGTGTACATTGCATATTATACATATTACAAGTAAAAACATGATTTTTGTAGAGCCCTTTATTAAAACTGTGCAAAAATAATAATTTGGTGATATATTTAAAAAGGTACACAAGACACCTACCACTGTGCTCCACTTTTAGAAGTGGCTTCCACATCAAAAGAATCTTCTGGGGGGGAAAAAGGAAAAGAAATACAGCTTGTTTTTTTAAAAGTGATTCTGTTTTAAGGCATTAACGTTGTTTTTAAATAGCCTACAATTATGACTTACTTTTTGTGTCTTCAGAGGAACGCTTCCTCTGGCGGGAAAGCAGCAGGGCTCGGAGTGCATGAGATCTGAGCTCCTGCGAGTCATGGCCTTCATCATCGTTCTGATCCCGTTCGGTGTCCATAGTCACCCCTGCTTCAGTTTCTTCTTGATCTTTTACCTTGTTTTCCTCTGCCTGGATAAGAGATGCTGCAAAGGTCCGTAGCTGATAGATGCTCATAGTTGCAGGGATTCTCCAGAAAGACTCCTGGACATTAAATGACATTATTATTCTACAGGACACTAATATAACAATATTTGGATGAGGAAAAGAATCGTTTTCGACTATAAATGAAAAATAAAATTAAATACAGAAAGTCACAACTGATGGGAGTAGAGTTAGAGAGAGATTAAGAAAAAGTAAATGTTTTAACAGTAACACTAAACATCCAACAGCTTTAATGACACATACACTAGAGCTGTTAATTGTTTAAACAATGAAATCAGATGTGAAACAATAAACAGTCATGTGATCTAATATTAGTTGTATATATTGGATTTGAAGTCTGGAAAGACAGATGCATTCTAATATAGTAATTATTCTAATGCATAATCTATTTAGCTTAAAAAAAGGTGTAACAAAAACAAAAGAATTGGCCTTGCCATTACAATACTTTTAATAAGACATAAAATAAAGTTGTTAAAGTTGTTGCAAAATATTGTTTTGTGCCTGGAACTAACAGTCAAATTTCCAATCAAAACCCTGGTTAACCTGTTCGTCTGCTGGTGCACGGATGCCAATTTTGCGAAGAAGCCTTTGAAACTTTTTGTTCTCCATGGCGTCTTCGTTCTCCTCAGTCAGAGGAACAAGTGCCACAGGGTGAGAAACACCTGAGGAATTCAACAAGTCACAAAGTCAATAAAAATAAAATTAAATAAAGATTACATAAATTATCAGACGCTTCATGAATGGAATAAAATGCTCTATCAAAAGTACAAGCAAAATACCACATATCCAAATCGAGGTGTTTTTATAGAAGAAAAAAAAAAAAAGATATAAAAAAAAAAACAAAAAATAAAAACCTTTGCTTGACTATTTACTTACTTCATCCGTTAATTTTTTTATAATACATTTGGGTTATATTATTTTCAGCATCTTTTGTCAGGTTTTTGTGCATTTTACAAAACAAAACAATTTTTTTTTTTACCGAGTATTTTTACTTTTTAAATCTTAATGTATAATTACCATCTTCTTCTCGATCATCTGCTGCTCTGTTCAGACAGTTCTGAAGCCACAAGATTGGCCCCGACATGCCTGTTTACAGTGAAAACCAACAGAATAAAAATCTGTCATGTTAACTAAATTAACCAATTACAAACAGTTCTCTCTGCTCATTAGTGCTATTCACCTTCTCCCCGTAAGCACCGAGCCATCGTTCCCACACTGTGGTTTTTATCCACAACACTCTCTCGCCTGCTGACTTTCTTTTCTCTGACTTGTCTAGTCTCTTCTTGTTTTCTATCATCATCATCATCATCTTCCTCATCCATTTCATCATCATCTTTCTCATCTCTGTAAATCACATCTCTGGGTTCTTCACTCTGTTCGGCAAACAAGTCTTCCTCGGTCTGGTATAATGATAAGAACATGTTAAACTTGTTAAAAAGATTAACAAACATCGAAGAAATATAGATTAATATTCCATTAGGAAACATAAATGAATCTTAATATACCATTCCCCCGCGTTTCGCAGCAGTACTGCGTCGCCGTTTCTTATAAAGTTCCTTGCGCTCAGAAACCAGGCCCATGCTGATAATTTTATCCGAAACTCGTGCCTTAGAGCGTTTAGCTGTCAGACGCTTCAGAATATTTCCCAGCACATCTACAGAAAACAGAGGGCAATTTAGAAAAAGACACTAGTAAGCTATCAACATTTTTGGCAAAATTAAATAAGCACCTTGCAACTACAAAACTAGTGGCTAGAAAGTTAGTGGCTCTTATTTTAGAATAATGCAAATACAGTGTAAATCTTAAGACAAATCACAAATGAAGTTAGAAAGGAATCTCAAACAGGTTAACACGAGACACTGCAGGTTGAACATATAACTGCTTTTAAAAATTCCTTTAATTAAAGAATGCTTTAGACTAACACACTGGTTACCAACCCGGGGGTCGCTAGAAATTTGATCGAGGGGTCGCCAAGTGCATCCTGATACAGTGGTGTGAAAAAGTGTTTGCACCCTTCCCGATTTCTTACTACTTTGCATGTTTGTCACACTTCAATGTTTCAGATTATCAAACTAATTTACATATTAGTAAAAGATAACACAGGGCCACGTAGTTTTGGATTTTGTTTTCCCTTAATAATAATAATAAACAAACACTTTTTCACACCACTGTATGCATGTATGTATGTATGTATGTATGTATGTATAATAATACTTATGCGTAATAATTAATTATTAAATTTAATTTAACAAAATTAAACAGCATGATAAATAATTGTATAGAAAAAGTTAGTTATTGTTTTAACTGATTTAGAACTTAGTTTTAAGAATACAAAACATAATATACAATAATAGATTCATTCCCTGATTAAATGATGTTAATAGATTTTAATTTGCCCTCATTTGTTTATTAGTTAAACAGCAGAGCCTGAAAAGAAAAGTCTGTCCTTGTAAACTCTTTTTAAGGTAATGAGTAAAATGGAAATTAAAAAATTTGTAAAATAGTAAAATTGTTTGATACAAACGCGATTCCAAAAAAGTTGGGACACTGTATGTTGTGAATAAATAAATTATGAATAAAAAAGAAACGCAATAATTTACAAATCTCATAAAATTCTATTTAATTCACAATAAAATATAGATAACATATGAAATGTTGAAAGTGAGATGTTTTGAAATGTCATGCCAAATATTGGCTCATTTTGGATTTCATGAGAGCTACACATTCCAAAAAAGTTGGGACAGGTAGCAATAAGAGGCTGGAAAAGTTAAATGTACATATAAACAGCTGGAGGACCAATTTGCAACTTATTAGGTCAAATCTTAGTGTGGCAGTGTCTCTCAGAAGTCAAGATGGGCAGAGGATCACCAATTCCCCCAATGCTGCGGTGAAAAATAGTGGAGCAATATAAAAAAGGAGTTTCTTAGAAAAATTGCAAAGAGTTTGAAGTTATCATCATCTACAGTGCATATCATCATCCAAAGATTCAGAGAATCTTGAACAACCTCTGTGCGTAAGGGTCAAGGCCAGAAAACCACACTGGTTGCCCGTGATCTTCGGACCCTTAGACGGCACTGCATCACATACAGAAATGCTACTATAATGGAAATCACAACATGGGCTCAGGAATACTTCCAGAAAACATTGTCGGTGAACACAATCCACCGTGCCATTCACCATTGCTGGCTAAAACTCTATAGGTCAAAAAAGAAGCCATATCTAAACATGATCCAGAAGCACAGGCGTTTTCTCTGGGCCAAGGCTCATTTAAAATGGACTATGGCAAAGTGGAAAACTGTTCTGTGGGCAGACGAATCAAAATTTGAAGTTCGTTTTGGAAAACTGGGACGCCATGTCATCCGGACTAAAGAGGATAAGGTCAACCCAAGTTGTTATCAGTGCTCAGTTCAGAAGTCTGCATCTCTGATGGTATGGGGTTGCATGACTGCGTGTGGCATGGGCAGCTTACACATCTGGAAAGGCACCATCAATGCTGAAAAGTATATCCAAGTTCTAGAACAACATATGCTCTCATCCAGACGTCGTCTCTTTCAGGGAAGACTTTGCATTTTCCAACATGACAATGCCGGACCACATACTGTATCAATTACAATCATGGCTGCGTAGAAGAAGGATCCGGGTACTAAAATGTCCAGCCTGCAGTCCAGATCTTTCACCCATAGAAAACATTTGGCGCATCATAAAGAGGAAGATGTGACAAAAAAGAGCTAAGACAGTTGAGCAACTTAGAAGCCTGTATTAGACAAGAATGGGACAACATTCCTATTCCTAAACTTGAGCAAATTGTCCCCTCAGTCCCCAGACATTTGCAGACTGTTATAAAAAGAAGAGGGGATGCCACACAGGGGTAAACATGGCCTTGTCCCAACTTTTTTGAGATGTGTTGATGCCATGAAATTTCAAATCAACTGATTTTTCCCTTAAAATTATACATTTTCTCATTTTAAACATTTGATATGTCATCTATGTTGTATTCTGAATAAAATATTAAAATTTGAAACTTCCACATCATTGTACAATTTGTGAATTAAAACAAAAGGCAGTGTCCCAACTTTTTTGGAATCAGGTTTGTATTTACATAGAGATTAAAATGTTAATGCTGCTGTTATTTGTTAATCAGGTTTGAGAAAACCTGTTGTTGGGGAAAAAATCATTATGAATAGTTGAAAGTTGCAGCTGATTGTTTGCAATCTGTTGTTTTTGCATTTAGTAAAAACGCATACAACTGACTGTCATTACATTAAATGTGTTTGCTAGTGTGTTTGAATTTGTGGGGTGGTTATACATTTTCTATATTAAAATAGGGGTCTCCTGAAAAATAAATAAATAAAATCTATTGTTACACTATTTAGCGTAGGGACAATAATAAGAGTTCATAACTTGCCATCCGAGTCTTTATATTCCTCAAAGAGCATCTGCAGTTCCTGTTCCTGCTCCTCAGTCCAGAGTACAATATGGGTACCCTTTCTTTATAATAAAAACAAACAAACAAAAAAACAACTACATATAAATAAACAAATAAATGAACAAAGGAGACAGAAATTTGATGTATTCAAATTTAAAACTTCTCCCTACACCATAACCTACTGAAATTAAACTATCATTTAAAAGTCGGAAAATTACTAATTGCTCTCGGATAGTCGATTGGATTGTATGGTCAGGGGTTCAAGCCCCGCTATCGCCAAGCTGCCACTCTTGGGCCCCCTGAGAAAGGCCCTTAACAGTGCTCCAGGGGCAATGTATCATGTTTGATTTTGCATCAACGCTTGGATATGCGAAGAAAGATTTTTAATGTTTTTACTGATTTTTAAAGTACATGTGACAAGTATAATTCA
Source organism: Silurus aristotelis (assembly GCF_946808225.1). NCBI lineage: Eukaryota > Metazoa > Chordata > Actinopteri > Siluriformes > Siluridae > Silurus > Silurus aristotelis. The sequence continues at coordinate 11,021,624 of NC_139601.1, read as the reverse complement.
CCTTACTTATCTTTTCTGTCATAATGCATGAGTATGTAGTTATTTGTGCATATTTTATTGTCAGGCAAAGCCCCAAATACCTGTCTTTTTTTAGGTCCTTTACGCTGTCTACCAAACCCATAGATACCATTTGGATGACAACCTGGCGTCTGTTGCGGTCGCTGCTGAGTAATGGTAGAATAGTCTCCACAATGTCAGGAACTGACAAACACAAAAGACACGTTATGAAAAATTTCAATTTTTAGATCTAAGATCCTAAAATCAGCATCAAAGTTAAAGTCGGTTACACAGTCATATATACGAAACACATTTAAAAAGAGCTTTTTTTTTTTAATACCTATTATTTTACATTATTATAAACTATTTCAGAGGTAAACGCTCAACCAGGAGTAAGGTTAAACACTGGCTCTTCTGCCTAGAAAATAACTTTCTATAAAGTATCAGCATTACCTAGGAACCTACTGTAGGTGTGCTTATAGAAAATAGAATCACATTTATAAATGAAATTTTAAGATAAGCATTACTGCTGCTTTATCAGTGTAAATTGTCTAATTCAACAAATCTACAGAACCATAACAATCAATATTTTTAGTTTCAGTATTGGCCAAGCCTTTATAAAGGCAGAGGTAAATGGCAGTTTATTTACCAGGTACTTTAAATGCTTGTTTTTATTTACAACAAAAAACACAACATTAAACTTTAACTATACAGCGCAATCCACTAATATCTGCACTCTTGGTAAACATGAGCAAAGTAGACTGTAAAAATGGTCTTTATGACACCATATTAGTAAATAATTTTGTGCTACACCACTTTGCCAAGATCACAGCTCTCCTATAATCACCTACATTCTTCTCCTATAAGAGAATACATAGCAAGGGGATCTGAGACCATTCCTCCATATCAAATCATGCTGATGGACTCTCCCTCTTCAGTTCACCAGACAGGATTTTTATACGATTTGAGTCAAGCTACCTGGATGGATATAGTAGGACCCTGATATTGTTGTCATTAAACCATTTTAATGTTTATTTAAATAATTTTAATTGTCTTGCTGGAAGATCCAACCATGGCCCATTTTAAGCTTTCTGGCAGAGGAATTTAATATTTGTTTACATTTGATAGAGAATGAATGACTTAGCGTTACCTCATATTTATACTACTATAAAATACGAAGTCATTATTAAGAACAGAAAATTGTACGGTCACCGAGGTGTACACACTTTTTTTTTTTTTTTTTTAACAGATCATTGAGAATATACTTCATATATATTTTACACATATCAATTCATAATTGATTAAAACTGTGCAAACTTTGCAGTTTGATTTTCATGAAAATAGAGTATATTTGGGATTTGTAGAGTATGTTTTGTGATCAAAGCTTTAAAGAATAAAGAATTTTTACAGCCTTCTTTGCTAGTGTTTCCCAGGGGTGCCATTGTTAGTGGAGGGCACAGTATAGAGTACTTTGCTGTGCAATGAATTTTAATTTTAATATAACAAATATACTTAAATGTATGTGTGTAGATATATCTTGCATGATTGTCATGATTTAATTTGTGATTAATCGCAACTTAATCGCACATTTTTCATCTGTTCTAAATGTACCATAAATTAATACTTATTACGTTTTTAATACTCTAATCAACATGGGCATGGACAAATATGGATTTGCTTTATGCAAATGCGTGTTTATTATTAGTGAAACATACTCAACATCGAGCATGAAGATAAAACATTCTTGTAAATGATTTCAAGTAATTATGGTGTTTTAAATGACGCAAATCATCAGAACACCACACGGAAATTTTCCTGTTTCCACACGGATTGATTTATTTGCCGGATGTGTGCTTTATGGCGGATTTTGGTGCTTGATTTGAAATTTGGTGCATGATTAGAAAAAATGTTTAGTGATTACAGAAATTTTTTTTTTTTTAAAGTTTATTATTTTGATATCTGAGTAAAGAAAGAACGTCGTGAATAAATGTGTGTTGCGTTTAAGGTTTTAATTTTACCTCATATTTATTAAAAAAAAAATTTTATGGTTAAACAGAAATGCGTGCTGCATTAATTGTTACAATAAAATTGGTGCTGTTAAAATGAATGTGTGTTAAACACAAGATTCATACACAATAGTAATACCAACAGTAGTCCAACCTCCTGAATCTTTGTACTCTTCATATAGCCGTTGAAGCTCCTCTTCCTCCTCTGGTGTCCATTTGGCTTTTTTATTTGCGCCAGCACTGACAAAAAGATTAATAATAATTAATAATAAAAAAAAAAAGCCATGAGTAATTTTTGCAAAGTGTCCTAAAAACTTTTATTTGCCATAAAATAGCATAAACAAATTTTCATGGTATTTTTCAGATTATACTGAGAAACAAAGTTAAAATAATGTATACAAAATAAATAAATAAATAAAAAGTACTATGTAACACTGGTGACAGGTGGTTTACCCTTAAGCCTGCACAGAGTAATTTATTGAAACAAAGACTTGTGAATGCTCAGTTTGTATACTGATAAGGACAAATAAATATTAACACACTTACTCATCTGCACTGTAACCCTCAGTCATCTGTCTCACAGAACCAACATTCTTCCAGAACAGTAGTTCAATGAAGGCTTTGCTGTTCTGGGCAGCAAGAGAGAAAAACCGGTTCACAACATACTTGGCAAAAGTAACCAACTCCTGTGAGAACGAAGAGAAAACAGAGAGGAAAGGAAACTTTTTTATGACCATTCCACAAAGTACATTAAGTGAAATAATTGTGGATTCAATTCCCCATCAGCTGGCCCAATGATTTCATTTTTTTTTTTTATATTTTCAGTATGTTACCATAATTTATAGACTATTAAGACCTTTTATGTCCTCTAGTATAACCTATGCAATATAAAATTATATGTAGTAGTACACAGTTTATGCATTGGATTAATTAAAATTCATTTATAAATGACTGACATCTATTTTTCTGTGCTCAATAATTGCAGTTTATACTTTATACTGTATTAAAGTCTTTTGTGGATTTTGGTAAACAACCTTAAAGGCTGAGGCAGCAGGGTCAGTGAAGATCTTATTGAAAAGGTGGAAGACAGAAAGCTGAAAAAGCAAAGCATCCATCTTCAGGTCTACTGCAACACGGTAAAGCAGTCGGGCAATGCAGTGGTTGGTATGTGCTGTGTTTGTGGAGTATGAGCGCAGCAACACCAAATATGGTCGAACAATGTTGGAGTTTGCAAACCTGATAAGAAAAAGAAAATAATTTTTTTTTCAAAATGATAAATACAGTTAGGAACATTTAAGAGCAAGTGGAGACCTAAATTCCCTTATGCAGATGTTATTATATAGGTATAAAAATATAAGGAGAAAAAAAATAATTTATATATTTTATATATATATATATATATATATATATATATATATATATATATAAAATACATTTTAAAACATTTTTAACTATATTTTTATGATAATGATAAAACATTGTATGATACATAATGTATAGTTTTTTTTTTTTTATATATTTCTTATATTATACTCTGTATGAATGTGTATGTGACAAATAAAATTGTATTTTAATTTCTATTGGCCAACAATTTGTAGCTCTGAAGGAAATGAAGGAAATCAATGATTTGCACTAAACACACAATTGTTCATCTGTAAATAAAATGTTGAGATTTTTACTGCAAAAAATCGAAGTCAAAACATAAATTCTTTAATTCTGAATGCCTCTACACTCACCTCTTAAGAAAATCCAAGAAGTTAAACTCTGTTTCAGACACACGCACAGTCTCAAGTTCTTCTTCCTCATCTATTTCTGCCTCTTCTTCGTCCTCATCCATTGCAGGTTCGGCCTGAGCTGGTCCTGAGCAACACAAAGGAACACATAAAGCAGGCCTGGTTATTTTATTTTCTGGATTTGATATGACTCTCAATCTGAATAGTTCACTAGCAGCTCAGAAGCTCAGTCTAAATGATAGCCTATTTAAAAATTAGCTTACTAGGAAGCTCAGCAAAAAGAATCTGCTTCAGAAGGTCAAGCTCTTCTTCAGGTTCCACCTCAGCCGAACCGAACACATCTCCCATAGGCCACACCTCACTGAAAGTGGAGAGTAAATGGGTTAAGGAGGAATTTAACAACAGGGCTGCAGCTACCATTATTTTAGTAATCGGGTATTCTACCAATTATTCCATCGATTAATCGAGTAACTAGTACTTCTTAGTCATTAAAGAGCAATACTAAATATAGAAGAGAAAATAAGAGCAGTGTCTTTAAATTAACAAGTAAATTGTTTCCCTTTTTAGAACGATTGCATATCTTTGAATATCTGTGAAAACTAAACCAATTTGTATGGTGGGTTTAATAACACTGTATAGTGGGTTTTTTTATGTTTTAGCTTGAAATGATCCCAAACTTTTAATCTTTTCCTCGTTCCTTCGTTTTTTTCTCCCCATTCCCCCATTTTTCATCCTGCAGCGCCTTCTGTGTTGTATGGAAGATGTTGTACAACATCTATCCAGTCCATCACTCCAGGGATCAGAGGCTTAGTTTGATACTATGCAATTCTTTTGATTGTGGCCCATTTCATTTTCAACGTGTAAAGCTTTCTGGCACTACAGAGGGGGTGACGCTGCCCGACTGGCTAATTGAATTGCGAGAAATAAAGTCGGAATTTTTTTTTATGTGGTGAAACTGGTCTTCCATAGTGTTTACCTGTCCAGAGCGCTCCAGACATTAACGGGTGGTGCACCAGTAATAATGATCAGTGGGGAAACTTAGTGCTCCATGTGGAGTTAAATTATCTAAACAAATTATTTGTCTTGAAGCATTTTTGTATTCAAATGGCCCGAGTTACTCAAGGAATCGTTTCAGACCTATTCAACCGGCAATACACAAATAAAAATTAAAGGAGAAATCTGAGAATATTCGAGGAGTATAACCATGTAAACTTTTAAACAAACACTAACAGTACACATTATAATCTTTAATATTTTGCTTTAATGTCTTCAGAATGGCAAAAAGTTAAGCAAATATACCTCAACAGAACAGGCACCATATACCATGTGCTAGCTAGTGGATAGAATATGCATAAAATCTGTGCATATGAATTTACATACACACAACCTGACCAACATGGACATAGTCCATGTTACATACTACTAACGGTATTGAAACTATTAGTAACTTGTCCTATTTCGCTGAGACCAAATACATCTCAGGTTTATTGATGTTATTTAGATGAGAATATGATTTACCGTGCAGCTCGCAATAGCCCTAGTGCCTCCGGCCCAGTCCGGGCGAGCAAAGCATTCTGGATACGAATCATCGCTTCAGGCCGCTGCTCAGTAACAGGAACCTCAGAAGTAGCGTCAAAAGGCACAGCCCCCTCTCGCAGAGCATCTGATAACTGCAATGGTTTGAATTTCCTTTATAAATTGACTCCAATTTAATATAACGTCTGGGAATGCAGAATTCAATCAAATTCTCTACAAAAACATAAAATTCACCAGTGTGCAGGGAAGCAGAGTCTGACAACACAATCAGAAATTGTATATGGTAGTATACTAGTTGTATACTTGTACATGGTAGTTGCAGTCAATTACACTGCAGTCCAGAAGGCCATGAGGTAAATGAACTCTGATGTTGCTTGCACTACTTGTCATGGTCAAATCCAATTTAGCATTTCAGCAAGCAAAACTCTACATTCCTGAAATTTATTATTTACAAAAAAACACATTTCGAAAAATGGATTTTAATTAGAAGTGTTTTTTTAAGGTTCTGACTGGTTTTTTTTATTACCCAATTTGTTTATCCTAAATAAATGGTATGGTTGATCAAAATGTTGCTGAAAGTTTATTGAACAATATTAAAACATCTGAACCATCATTGTGTTTGATGTGAAAGCACATGAAAAACCTTCAGTCTGCCACACTTCCTTTCATTAAAAAGTTAATGCTTAAGTTTTTCACAACAGCATTCTGCTGCACCTGACATGAATTAGGCTTTATTATGACATCATAATGAGGCTTTAAATTAAATTTTTGAGTGAAAATTTTACATGCAAATAAATTTTTATAATTAATACATATATTTTAATATTTTACAATTCATAAATAAATTTTTTTTTTTTTTTTTTTACAGTAATTGTGTCATTACTTGTATGGGACAATAACTGTCTAGCACATACAGTCATACAACAGCACTTATCTACAAATAAAATAGAAGAGTAAAAGTCGACTCAGTCATAGTCCATTCTGCCACTTATTTGATATAAATCTTTACACTTTTTTCCACTTTATCAATTAAAGAGACATACCTGAAAACCAGAGGCCCTGAGCTCCTGAGACACAATTTGCCAAGTTTCCTCCAATGATTCGGGAGTATTCTCAATCTGTGTAGTTGAACTCTTTTTCTTCTTTCTCCTTTTTGTTTTCTTTTTCTAATAGTAAATAAAAAATGAAAAAAAATAAAAATAAGAGAGACATCAGTAACGTTAACAAATCCATTTTTAATAGGGTCATAATTAGAGGTCGACTGAAATAGGTTTATTTACAAATCAGAAGATTGGCAATTTTTTGACTGATTTTTTTTCTTCCCTTCATCTTATTAATTCTTACAATGAATTAACAATACATGATACAGAAAATAGATTAAATTAAATATTTTTGGAACAACACAATCCTCTCCAATCAGTGCACTTGTTACCAGGTTTTGGTGCCCGTGCCTACCGGTAGCCTAAACTGGTTGAAGTCTCGCTAACAATACAGCACAGTTCCAAAATGTTATTCTTATTCTCACTCCAAAAGTATCGTATTTAACCAATTCAATATCTAAAGCTAGATTAAGAATGAATGATAAGGACTTAATGCCCGGGACACCAAGCTGACGGTCAGCCGTTGAAAAAAATTAGGATGGTTTAAGAGCTTCGATCGGCTTTAGTTTTGTTCCGCACCGTTGGTTCTGGTCAGCTTTTCCCGTTTCCCTGTTCAATTACACAATACTGCCACCTGCTGTATGTATATATGTTGTATAGTTATGCTCTCCACTGCAAGCGCAGAATGTACATAAACGTTGTAGTGAGTCAGGTTTGGTGCGCCTGCCTAAAAATCGGCCTAATTTGCAACATAATCAATTAAAAATCTGTCTGATTAATCGGCCGGCTGATCAATTGGTCGACCTCTAGTCGTAATGATACGCCAGACCACAGTCTATTGCTATTTAAATGCGACTATGTGCAATGACATTTAAAATTAGCATTTTAATAATTATGCATATAATGCAGTTGCACTATTTGAACACCAGAGTCCTAAATGACAGCTGTGTAATAAATACAAATAAAAGTAAAATATTCAGAGAGCACACTAGTCAAGCCACTGCATTTCTATTGCAGAGAGCCTACGAGATTACAAAATCCAATATCACAATAGCTCTGTACTGCAGTGGCCGCCACATAGTTACATGAACATATTATAATGATTCAATTGAATTGTAAACCAAAAAGGAATTAGAAATTAGGTGTTTTACAAGTTTACAGAGCTAATTATGTTATAGTAGATCAATTTTTCGTATACAGAGATATCTTTATTTATTTTAAGATATTGTAAAGCAGTATGTTTTTTCTTAAAATTTTAAACTACTGTTTATTTCAGTTTGATACAAATAGAAATGCAGATTGCTTTGCGTTGACAAATTTGGCAGTCATTATTTTTCTTCATTCAAAGTTTGTTCGAAATTTCAAATTGAAATCACGCCTAAGTTTTAGCAATGCTTTCACATGGATTAGTAAATGCTTTTGAGACGGTACATATCTGGAAAAGCCTTCAATCAACCAATAAAATATATATCTAAACTAACTAATCATTTGCAGGAAATTAAGTTAAAAGAAACATTTGTGTAGTCTCTCAATTGCCAATAGCACAGTGAGTTTTCCCATGAATTTACTAAACTTCTTGTAGTCACCTGCACCAGAAGATTGTTTCGGCCCTTGCAGAAACGTTCAAGCATTCGCAAAAACAGATGCGTAGATTCCACCAGATCACGCAAAAACGAACGTGGCTGCATTCTCTCATCATACTTCCGCAAGAGGGTGAGGAAAATCTCCCTGAACTCCATCAGATAGAAGATATTGCCTGAAAGCAGTGAAGGAATAAATATAAGGCACTCAAATATAACATTTAAATTAATGAACTTTATAGTCACCCAATGCACCATGTATAAATTAGTCAAGCAGAAATAACCAAACTGTAGTCAAACATTTTTATCAAGGCTTTGGATAATAAATTCTGTGTAAACTCTAGCCTTTTCTAATTTTTTATTATTTTTCAATAGAATTTGTATTGTAATTATTATCTAAAAACTATTTATATTATTGATGCAACATCTTTCTTTCCCCGCATGAAAGCAGAAATGTAGCTAAACTGGATCACACGCATTGTTAGTGGGGAGTCAGAACTATGAAAAGAAGATAAAAATGTATTCTGCATGCTGCAAACTATACTGAAGCGTTATTAAAGAACAAATATGAAAGATGCTATGCAACAAAAATATATTCACTTAATTTCTCTAAACAAGCTGCTTGTGCTCCAATGCGACTAGCAGATGTTCAATATCTGCAGATGGAAGTCAATAAAATATCAAATTATAAAATAATAATAATTTATATTCTATTTTAACATCTAATGTTTCTTACTTTTGATAACATTGGCGCTCTGGCGGATGTTCTCATCTTTGGAGTGATCCATTTCATTTACAGTCACCAGGAGTTCTTGGTAGGCCTTCAAAGCCAAATGCATCCTAAAAGGTTTTTAAATATACAAAAAAAAAAAATAATAAGCTTCACCTAATTTATTTAAAAGCCACAAAAAGGTTTCAGCAACAGTGTGTTCTGACCTGCGAGACCATGATGTAGCCTCTTTGCGGTCAGTAAGCATCATCTCATAGTAGTTGGTGATGTTCTTCTCTATGAAGTGGAAGGAACGGATGGAGAGGGTCTCGGACACAAGCTCAGGCCTGCAGCCATTGCCACGATTAAAAGCCATGAAAAAGCTCAGAGCCCACAGGTAATATGTCTCATCATGCTGCTGGCCCTTCTCACGAATTAATGACTCCTGGGGGGAAAAAAGTAAAAAAAAAAAACAAAAAAAACAATCAGAATTAAAGGTGTCAAAAAATGTCTTTAAAACAGTAGTGAAAAAAACCTTTAAACAGCTTAAATACTGAAAGAATAATATTAATAAACAAACAAAACAATGATAAAAGCATCAGCAACTACATGCAGATGAAATAAAAACGAGGAATTAGTACAAAATTAAGTGGGCTGAGTTTCCTAAAAGCTTTTTATCACAAAAAAGCGAGTGTCATATTCGATATTCCAATCAGTTTAGATGACCCTCTGGTTAACACTTCATTAAGATGGTTCATAGCAAACAGTCAACCAGTCGTTTCACTTCAGCACTTAATTGAAAAAAAAAAAAATGCTAACAAATTTGATTTGGATGGAAATGGTGGCCACCTTGACAAGGTACATGAGTCTATTGTAGCAGTTCTCTATGAAGTCGACGCAGAATTCACGCAGGAAGATCCGCACATTCAGAACTGAGCGGCGCAGAGTCTCAATCTCTTTAGCCGCCTGTTTACGCTTGGGCACACGCCTCACGGCCTTTCCAGAGTCATGAGTATAATTCTTAAACTGAAGGAGGAAAAGGGAAAACATGAGGGATAAGAAAATAATACCAAATGAATTTGTTTAAAAAATAAAAGAAATTAATTCTAAGAAAATATAATTTCATTCAAAGCCCTTTTACTGTGTGGGAAACTAAAAAGTAGATGCAATGTAAAAAACAGGGATGTAAAGGTTTCAACATAATTAAACACAACTCATGACTAATAATTAAATGAATAAATTCCACCTACACCAAAAGATATATAGTTTTAAATATTTATTTCTGAAGCAAGTGCGCATTTAAGGCATCATGTTTACTCACGTTGTGGATTCCTTGGTGATAAATGACATCATTCTCACCAATAGACTTTAATCCCTGGATCACATACGAGCCTCGAAAACGCGAGTGCCTGAGACAGAAAATGCATGACGTTAGCAGGTCAAAAGATTAGCAGCAAAGCACCAAAATGTGGAAGAACCGAAGTTATTATGTTTAACACCACACTGTGATGTTATTTGCCGAATAGCTGCCATAATAACTTATTAAATAAATAAATGTAAAAATTTATAAATTGACTGTACAGGGTTTTCTTTATGTTTGAAATGATCGCAAACTTTGGAAACTTATAGAATATAAGTACCCTATAGATTCTATAGGGTACTACAGTATAGAAAATAGGGTATACATACCCTATAAAAACCCATTTCTGCCCCCCAAAAAAGTCTGCCTAATTCCAATTTCTTTTCTCGCAATTCGTGCAGCTTGTTGTCGGCCTGAAGTTTGAAGCTGTTGGTGTAATGAACAAGGTCTCCTGCTTCATCTGACTTTTGTTCCATCTCCTCTAGAGCTGATTGTTCGAGTTCTGAGGATCAGGGGCCTAGTTTGATACATTTCTATCGATTGTGGCCCATTTCATTTTCATTGTGTAAAACTTTCTGGCACTACAGTGGGGGTGATGCTGCCAGGAAGGATGGATGGAAGGAAGGATGGATGGATGGGTTAGGCTGAACTATGGATTTTTTTTTTTAGGCTAAACTATTTTTTTTCCTTCTTTTTCCATCCTTCATTCACTCCCTCAATGTGTAATTGTCAGGATTGAACATAAAACGCTAAAGAATCCATGGAGCAATTTTGCCCATGAGCAAAACAACGCACTACAGATCGTATTTCGGCGCACTGCGAATCAGATTTCCGGTCAGGAGTAAGTAGCCACAGTGACACTGCACTAACTCTAGTTTATTTTTATCCACTGGCATTGTTGTGTATGTTTTCAACTTAAATTTTCATAAACAAAATCAAATAAAAAAACTTTTTTAAAAAGGGACAGAGGCGATGACTAAACAAACTTGCGGTCCACCACTTAATACATTCTTGAGGGAACTCAGATTTTATGTTCCACATGTAAAAAGGATTGCACTTGAAAGCTCTGTAACAAAACATTTTGGTACAAAAATGAAACACACCATTGAATGGCAGTTCTGTGGATAGAAATGTCTTGTTGATTACTCTTTTGAGACAAAAGAAAGGCTGTGGTAATTCATGTAACCATTCTGTACGACTGTGGTGAGCAAAAAAGCATCTAAAAACACACAGCATGTCAAACTGTGTAGCAGCAGAAGCCATGTTAGGTTTAATTTTTTGCCAATAACAAAAAGCTGAGGCTGCAGTGGGCACAGGCTCACCAACACTGGAAAGTTAAATATCAGTAAACACATGGTCTAAGATTAGGGTTTTCTGCTGGGCCACACCTTCCTGAATCCAACCCAGCCTTTGGATTGTGGCATCAATGCTGTATTAATACTATAAAGTGATGAGGGGGCAAATAAACTGAGCACAGCCATGCATTTAAAATAGCATCAAGTAATGTTTTAGCAGTATTTCATGCAACTGCCTATATTTATATTATTTATTTTACAAAAATAAAAGCACTAAAAACAGTAAACCCTCAACATTATACATTTGTGATTTCTGTTCTTTTCTTAAGCAGCAATAACTTTCTTTTGGTGTGCAAAAAAATGTTGTAATGTAGAACAATTTGTGTACTGTGTTGATGACTCAGAAAACAAACAGACTGATGCTATCTATGACTAAAAGATTTCAGTACAAACAGTACTAAACTTTCTTTTCGGCTTCTCCCATTAGGGGTCGCCACAGCGGATCCTCCGCACGTTTGATTTGGCACATGTTTTACGCTGGATGCCCTTCCTAACGCAACCCTCCCCAATTTATCCGGGCTTGGAACCGGCACTAAGAGTGGCTGGGGATGGTTCCCTGACCGGGAATCGAACCCGGGTCGCAGCGGTGGGAGCGCTGCATCTTAACCACTAGACCACCAGGGGACCTCAGTACAAACAGTACAAAAAACATAAATAAGCCGCACCTGTCTATAAGCTGTCTACACTAATGTACTTTACACAGGCTTTAACGAAAGACACGGTGTAACGGGTGAAATATGTTGCGCTTTCTTTAAGAGCAGAGCGGTATTTTGGGAATAGCCTGCCACTGCATTTTTTCCGGTATTACTGCGTGTGTTCAAGACGAGGATTATGTCCTTATTATTTTCTGATGCTGATTTCTAAGTTTCTTTGACTAACCCGTAACGCAGTTGCCAAGAAAAATAAAAAAAGCACGAGTTTTGGAAACCTGTCTGTGCTTATATGATTTCTGTTGCCACTGGAGTTAGCGAGATATCCCTTGACCCTTTCGGTACAACGGCTTGTATCTAAACAGTAGCCGACCAAGAAAGTCATTGTTCACTGTCTCTCTCCTTCCTTTCACAACAATTTCTCTCGGGAGTTTATCTTTTGGCATCGTCGTGCGTTTAAAAAAAACTTTTTCTCCCAAAGCCGTGCAGCTCAGAACACAGGTGAGGTGTGTTTTATCGTTTCCATTCGGAAATGTCATTGGTCTAATGTTATGTCGCTCAGTTTTTTGGCTTGAAGTTTGTGAAAGCATGAAAAATTCAAAAATTATCCGCTTCGTCGTTTAAGCCGCGGGGTTCAAAGCGTAGGAAAAAAGTAGCGGCTTATAGTCTGAAAAATATGGTAATTACATTTTTTCCTTGCTTATGCTAAATAAAATATAATTTGAAAACAGGACATTCTAATTTACCTGGTTCCTCTCTGTAGCATGCGGCTTCGTTTCTCTGCCAGTTCTTTCAGTCTGAGAGCTTCCAGCTCATGTGTATCTTTTTGTTTTTCCTGTATGGAGCGGCTCTGCCCTGCACTCACAAGCACCTCAGGAGTCTGCAGAGAGCACAGAAGGCGAACACACGTGTAACAAAATGCATTAGTTTAAAAGTTCCAAAAACAAAAACAGTCTTGGAAAAATAAAATCAGTTTTGGAAGTGGATACAAAGCACACTAAACTAGCAGACATACCTGATCTCTAAACATAAGCGAGATGATCTCCAGCACATGCAGGCTCCACTGCTGCTCACTCTGAGCACTGGCCAGAAACTTCAGCAAATCATCCATCCCACTCATGTGGATCGCCCACAGCAGCTTATCATGAAGACTGGCATCATCGTCTACATTCTGTGATTATCAAACCAGACAATCGAGAAACAGATATTTAAAGTGTAACAACTGGGATAAAGTGGGAACTGGTTGTCACTTAGGACTCAGAAAAAAATAATTTTAACATTCTGTCTTGTTAAATGATGTTTAAAAAAATAATTTTGATAAAAAAAATAAAAAATATCTAGGCAGACTATATGGGCAAAGGACACAAGACCATTGCGCATCCAATTACAATTTATTTTTATTTAATTGATTTAATCTTAGTCCCCCTGCATCTTCTGAGAAGGCTGTGTGTGTGTGTGTGTGTGTGTGTGTGTGTGTGTGTGTGTGTGTGTGTGTGTGTGTGTATGTGTGTGTGTGTGTGTGTGTTTGTATTTGAATCAAGGACGCCAAACGAGCACTAGAAGTTGTAAAACAATAGCAGTTTTGGAACAATATGGGTTTTATAGTTCATCCCAAAAGGGTTTCTTTGTAGTTTAGGTCAAGGACCTTGGCAGGTCACTCGAGTTCTTTTAGTCCAGCCTGGAAAAAAATGTCTTCACCTTCCGCTTTATACAGAGAAATTATAATACAAGCAGTGAAAGGAAATTTTCATGTTACAGCATATAGGCACATTCTAGACAACTGTTTGTTTCCAACTGTATGGCATCAGTTTGATAGAAGATCTAGTTATGGCTAATTTTAGCCATATATCATATATACAACCCTATACACATTAAAGTGTAAAGAACAAGCTGAAGCCTATTAACTCTAACCTTTTCCTCATTTGGATCAGCAGGGACATGCAGCACATTCCTGACAAGCAGCAAAATCCTTTCAATCAGCAAGTTATCCTCCTCCTGCCTCTGTTCCCATTCCTGATAAAGCAAAAACAAAGAAAATCATTATTCACAAAGAGTATTTTTCACATACATTTAAAGCCACAAACTGGTCTTCTTTATTCAGCAAAATAAATATTTTGCAGTAATTCTATATAAAATAATCAGACTTGTTTGATGGAATATGACGCCCTCAGCTACATGAGATCAGCGCTAATTGTACATATTGGATTCCATTCAGCAAAACACTCACCAGTTGCAGCAGGTTGTACAATGTCTCACTCAGGATGGTAAACACTTTCTCATTGGCAAATGCCTAAAAGCAGAATAGATAAATAATCAATATCTAATAATATAGTCATTAGCGGTATAACGGTACATAAAATTTACCGTTCGGTACGTAACTTCGGTTTGGTACAATTTTGGTACAGTTAGAGGGGAAGGAAATGCAACACAATTGCTTGTCCTTTTTTATTATTGCAGTTTATTATTATTAATAAACGTTTACATTTTTGAAACAATGTTAAATAAAATGCCTGATTTGTTAAATATTTGATACAAATAAAATACAATAAATCAAATTAACAGTACACATTTTATTATATTGATTAAATAGAGTAATTTATTAAATTGGTACAAATTAAATTGATTAAATTTATGAAAAAAATACATTAAATAGTTTACATTCATTAGACACCGAGTTTAAATATCTGGGGTCAACAGTGCAAAGTAATGGAGTGTGTTAGAGAAGTGAAGAAAAGCGTAGTATAGGACTGTGGTGAGACCTGCGATGTTGTACGGTTTAGAGTCAGTGACATTTAGTAAAAGGCAGCAGGCGGAGCTGGAGGTATCAGAGCTGAAGATGTTGAGGTTTTCAATGGGATTGATGAGGGGGGACAGGATTAGAAACGAGTGCATGACAGCGCATGTAGGACGTTTAGGAGACAAGGTGAGGGAGGCGAGATTGAGATGGTTTAAACATGTGCAGAGGAGGGACATGGGGTATATCGGCAGGAGAATGCTGAGGATGGAGCTGCCAGGAAGGAGGAAAAGAGGAAGACCAAGGAGGAGGTTTATGGATGTGGTGAGGGAAGACATGCAAATGGTAAATTTGAAAGAGGAAAATGTAGAGGACAGGGTAGTATGGAGACAGATGATCTGCTGTGGCGACCCCTAATGGGAGCAGCCGACAACATTTGTTAGACCCTATTTGGGTAATAAAGATGTGCATTTTTCAAGTGTGTCTTTTACATTTAATGTCAAATTTTCCAAAGCTATGACCAACATAACTGTTCTACTTATTTAAGCATCCTTTAACAAATGTCTTCATTCCTTTCATCCCTCAATGTGCAGAATTGTCACGATTTTCTCCTTTTAATAAAAATGCTTGAAGCTGGACATAAAATGCTAAAGAATCCATATCGCTAGCTAGCTCTATAAATTCTTTCGCATTTTCTTGCATGCGCAAAACAAATCTTATTTCCAGCCACAGTGACACTGTGCTAACTGTAGTTTCTTTAAAAAAAAAAAAAAAAAACAATTGTTGAAATACTTGTTGTGTATGTTTTCAAGTTTAATAATAATAATTATAATTCAAAAATGTGCGAGCCGGAGACTAAAAAAAACTTGCGGACTCAATACGTTCCTGAGGAATCTTAGATTTTAACTACGTTCTGCGTGTAAAAAGGATTCCGTTCCAAACACTTGTGTACTGAACCGAAAGCCATGTACCGAAGAATTTCGGTATGGATACATGTACCGTTACACCCCTAATAGGCACCCTCTAATTTAGTGATTTTATTGAAATGTATCTGACCTCCTTATATCCTTGTAGATAAGTCACCACTTGGAGGAAATGGTGTCGGAATGAAGCGTCATCTGGAATTTTTCCAAAGCAGAGAAGTGCAGGCTGGGTCAAGTTCACCATGAGCCTGCAATCAAGCAGGGTTTTTTTTTTTTTTTTTTACGGTGGCAAAAGTGATATAAAATCAGAAAACAATATAACAATAAAAACAAGTCTTCGGGGGAAACAAACAAACAAACAAAAAAAATAAATTATATAATAATTAATAATAATAATCCACACACACATACACAACAATGTATGCCTTCATTGTTTTAAATATAATTTTATATATCTGCTCTAAGAAAACAACCTATATCACAAACATTTCTAAATAGCCAGTGACATGAAGATAATTTAGTTGACTCAAGAGTATAAAACCCCATGACTGTAAATAAAGTGTTTTGCTAATAGGTTACAGCTACAGGTCAAATTAAATCTGTAAATACAAACACTAATCCTACAAGAACTTGGCAACTGTTCCTGCCCTCCAATTCAATTCCAAATTTACCAAGTACATGTTAGAACACTAAAACATAACATTATCAGAATCATATATAAATTCATATATCAGATTTAGAATACTTGATTGATCCCATAAGAAAATTGTTGGCTCACAGTTCACAGGAAAATTAAAGTGATTAGAGTGAAATAAAAAAATAAAAAAAAGTAAATAAATATACATTTCAAGTTATATATTAAGTGACATGAAATGTGCAGCAGTAGTGAAACAGATGGCAGAAAAAGTCAGACTATGATGATGGTTATAAAAGTTATCGCACATGTAACAATTATTACTGAACTGAAATTATTGCACAATGTATAATATATAATTATCAGTGATTGATTATATACTGATCATGTACCTTATGCAGGCATCAAACAAGGGTTTATCCTCTCCATGCTGGGTTATGATAGGTAAAAGGTCATTCTGGAGGATCTGGCCAGCTCCCAGCTGCTGTCTAACATCCCTTGTTTCATCCTCATGTCTCAGGTAGCGAATCAGGTCTTTTACACTCTCTAAGGAATTAATCACATTGTTTGGTGAAAAATAAAGCAGTGAAAACTTGCGGACTCAATACGTTCCTGAGGAAACTTAGAAAAAATAAAGCAGTGAAATAATGTCACAGTTATAAAGCACAAGGACATCATTAGCTAAATTCAGTGAAACTAAATATACATACATGCATGCATATAAATGAATAAAAAAAGTGTATTTTATATATATATATACACACACACACACACACACACACACACACACACACACACACACACACACACACACACAGTCTTCAGTTCATCAGAAGGTCTTTTAATGATACAAACCAGTGATAATCTTTAGCACTTTTAAGGTGGTTGTTGTTAAACATATGACAAAAACTAAAAATACACTATGAACCTATTTTCAGGTTTGAATGCTGGGAGGATGAAAATTAAGGTGTCGATTTAATGTTTTTTTTTTTTGTTTTGTTTTTTACCGGTTTCTGATATTTTATCATTTTAGATTGTATTGTTTCATTATCAATACTTAGCACACTGACCTTTGGCATGATTAATTTAGGAAACACACGACTGGTATTTAATTAGATTGGTAGTCTTTTGTGACCTGAATTTTCTGTGAATTTAAGTTGATTAGTCTTTAACATAATCTTTTATGGGAATATGTGTTCAGATATGAGGGAAGAATGCACTAAATTGCCTTGCCATCAAAAATGTGACGACTTAAAACTAAAAGGGGTGTTCTATTTACCAGGACGATATTGATATGCATTAGATTTCAGGTTTTGATATTAGAATTGTGTTGAAAATTGAAAAGGTGTTCCACCTAAATGACAAGTTCATTAGGACTGAGAGTCCCAAAGAAAGTGCATGATAAGCAGAACTTAAAAGGAAGTATTCATGGACGGCTTTATGCGACTGAATGTTTTGAAATTTGACTCACCCAAGCAGTCAGGTTCTTTGTGGTATTTATCCCCCTCCAAATACCCGAGAGCACTGCAAGTAGCCAACAGTTCACAGTTCATCATGTACTGATCCACTGCTTTTCAACCCAGAGACTTCAGGCTCCAACTGAAAGCAGGGTAAAACACAGTCAGATACAACAGAGTAGTGGTCCTCAAGCACCAGGGATGCAGACCAGTACCAAGCAATTAATCATTTAATACCAGGCTGCACAAAAACAATACATTTTTTATTCCATTATTATGATTATCGCAGTCTGCCAGGTGTATTATATCGAAAAACGACCACTTCCACCTATGCCAATGTCCCACACCTGTTTTATTTTTATTTTTTTCTAAGCTTCAATAAATTAAGACCACAAGCAAAGACGAGCACAAAACAAACAGTGCTGGAAAATCTCCCCAAAAAGAGGAAACACCAAATGATGAGACAACAGAAGATTTCAAGACTCAAGTAAATCCAGAGTCCTATGTAAATATGTTTATTGCAAGAGTTGATTCTCCTGACACCAAACCTACTCCTGTGTAATATTGATTCTACATTAAGGTGAATTGAGTTACATTTGCATGATGTACGTAATAATTAAAGAATAATATAATATGTACGTTATTATGTTTAGTTCATGGAAAAACTGTCTTGTGTGAAAACTGGTGCTTGGGGGCAAAAACGGTTGAGGAAACCTTGAACAGAGAAAACAGTGACTTTAAAACCACGACTGTTTCTCTAAAACACTTCTAAACACCATCTTAATAGATGATAATTATATACAATTATAAACACAACTTGTTAATAAATGTTGTATAAATACGACAGTATTAGCACAACCGCAAACTGAGCAGAACAGCAGCCTCCATAAACACACAATTAGCATTCAGCT
Source organism: Silurus aristotelis (assembly GCF_946808225.1). Lineage (NCBI taxonomy): Eukaryota > Metazoa > Chordata > Actinopteri > Siluriformes > Siluridae > Silurus > Silurus aristotelis. The sequence continues at coordinate 11,002,939 of NC_139601.1, read as the reverse complement.
TGGAATTACAACTTACCAGAGCCAACTGAGTCAATACTCTGAATGAACTTTTAATTTATAACTTTATCTTTTAAAGCCTTCTTTTAACGGCTCTAAAGGTTATTTCTAAGACACTACTGAATCTTTAAACACAGGTATTTAGTACGTTTAGCTCCTTCACCCCTCTGGTGGCTTTGCAGCAGCCAAGATTACAGAACATCTCGCGCGCAAAACTCTACAGTTCACAGCGCGCGCCTTCGACCAGCAACCCGGAAGTTGAATTCGGACCCAGTGACGCAGATTTAAAGGGACCTTCACACATCGGTCTGTAAAATCATGACCAGAACAAGAATCCGTATTATTAGTCAAATAAACCCGAGCATACAAGGATTTTTGTACCCGGTTTAGAGTAATCCTATAATGCACATTTAATATACAGGCACTGCACAGATGCACTGACTAAACAAGACATAGACTAGAACAAACATGATTATGCATGACAACACTTGATGACCAAACATAGAAAACAGTACACATTGGCTTATGACAGAAATGACATTATAGTGCAGTGATTGTGAAGTTTGTTAGAGAAGTATATGTGTGTGTTTGTGTTTATGATATCTATCTATCTATCTATCTATCTATCTATCTATCTATCTATCTATCTATCTATCTATCTATCTATCTATCTATCTATCTATCTATCTAATTGTATCATAGCCTCTTCCTTCAAGTTGGTTTGGTTTACGTTGTTGCCAATATGTACAGATTCATCTCAATAAAATAGAATATCAATAAAAAGTTTATTTATTTTAGTAATTCAATACTTAAAAAAAGTGAAATTTGTATATTATATAGATTCATCACACACAGACTGATATATTTTAAGTGTTTATTTCTTTTAATTTGTATGCTTATGCCTTACAGCTAACGAAAACCCAAAATTCAGTATCTCACAAAATTTGAATATTGTGAAAAAGTTCAATATTGAAGACTAGTGGTGTCACACCAGCTCATTAAATCCAAACACCCGCAACAGTTTTCTGATTCAGGCTGCACAATCATGGAGGAAGACTGCTGACTTGACAGTTGTCCAGAAGACGATCATTGACACCCTGCACATGGAGGGTAAGACACAAAAGGTCATTGTTAAAGAAGCTGTTGTGCACAGAGTGCTGTATCCAAGCACATTAATGGAAAGTTGAATGGAAGGAAAAAATGTGGTAGAAAAAGGTGAAACGAAGCCCATGAAGGAATTTTGGGGAGATTCACAAAGAGTGAACTGCAGCTGGAGTCAGTGCTTCAAGAGGCTCCACGCACAGACGTATCAATAGGCTACAACTGACTCATTACTTGTGTCAAGCCACTCCTGAACCAGAGACAATGTCAGAGGTGTCTTACCTGGGTATAAGACTGGACTGTTGTTCAGTGGGCCAAAGTCTTCTTTTTGAATGAAAAGAAAGACAATTATACATTTCATTTGGAAATCAAGGTCCACAATCCAAGAATCCAAGTTGCTTTAGATCCAGTGTAAAGTTTGCACAGTCAGTGGTGGTTTGGGGAGTCGTGTCATCTGCTGGTGTTGGTCCACTGTGTTTTATGAAGGTCAGCACAGCCGTCTCCCAGGAAGTTTTAGAGCACTTCATGTTCCCTCTGCTAACCAGCTTTTTAAAGATGCTCATTTCTTTTTCCAGTAGGTTTTGGCACCTGCCCACACTGCCAAAAGCACCAGAAGTTGGTTAAATGACCATGGTGTTGGTGTGCTTGACTGGCCAGCAAACTCACCAGACCTGAACCCCATAGAGCAGGGGTGTCAAACTCAGTAATTATATTGTAATTATATTTGGCCCGCGAGATCATATCAAATGTGTATTTGAGCTGGCCCGCCAGTATATAGCGCATACACCGCTAATACTACAAATCCCAGAATGCTTTGTTAGTGCGTCGAGACCGCTGAAAAACTCCGCATACTTAGCGCTGAATTTACCCGGAGATTTACCTACTTTAAAGCCCAGAAATGCAGATTTAATCTTTTCAGTAATCCGTTTGTGGTTGACTTGGAAAGGGCACCAACCAACCTCCAAATGGAGCTGATTGAACTCCAGTGTAGAGACACGCTCGGGTCAAAGTACGACTCTGTGTGTGCTGCACAGTTTCCATGTCAAATGCTCTCTGTGTTCGTCATCTAATATTTTTGTGAGCAACTGTTCTCTTTGCTGAAGATGAACAAAACACCACTTAGGAGTGGCTTACTGATGAACACCTTCACTCATGGCCGCAGAAAGTGGGGGTGCTGGGGGTGCTGCAGCACCCCCTATTGGCGAGAGAGAGATTTAAATGTAGGCCTATTAAAAATATTTTGCACAATTTATAAATTCCTTATGAATATTTTAGGAAATGATTTTGACACACGTAGGCTATTAAGTGTATTTTGGATTTTAATTTAATTATTTTGATTATTTTAATTATATTGATTTTTCAAGTTCATTTGTAAAGCTCGTTTCACACGCGCAGGTGATTTTAGTTTGGCTTTCTCTGGCAGCGCGCAAACATAGCCTAAATGCCTTGCCCTTGTGGAAGATAAAATTAGCTCTTCGTACCTTTTACAACAACATGAAGATATCAGAAGAAGAGATCGGTGGTCTCTTTCCTGCTCGTGTTCCACATCCCTCTCAAAGCGCAGAGCGGGAGGCTATAACGCGTCTTTGTGTGGAAATATAAAACTGTTTTTTTTTTTTTTTAATGGATTCAACTTTATTATATTATGTAAGTTACCAGTATTTACTGATATTTATTTCAATGCTTTACAGGCTTTAGTGTGTTGTTTCTTTGGTTTTTTTTTTTATTATTATTATTTCAAAACAACCCCCCCAACCACCGCAACACCGCCGGTATTTGGTCCACTACCACCGCGGTGGCAAAAAAAAAAAAAAAAAAAAAAGTGCCATCGTCACAGCCCTATGTTATTTTTTTAAATGTATTCTAAATAGGCCCATAGGCTCATAGGTTTTTTTTGTCAAAAAAAAAATAATAATAAAAATTCACAGGACCCCCTGTTCAAAATTACTTCCAGCGGCCCTGCCTTCACTCAATCCTGAGGATTTTCTCAGCTCAGAGCCTAACCCCACACATTGCATCTAAGAAGACACTTGCATGATGCAAGTGCATTAAGCGCTTCAGTGCAAGTTGGTATCTGGTATCTGGCTTGAACCAATGTGCATCAGAGTAAATCAGAGTGTAGCAAACTGAGCTTGAATGAATGTTGTCTTTATGCACCTTTTCTACTCCAAGGCATGAACTTTTAATGGTTGAAAGATTGCTTTTTTTAATTGAAGAAAATTATTATTATTTTTGGTTGTGTTGTTGGCCTGTGAACAAAGTTTTACATTTAAAAAGAAATTCGGAAGGAGAGAGAGAGAGAGATAACATTGATGTGTGTTTATTTCAAATTTAATTTCTCATGTGTTTATTATATTAAACTTTGGTTGTTCCAGATTCAATGTTTATGCAAAACTAAAGTTTGTTTCCATATGAAAAGGTTCAACATTACACATTTTGGGAGACGGGAAAACATGCACAATTGCAGTCAATTTTTCAATAAATATTGAGTCCCACTTTTTAATTTTGGCCCACTGTGAATTTGAGTTTTACACCCCTGCCATACAGAATCTATGGGTATTGTCATAAGGAAAATAAGAAACAAGAAACCAAAAAATGCAACTGAGCTGAAGGCCACTGTCAGAGAAACCTGGGCTTCCATACCACCTTAGCAGTGCCACAGACTGATCACCTCCATGCCACGCTGAATTGAGGCAATAATTAAAGCAAAAGAAGCCCCAACTAAGTTCATATACAGTATTAAGTTCTGAGTATGGAGTTCATATACAGTAAATAAACATACTTTCCAGAAGGCCAACAATTCACTAAAAAATGTTTTCTTTTTATTGGTCTTATGAAGTATTTACATTTTTTGAGATGGTAAATCTGTGGGTTTTTGTTAAATGTGAGCCAAAATCCTAAAAATTAAAAGAAATAAACACTTGAAATATATCAGTCTGTGTGTGATGAATTTATATAATATACTAGTTTCACTTTTTGTATTTCATTTTTAAAATAAATATACTTTTTAATGATTTTCTAATTTATTGAGATGCACCTGTATATAATATCCTCATCTGCTTGATATTAGCATTATGATAAAAACATAATTATAGGTATATGTATCACAAATACTATTGAAGTAAAAGATTGAAAAAGTGCTTTGAAACTCTTGCATGAAATAAATCTACACGGATATGCTAGATCACAAACTTAAGATAAATCAGCCTACAACTCTGAGTTGTTGGTGTTTTGAACAAAGCAAAGTTTTTTATGCAGCACAGTTTATATGTTGAGGATACATTTTAATAGGAATGACTTTGGCCAATTATGAGCCACAGTCATTATCTTAACACAGGAGTGTTCAGATTGCATATATAACTGTCAGTAGTATTTCAGAAATAAAATGGACTCTATAAATATATGCTTCTAAATGTATTAAATGTAACATTGATTCAAATAAAACTTTAAACCCAATCTGTTGTGCATTTATAAAGTTTTGTCAAACATTTTTTAAATAGAGGCAAATAGAGTGCACTGATTATTGGAGATGCTCTTTTTTTTTCCTTGTATAGTCTGGTCATACAACGCTTTAAAAAATATAATATTGTAACATAATCATTTAAGATGTGGTCTTTAATTAACTTGCAGCATTATATAATTATTATTTAAAGCAATTTAAAGTCTTCTGTATTGAATTTGTTTAAGGCAATAGCGTCTCCCTGTGGTTTAGATGACATGTCAGTTCTACAAAGTGAGGTAGATGGAGCTTCTTGGAGCTCTCTCTTGAAAAGGAGGGTCCTTGATGGCTCCTAGAAGTTGTCTCCTCCTCAAATCCACGTGGCAAATGTGTACTAGTTCACATGGTTTGCAATATTATCATGCTGGGAATGTTACGTTAGACTGACAAATTTAAAGAGAGGAAGATATTATAAGACAAATGAACTGCTAGGGATAAATATATATAGACATGCACAATAATACAGAACATGTGTCCAGACAACTCTTCATCTGTATGTGAGCGATGGTGGGTGTGATCGCATGTGGACCCTGCACTACACACTCCTGTGCTTGGATAATGGGGGTATCATGAGGTGTGTCTTTAGAGATGGAGTTAAACAGTTTTTTCTGGTATCAGTACTTCACTCTTTATTTTCTGACAACTTTTCACTTTCACTCATTACATTTTTACACAAAAATCTGAACTTTCTATTTCTTTAATTTTTAAACAAGGTTTATTACTTTAATGTTAAATCAATTTGGTGACATGTTCAGTATTTTTTTTCTTCTCTTTCCTTTCTCTTTCCTCTCTTTTCATTCTGTTCCGTTTTCAGCCCATCAACCTTTTTAATCACTAGTGTATCAATTCCTTTCCATCACGCACCACAGATGTAGGATTGTCTATGAAGCTAACAATGAGCACGGCAGAAGGCAACAAGAAGTCTGGGGTTAACGTGGATGAAACAGAGGGGGTCAGTGATGTAAACATGACTGAGAACAGAGACATACATACATATAATAAATTAATTCAAATAATTTAATAATTTATCAAAAATGGTCTGTATGTAACTTTTCACCTAATGCTTGGTGTGGGGCTTATATTTTTATAGGGGCCAATTCTAGACTGTCACATGTATACACAATTCTCAGCCCAAACATCACATATGTCTGCAAATAATAATGACAAATTTGTATATTTGTTTTGTTTTGCATTATTTCACAGAAATTTGCGATTTCACTAGATTTGTAAAAAACCTATACAACTGGTCAGTAGTCTTCTCTGGTGGTGGTGGTGGTGGTGGTGGTGTTGGTGGTGAAGAAGCTTTTAAACATTTGTGGGCTGTCTTCTATGTTGGTGGCATACGACTTGGTTTTTAAAATGTATGGGCTATTCCTGAGGAAGTTTTGGGTGGTATATTCATACTTTTAGTAGTACTTTGACATTGCTGTCCACCAGATCCATAGATTTCCCATCTACATTTGTGAATTTAAATGGACCAAGAAAGACAGGGTTTGTCCTATTTTTGTTGCTGTGCTCAGATATTCTTAGACATTCTGGTCATCATTTGGACATTGCTGTCTGGATTTTATTAAACTATTTATTGTGTCCGTTTTTCTTTTTCTGTTTCGTGCTGCTAAAAATAAATTTACTACTTTATCTCTTTTTTTGGTATGCTAACTATGTATATAAATGTCAGAGAATGTTCACTAAATAATAAAATAATTGCTAGATGAATTGAATATGCTAAGCAATTTTTTTTAGAGGTACAAAAAGGAAGGTACAAAACTGTACCAATGTTCAGAGGTACATTTATGCACCCCTAGTGAAAATGTACATTTATGTCCTGGTTTGAATTAAAATTACATCCTGATATTTTTTCATAGCATTTCAGAGATGTTCTGCTCAACTGACTTGTCCTAAAAAACATAATACTTCGGAGTAAAAAAAAAAAAAACAATTGCATTGGGCGATTAAATGCATAAATGTTCTTTTACAGGTACAAACAAGAAGGTATAAAAACTCTGATAGCATGAGGAAGAAACCTTGAGAGAAAACAGATTTAAAGTGAACCCATCTCTTCTGTGTGACAATGAACAGTACGATAATAAATAGATCTAGAATATTTGCATCATTAGAGTTTTTACTTTAAGTCAGTGATGGGTGTGTGTGTGTGTGTGTGTGTGTGTGTGTGTGTGTGTGTGTGTGTGTATGAGAGAGAGAGAGAGAGAAATAAAACAAAACTTTTTGTTCACTTGGCTTTATTTCCCCTAATCATTTGTTTTTTTTCATTCTCAGCAAGGCTGCAGTAATCACATTGAACTGATCAGACTGAAGTGAATGGGGTGAGACTCCTGGATTTTGTGTCCTATATCATTCTTTTTAAAGCTGCCAGGTGAGGCCAAAAGTGCTTACATTACATAAATAATACCACCAAATTATAACTACAGATAACACTACAGAAGACTAAATGCAGAGAAAGCAGATTAATTGGATATTTCACACCTTGCTATGGGTGTAATTTACGCATGCATGAAAGATGTAGAAAAGTTTTGCTGTAAATGAAGGCCACCAGTGGTGTTTAAAAGGTGACATTGTTTGGTCTTAGACCATGCTTTTTATCAGTATATGATTAGTATTGTCTGGTTATATTTTGAACTGTTTAAATGGAGAAGATACATAAAACATCTGTGACTAAATGTTATGGTTAAGGCTAAGTTGTTAGCACCACTGTGCAGTGATTGTATGCACCCCATTCAGAATCACAGTATTAAGTAAAAATGAATGCCAATATTTTCTATGCACTATTATTGTTTCCATCAGTAGTGAATATCATATTGAATGCTTAAGCAGATTTTTAATTGTATTCTTTATATTTTGTTGATGTCTCATTCCAGCCTGCCCATTCTTGGATTATCGGTTCTTGAACATCTCAGTCAGATTCCTTGGAATCTCGTGGGGTGTCCTTCTCCTTCCTGGACTCCTTCACCACCTGAATAGGAAACAAGATGGGATGAACTAGTGTTGAACAAAGCTGCATTATCAGTATGTAAAATTTGAAACAGGGTGAAAAGCCCTTAAATTCCATTCTTACATTTTTTTTTTCAATATATTATTACTTTAAGCATTTTTTTAATCAGTATAACTGAAAAATAGTGATTAATTATAATCTATATATTCACAATAAGTGATTAATGTGTGCAAATGTGAAAGCATTAGTTTCTAGAATTAGTCTCTACCAATGCAGGTGTAATGACATCATGGTTAAAGGTCATGGACAGGCCATGCTGCCAATCCTGTTACTTTTGATAATTTGTATAGATAATTTTAAGGATAATGGTGTCAGATGAGGCCTAATTTACACAAACTTCTGCCCCTGTAGCATAGAGCTTCAATTACTAAACCATCACTGGGACATGGAAAGAACATAATATCAATAAACTAGAAATGTATGTATACCAAAGCTAAATGGGATCAAGTCATAATATCAAAGTAATATTAATGGATTGTGCAGGAATTAAAATACACAACACTTAAATAATAATAATTAAAAAAAGAGGTCTTACCTCTCCATCACGGGTCTCAACCGTTTTGATCACAACTTTTTTACCATATCCAACATCAGCAGGGAGGTCATAATCTATCCAATCAGAAACATATCAAAAACAAACAGGGAGTCATGAGGTTCAGGTTAAAAAAAACCCATCTAATTGCATTTACGTGAGCATTATAAAAAATAACTTGGCTTGTAGCTAATATTCCGCTTAGAATTTTGTCAACTTACCACTACTGCGCATACTGATTGATGTTACGTTCATGACAGGAATGGCAATTCTGAAAAAAACACAACACTCCTTAGACACATACAGTGAGGAAAATAAGTATTTGAACACCCTGCTATTTTGCAAGTTCTCTCACTTAGAAATCATGGAGGGGTCTGAAATTTTCATCGTAGGTGCATGTCCACTGTGAGAGACATAATCTAAAAAAAAAAATCCAGAAATCACAATATATGATTTTTTAACAATTTATTTGTATGATACAGCTGCAAATAAGTATTTGAACACCTGTCTATCAGCTAGAATTCTGACCCTCAAAGACCTGTTAGTCTGCCTTTAAAATGTCCACCTCCACTACATTTATTATCCTAAATTAGATGCACCTGTTTGAGGTCGTTAGCTGCATAAAGACACCTGTCCACCCCATACAATCAGTAAGAATCCAACTACTAACGTGGCCAAGACCAAAGAGCTGTCCAAAGACACTAGAGACAAAATTGTACACCTCCACAAGGCTGGAAAGGGCTACGGGGAAATTGCCAAGCAGCTCGGTGAAAAAAGGTCCACTGTTGGAGCAATCATTAGAAAATGGAAAAAGCTAAACATGACTGTCAATCTCCCTCGGACTGGGGCTCCATGCAAGATCTCACCTCGTGGGGTCTCAATGATCCTAAGGAAGGTGAGAAATCAACCCAGAACTACACGGGAGGAGCTGGTCAATGACCTGAAAAGAGCTGAGACCACCGTTTCCAAGGTTACTGATGGTAATACACTAAGACGTCATGGTTTGAAATCATGCATGGCAAGGAAGGTTCCCCTGCTTAAACCAGCATATGTCCAGGCACGTCTTAAGTTTGCCAATGACCATTTGGATGATCCAGAGGAGTCATGGGAGAAAGTCATGTGGTCAGATGCGACCAAAATAGAACTTTTGGGTCATAATTTCACTAAACGTGTTTGGAGGAAGAAGAATGATGAGTACCATCCCAAGAACACCATCACTACTGTGAAGCATGGGGGTGGTAGCATCATGCTTTGGGGGTGTTTTTCTGCACATGGGACAGGGCGACTGCACTGTATTAAGGAGAGGATGACCGGGGCCATGTATTGCGAGATTTTGGGGAACAACCTCCTTCCCTCAGTTAAAGCATTGAAGATGGGGCAAGGCTGGGTCTTCCAACATGACAATGACCCGAAGCACACAGCCAGGATAACCAAGGAGTGACTCTGTAAGAAGCATATCAAGGTTCTGGCGTGGCCTAGCCAGTCTCCAGACCTAAACCCAATAGAGAATCTTTGGAGGGAGCGCAAACTCCGTGTTCCTCAGTGACAGGATATAAACCTGACTGATCTAGAGAAGATCTGTGTGGAGGAGTGGGCCAAAATCCCTCCTGCAGTGTGTGCAAACCTGATGAAAAACTACAGGAAACGTTTGACCTCAAACAAAGGCTACTGTACCAAATATTAACATTGACTTTCTCAGGTGTTCAAATACTTATTTGCAGCTGTATCATACAAATAAATAGTTAAAAAATCATACATTGTGATTTCTGGATTTTTTTTTAGATTATGTCTCTCACAGTGGACATGCACCTACGATGACAATTTCAGACCCCTCCATGATTTCTAAGTGGGAGAACTTGCAAAATAGCAGGGTGTTCAAATACTTATTTTCCTCACTGTATATAACAATGTTCAAGGGACATATCTAAATAAGAAAAGACACAAATCAAATATAACTTCTAGTGATATTAGTTTAATCTCACAGTCCTTTAATCATGTGCAAAACATTTGTAGACCACTTGCTTCAATTTTCCAGTCAAATGTTTTATTACGCTCCTTTCAGAAACACTGTTTAGTGAGAAGAATTAGTTGCAGTTTATAAACGTTTTAACTCTGTAAAGCTGCTTTGAGACAAAGTCCAGTTTTAAAAGTTTTTTTTATTGAATTAGTGTTTATTGCATTACCAGTGTAACATGACAGAAACTGTATCATAATTCCTTCGTACTATATTGGTTTAGTGTTTTGATATATTGGAATAACATTTCATACAAACAAATTGGCCATGATGATTTAGAGATTTTTTTAAATTTTAATATATAATATGAAAACCAGAAAATTAAGAATTTATGGGCTGGTTTCAGTACGTACACTTACTAGATAAGGACTATCATTTAATATGCACTGATTTGTTATACTATAATTTGTGCTTCTATTCTTTGTTGATGATGATGCTGTCTTTTGTAATTATTTTACATTTATTCAGTTTATCATTACAATCAGTTACCTGCTTTCCTCTCCTTCAAGTAACTTTCTGTAAGTGGCAATCTCAATGTCCAGGGCCATCTTGACATTAAGCAGGTCCTGATATTCCCTCAGGTGACGAGACATTTCGTCCTTCAGGTGGCGGATCTCGTCCTCCAGACGGTTGATATTGTCCTGGTAATTTCCAGCCTCGACTCCAAACTGGTCCTCCAATTCTCTCATCTGCCTCAGCAGAGCCTCATTCTGTGTTACAAAAGCATAAAATTAATAGTACAATATATGATTATATATATATACGTATATATACTGTGTATATATATATATATATATATATATATATATATATATATATATATATATATATATATATATATACCAATATATATATATATATATATATATATATATATACAGTATATATAATGTGTGTTGCTAGTTAGCTGACTTGTTTTTAGCCCTCTTTTTATGATTTTAAGAATAATTATTTACGGTTAATGTTTTATAAGTTTACAGATACCTCTAATTAGCAACATTACTATGCCTTTGGTCCAACTACCACTTTGTCACAAGCCAGAACAGTGACGAACAGATAGAGTATGCCCAGTTTTATTCCAAAACCAACACTGTTATAGCATGTAATAATATTATTAGTTCAAATGTTATCATGATATACTGTCATAGATGTGCAGTGTCACTGTTCCTTTCATAAAATATCTGTTTCAATCTATATCCAGTTCTGCATTAATGTTACCCAGATGTGCTGATTTAGTTTAAGAAATAATGTGACGTACTCCATACAATAAACAAAGTTTCTTCTGTAGCTGAATGTTGTAAAATTATAGGGAAGCCATCTTGATTAACTAAAATTAGTGCCAGAGATTATTTTAAATTGATAATGTCAACTATAACAAGTATATAAAGTGGATTTTTAGAGGGTTCACTTGATGCAAACCGTGGACCCTGTCTTTTCTAATGAGTATGTTTATTGTATATTGTGTAATTTTTCAATGATCAATTCAAAGCCATAGACTAATAGGGTCACCTAACCCCAAAGTATTACAGTTATACATGTGACTTTAAGACAACACTCGAATCAAATAAAGGTTATCAGAGCTCACCGTGCTCTTAAGAGCATCAACCTCACAGTTGAGGCTCTGAATCTGCCTCCTGAACTCGTTGGTCTCCTGCTTGGCCTGTCTCATGGCATCAGCATTACGCTTGGCAGAGTCGGTGAGGTCAGTAAACTGCAGTGCAAGAACAGAGTTAGTTTGCTGTTGCCAGCATGTATACCATACAGGTTATGTATATGGTTTCATATCATCCAAGCCATTTTTAACTGTTTAACAGAACATATAAAAATGGCATACATTTGAAAAGCTTGAATGAGGTAGGTCTGAATAAAGCCTTCATAAATCAGATTCAAAACAACAAATGTTTTTTTATGTTTACATTTTTGGTGAGACTGATTAGTGTGAGGGTATAATGGGTGTATGTATGCAAGCAATTTTTTTTCATATGTGAAAGATACAGTAGAACTAGTAAATGAATAAGCTTTTTGCCTGTATACAATACACTGAATAACTGCTAATGCTGTGTCTTTAAATATTCCCCTGCTATGGTGTGTGCTGGCCTTCTTGCCCTTCACCTTGGACTTGTACCATTCCTCAGACTCCTGCATGTTCTTTGTTGCAATGCTTTCATATTGAGTCCTGATGTCTCTCAGAGCTGCAGTCAGATCAGGACGGACTGTGGCCTCTACCTCCATCTTCATCTGCTGGGTTTCATAGCTCACTTGCACTTCCTGAATTTCCTATAAATGTAGGACACACAAAAAACATTTTTCATTCTTCTTCCAAGACTCACAAAACAATGCATATTTTGTATTTGATTATGACTGGTTTACGCTGAGATTTTAAGACATCTTTTCTGTTCTCCACTTTTAGATCAATTTTATTTTTCCTCAGTTTCTCTATGTTTGGTTAATTAAAACTTTACCTCATCATGCAGTTTCTTGAGGAATTCAATCTCATCCATCAAAGACTCGATTTTGCGTTCCAGCTCTAAACGGGACACAGTGGCATCATCCACATCCTGCAAGTACACAAACAAAAGATGACATAAAATCATAACAAAAAATATTCATTTAAAAATAAAGGTTGTTAAGCTGTACATTATATTGATAATAATATTAAAGAAATAGTACAGCCAACGATGGTGAAGGAAAGGAGGAAGATGTCTACAGAGACGGCAGGGAAAGGAGAAGTTTCAGAGAATAGAGGTTAGGGTTGGTACTTTAAATGTTGGTACTATGACTGATAAAGGGAGACATTGGAGGTGGCTTTAAAGTGTTCTTTCATAGTGTGGATGGAAAGAGAAATGGTGTAGGGGTGATCCTGAAGGAAGAGTACAGTAAGAGTGTAGTGAAGGTGAAAAGAGTTTCTGATAGGGTGATGAGCCGGAAGTTAAAGGCGTTATGATAAATGTAATCAGTGCTTATGCTCCACAAGTGGGTTGTGAGATGAAGAAGAAATAAACATTCTGGAGTGAGTTACATGAAGTGGTAGATGGTGTACATAGGAATGAAAGATTAGTGATTGGGGCAGACTTTAATGGGCATGTAGGTGAATGGAACAGAGGTGATCAGAAGGTGATGGGTAGGTATGGCTTTAAGGAGAGGAATGTGGAAGTGCAGATGGTGGTAGATTTTGTGAGAAAAATTAAAATGGCAGTTTTAAATACTTATTTTAAAAGAATGAGGATCATAGGGTGACATTTAAGAGTGGAGGAAGGTGCACACAGGTGGACTATATTCTATGTATGAGATGCAACCTGAAGCAGATTGGAGACTGTAAGGTGTTGGCGGGGGACAGTGTAGCTAGTCAGCATCGGATGGTGGTCTGAATAAGATGGTGAAAACTGAAGGAGGAAGACTGTAGTGTGAGGTTCAGGGAAGAGGTCAGACAGGGGCTCGGTGGTGGTGAAGAGGTGCTGGATGATTAGGCAACTACTGCAGAAGTGATGAGGGAGACAGCTGGAAACGTACTTGGTGTGTTAGCTAAAAAGTGAAAGGAAGACAAAGAGACATGGTGGTGGAATGAGGAAGTGCAGTAAAGCATAAGGAAAAAGAGGTTGATAAAACAGAATTGGGATCGACAGAGTGATGAGAAAAGTAGGCAGGAGTACAAGGAGATGCGGCAGTAGGTAAATAGGTATGTGTCAAAAGTCAAAGAAAAGGCATATGAGGAGCTGTATGAGAAGTTATACACTAAGGAAGGTGAAAAAGATTTATACTGATTGGCCAGGCAGTGGGACCGAGCTGGGAAGGATGTGCTGCAAGTTAGAGCAAAAAAGGATGGAGAGGGAAATATGTTGACTAGTGAGGAAAGTGTGTTGAGAAGATGGAGGGAGTATTTTTAGCAGCTGATGAACGAGGAAAATGAGAGAGAGAGCAGGTTGGATGTTGTGGAGATGGTGAAGCAGGAAGTGGATAGGATTAGTAAGGAGGAAGTGAGAGCAGTAATTAAGAGGATGAAGAGTGGGAAGTCGGTTGGACCCAATGACATACCGGTAGAAGCATGGAGATGTTTAGGTGAGATGGCAGTCAGTGAAGTTTTTAACCAGGTTGTTCAACAAGATTTTGGAAGGTGAAAGGATGCCTGAGGAATGGAGGAGGAGTGTGCTGGTACCAATCTTTAAGAATAAGGGAGATGTGCAGACCTGCAGTAACTACAGGGGAATTAAGTTGATCAGTCACAACATGAAGTTAATTGAAAGAGTAGTGGAAGCCAGGCTGAAAGAAGAGGTGACCATCTGTGAGCAACAGGTTTCATGCTGAGGAAGAGCACCACAGACACATTATTTGCTTTGAAAATGTTGATGGAGAAGTATAGAGAATATCAGAAGGAGTTCATTGAGTGTTTGTGGATTTAGAGAAAGCGTACGACACGGTGCCAAGAGAGGACTTGTGGTATTGTATAAGGAAGTCAGGTGTGTCAGAGAAGTGTGTGAGGGTGATGCAGGACATGTATGAGGACAGTATGACAGCAGTGAAGTGTGCAGTAGAAACGACAGACTGGTTCAAGGGGGAGGTTGGACTGCATCAAGGATCAGCTCTAAGCCCTTTCCTGTTTGCAGTGGTGATGGACAGGTTGATGGACAAGGTCAGACAGAAGTCTTCGTGGACTATGATGTTTGCGGATGATATTGTGATTTGTGGTGAGAGTAGGGAGCAGGTTGAGAAGACCCTGGAGAGGTGGAGGAGAGAAGGGGAGTGAAAGTCAGTAGGAGTAAGACAGAGTACATGTGTGTGAATGAGAGGGAGGGCAGTGGAGTGGTGCAGTTGCAGGAAGAAGAGGTGGATAAGGTGGAGGAGTTTAGGTAACTGGGGTCAACAGTGCAAAGTAATGAAGCGTGTGTTAGAAAAGTAAAGAAAAGAGTGCAGGCAGGGTGCAATGTTGTACAGTTAAGAGACAGTGGCATTGAGTAAAAGACAGGAGGCGGAGCTTGAGGTAGCAGAGCTAAAGATGTTGAGGTTTTCGTATGTAGAGGACAGGGGGTATGGAGGCGGATGATCCGCTGTGGCGACCCCTAATCGGAGAAGCCGAAAGAAAAAGAAGATTAAAGAAATAAAACAGCCTCAATTTTTCCTTTCTTTTTTTTTTGCATGGTACAATTAAAATAGCTACCAGGCTTTTTTGTTTGTTTAGGGAGTGGGGTTTTGAGAGGTGTTTATGGAGGCTGGGTAATGGGTTGTGTTGTCTGTGCTTTGACTTGGAAATGATGATATGTTCCTAAACATGCAAGAATATCTGGCAGTTTTGAACTTCTTTACGTTACATAGAATTCATTTCATAAATAGTTTTTTTAGTGTAAACTTTGTGGCTCAGTGGCTGTGTGTGTGTGTGTGTGTGTGTGTGTGTGTGTGTGTGTGTGTGTGTGTGTGTGTGTGTGTGTGTGTGTGTTTGTGTGAGATCATCACCTTTCGGAACAGGACCAGTTGGTTCTCAGCATCTTGTCTTTTCTGAGCCTCCTCATCCAACCTGCAGCACACAATGAGACCAAAATTGCTGCATACACTATTAAACATTAAAAATATCGATAGGTGAAGTGAATAACATTGATAATCTCATTACAATGAAAAAAGTTGGTTTGTTGGAAACATGAATTATGATAAAACATAAGCATCTGACTGACTTTGACTAATGCCAAATAAAGATAACTATATGACAGAGTAGGAGCATCAGGTCAGAGAAGAAAGGACAGCCAGTGAACCCACGGTTTACTGATGCATATGGGGAGCAAAGTCTAACTCTCCTGGTCTGATCCTACAGAAAAGCTACTGAAGCAAAAAAGTGTCAGTGCGCATAATGTATCACAGCTTGTGTATATGGCTGCATGGAACAATCAGAGAGTCTCTACTGATCCCAGTCCACTGCTAAATGCACCTACAATGGCATGGGAGCATCAGAACTGGACCATGTAACAGTGGAAGAAGGTGGACTGGTGTGATTACAGTAAATTTTCTTGCACATCATGTGGATAGCCAGGCTTGTGTGGATTGCTTCCTAGGGGAAAGATGGCATGCGCTATGGGAAGAAAGTCCACAGGCAGATGCAGGTTGATGTGCTGGGCAATGTTCCTCATTCCTTTTAGCACGAGAATGCACTATGTAAATGCTACACCTCAAAAACTGCTCACAAATAGTCTGAGTCCGAACATGACAAATAGTTCAAGATGTTGACTTGGCTTTTACATTCCCGTTATCTCAATCTGATCAAGGATCTGTGGAATGTTCTGGACAAACAAGTCAATTTTCTATAGATTTATTCAGGTTTTGTATTAATACATTAACGCAATTGGTCTAATACATTCTTGTTGCTAGTTTCTAAAGGTTATGTTTTTTGTAAGAATATTTTTTTAACTCAACAAACAGTACAGATTTACAGTACCATAAAAGAGAACCTCTCTATTCAGAAGCATAACTTATTTGCTGTGTCATAGATAGAGGATCACATTTTTTCTTTCAGAAAAAAAAGTGTGTCTAGTCACACCTACTGGGCATGCCATGACTCTAAGGTATCTACTGCACAGACTCAGACAATAGGCATGAACTATGCCAGTTTGTTCCCTCATATACTGTATGTGGTCATTAATCTTACTTTATTAAGGAGAGGCAGGTGAGGAAATGACAATCAATAGCTGCTATAACATTATTGAGAAGAGAAACAACTTGTTTTGCAGATATTTCTCAAGATAAGTATAATGCATTATTTTTTAATAAAAAAAAAAATAAAAAACCTGTGGTGAACTGCAGTAAATAAAAAATAAAAAATAAAGCAGCAAGAGAATAAAGAGAATAAAACACAACGGAAGATGCTATATTGGGAAATAATCCAACTTTGGTTTTCTTGGCCCCTTATTTATAAATAAAGATGTATAATGAAGATTAAATAGACAAATTATTGTTCCTACCATTAATGTGCACTAAAAATGTAGGTGGCATTAAAAAAAAAAAAAAAAAAAGACCTACACCAATAAATTGGACAAATGTGATGACAAGATGCCCCAAGGTCTAAAAGAAGCCGAAAAATGTTCTGGCTGGGATACTGAAAAAAACTGCACAAAATTCCCATTTACCCTCCTCTCTTTTAATTAATTGGTAGTCCCAGTTTGGTTATTTTTCAGGCTTTAATGGGGCTGTCATATCACATCTGTTCTGATGCATCATGAGCCTGCCCTGAATAAATGAGGTTGCAGCTGGTTGAGGGCAAGAGGATCAATTAGCTAATGCAGCAGCCACTAAAAGCATTTGGGCTGGGGGAGAACATTGGGGTCAAGCCAAATACACTAAATCAGGAGTGCTGTGAAGGTGACACATCTAAAAGTGTATTTAGCAATTTAATCAAGATGAGTTAAGTACACCTAAAAGCCTGGCATGACAACATGAGACTTAGACTGGACAAATTACACACGAAATAAGATTAGGGATGACATTGCTATTATTTCTGTCCTGATATATATTTAATGGATCTTTGTTTTAATGTTTATTTTGATACACAGCCATATTTCTTTTTTTTCCTGCTTCTTTTTCTTCTTATTATTTATTGTGAGCTATATATGTTCCTGCTGTTTTTAGCTCAGGCTAAGTCATGCTATGAAACATAAGACGGGCGTGGTCTGTGTGTGTGTGTGTGTGTGTGTGTGTGTGTGTGTGTGTGTGTGTGTGTGTGTGTGTGTGTCTGGTCTATAGTTGACTGTTTATTTAATATTTGTTGCAAAAATATACAAGATTAATTTTAGCAGCCCAGGAGCCAGGATACCCAAAAGCTTTAATGGCACCTTGTATATCAAACTACATTGATTTTTCCTTTGGATCCTTTTTTTCCTTCTGTTTGCATCATTATCTCTCTCTCTCTCCATCTCTCTTCCCCTCTCTCTCCATCTCCCCCCTCTCTCTTTCCACACCCTAAATACATTAGCCGACTCCTGTTGGTCCTGTTAAATGGAATAATACTACAAATAGCTTTAAGTCAAAAGACTGTGGATATATTGCTTTATCCCTGTTCCACCTATTAGTTTTTTCACTATAAAATAAAAAAAGACATATATTGTGTGATACATCATAGTGTTATGAAGAAAGTAAGTTTGTTTTTAAATCAGGACTTTTAATCTGGTTTTTACAATTTTTTAATCTGGCTGAATTGTAGTTCAGTGTTTCAATATATGTATTGAGATTTGTAGTATTTCTTTCTTGCAACATAGGGTCAACACAGTGCAGCTTATCGTGCAATGTTGTGTTCCATTTAGGTTTACTGCTGCTGCAGGATGTTAGTGTAGTATAATGTATGCGTAATTTACATACATATTCGAAAGATATTAATTTTATCACACACAGCTCTTAAAAGCCATCCATACTCCCAAAGTGGCCATTACATAAATCTGGTCCTGTTCCAGCCTCTCTTTGTCTGGTTCCCACCCAGTGCCACGCCCGTGCCATGGTCTGGTTTGAGACAGAGCGTGTAGGATCAGTCTAATGAGCAATATGATATCACCCAAGGATTTGTTTTTATATCTGAATACATCTGTGTATTTGAGCATCAGCCGAGAGCATAGGAGCATATCAGTGATATGACCAGCAGATATCAGAACCATCTAGAATTCCCACAACCACGCCCAAACAACCAAAAAACACCTTTTCATCTGCTCTCCTGCCAGAACCTGCCATGTGGTCCTTCAAATTTACATTTATCTGCTTCAGATATGTTTTGTGTTTTTGTGCTTTTGTATTTATTAATTCATTAGAGTACACAGAATGTTTTTTATTATTAAAAATCACATAGAAGTTGTCCATAGTATAATTATGGGTAGTGTAATTTTATAATGTTATACAACGTGCACCTTTGTTAATCTCCCAAACTTAGGTTAAAGTTATATAAAAAATAATATTCTGTTTTACATTTCAGTATTACATTTTATATCTGTCCAGAACTTTTACATGCATTTATGTGGAAAATGCATTTTTATTATTTTCTGAATTCTTTAATTTTACAAATTTCTGGTTAGTATCAAGATACTAAAAAGTTTCAGTGGCCGAATTATATATACTGTTACACAGGTTAATGTCTGTAAGACTGATAAATGTCATATAGAACAGTATTATCTATTGTTCATGAGATATTTTAAGTCATTCAGGGATACCTTTACCAATGATTTTCCTACAGCTTTCCAAGTTTATTTGATAACTCACCTCTGCTTAAGCAAAGCCAGATCTTCAGCCATGTTATCTCTGTCCACCTGGATCTGATCTCGCTCCTTCCCAATGAGTTCAACCTGTTGGCGCAGCTCCCTCATCTCCTGCTGGCAGAGCTGGCTGGCGCGGTTCGGATGGCCATGCTGCTGTTTGCCCTTGTACTGGTTGAGCTCATGGGTGAGCGCAGAGTTCTGCTGCTCCAGGTAGCGTACTTTCTCGATGAAGCTTGCAAAGCGGTCATTCAGCTCCTGCAGCTCTTGCTTCTCATTGCTACGCATGCTGAGGAACTCCTGGTTGATGCTATCAGCCAGGGAGAAGTCCACTTTTTCATAGGAGAGGCGAGGAACTGATGGAGCCGGAGCACTGGAGCGGACCCGGAAAGTCCGTGTTGACATGGCAGCTGGAGCTGGGCCCAGGTAACGGGATGAATACGAGGAATAGGAGGGCATGGCAGACATGGTAGTAGGTCCACCAAAAGTGCGGCGGTAGGAAGTGCGGCTCGTTGAGTGACTCATGATGGCTTCTTTTTCGAATCACACTTCTTGTTCTAACTCTCAAAGATTTTCTGCTTCTCTGCAGGGATGTCTGGCAGTGGACGAAGCTGGGCAGCAGGAGTAATAGGACATCTAAGTGTAGAACACACAGCTTTTATACCTCTGAGTGAGTCATCTCTCCTCCCCCGACCTTCCAATCCACACAATCTCTCCATCCATTGTCCATCCATCTTTCCTCAGCCACTCCCTCCCCACAACCCTTCTCTTCTTCATCACTCTTTCTTCACCACTCTCCTCCTCACCTCCTTTCTCTCTCTCTCTCTCTCTCTCTCTCTCTCTCTCTCTCTCTCTCTCTCTCTCTCTCTCTCTCTCTCTCTCTCTCTCTCTCTCTCTCTCTCCTTCCGTTCTCCTCAATCAACCCCCACCCTTTTGTTCTGCACTACTGGCACGAGTCCTAAACATCTTCTAGATTAAAACATCATATCTGAACCCGTTGCCCCACCCTGCAGGCTTTAACAGCATCTGCAACCGCAGATTCAACACAATACACTTCTTTTCTAATTCTGATATCTTTTAATGTCTAATAATATACATATTGCACAATTTGCGAATAATGGTGATATTAACCACAAACAAAACAACAGTGAGGTAAGGTTAATTATTTAAATTGTTGTAAGTCTTGGTAAAAAACTGTTTTTTATTTGGTATTAAATGATTCACAAAACAACTGTGGAAAATCAGCTCTTTTTTTTCCTCCCTTTTTGCTTTGTGTGAAAGTGAAAAGTATTGACGTTCTAAGAGCACAGCATAAGGCATGACTCTGCAATCCTATTCCTGAGCACCAGATTGCAAAGTGCTGTATCACATTTCGTTTCTGGCCTCATCCTTGTCCCAAAAAATTTAGATCAAGCAGCTGTACTGATAAAAAAAATAAATAAATAAATAAAATAAAAAAACCTCTTTATAACCTTGAGTGCAAGATCAAACAACAACTTACAAATTTGCCAACCCAGGATAATTATTCTTGATACATGGTATGATGAAAAAATTTTGTATAAGTATTGTAGATTTATTTAATTGATATAATTGATTTAAATATATACTTTGTCACTGTTTTTGTTCATTATCTTGAATATAATATGTCAGGGTGCAGTTAATTGTTTTTCTGGAAATGTGTATAACAAAGCCGGGGTAAAGAAGTATCATGGGAACAACCTTGGTGTTTTTAATTGTCTGTAGTAGAGACTTTAAATAAGAAGGTTCCTATTTGATTCTTTTTATTTTTGAACAGCTTAGATTTAATATAATAAATATATTTACCTGTGCTTCTCAACAATGTCCACACATCTCTGCACTGCTATAGCCTTTATATTTATTCACTGTACATATGTTTACATATATATATATCACATGCTGTAAATATGCTATTTATTTATCTGCACTATTTGCACGATTGCTTCTTTTTGCACTTCTGGTAGATGCCAAACTGCATTTCATTAACAGCATTATCTTCTTCAGCAGTTTGAGCTACAGTAGATCGTCTGTTGGATCGGACGACACAGGGCAGTTTTTCTCCCCATGTGCATTAATGAGCCTTGGCCACCTGTGACCCTGTCAACAAAGTGCATGTTGTGTCATTTGCTAATAGCTGAAGCAAAGCCCAGGAAACATAATTGATACTGTTAATAAATAATGTCAGCAGATTTTTAAAATCTCTTATGTTGCCCACTGATTTTTTGTTGTATAACCTTTACAGACCCACTTCTTCTCCAGAACATCCAAAGGTTTTTAAAGCAGTTAAGGTCAGGACTCTGTTGGTAAATAGGTGGTTCCTCATGATCTCGGAACCACTCTTTTTCAAACTGAGTCTGATAAATCCTGGCACAGATATCTTGGAATATGCCAGTGCCATCCGGGAAAGAAAAATCTATTGATGGGATAACTTGGTACTTTAGGTACTCAGCAGAATTTTATAGCCGGAAAATGTTGCTAAGCCTAGACATGGCCAACAGAAGCAACCCTAGAACATAACAACGCTTCCAGGTGCTTGTACAGTAGGTATTATGTATGACAGGTGCATTGCCTCAAGTGCATCTCTTATTAATCTGACATGCCCATCATAAGGTAAATCTGGCTCATCATACCACATGACTCTTTTATTGTTCCACAGTCTAATTCAGGAAGTGGCTTACTTGTGGCTAGTTAATTTGTTTCAATAAAGAGAATAAAACCACTGCACTAACATGCAAACCATCAATAGGTAGTGATGATTTCATGAACATTTTCAATAATGAAATGTAAAATATCAGGCAAAAAATCCAGACTATTAGTATAAACTAATTGGACAGATGATTTGCTTCTGCTCAATTAGGATAAGAAGAAAGTACTTTTACTAAGACCACATGCAGCAAGAGGTAAACTTTTGGATTACATAGCATCCCTGGATGGTATTTTCTCAGTGTGTACAGCAGTCAAAGACCTTGGTGTGATTACTGACTCTAGTCTTTCTTTGAGGCTCATGTGAATAACATTACCAGGATCACCTTCTTTCAACTAAGAAATATTGCTTACATTTGAAAAATTATGTCTTATAGGATGCAGAACGTTTAGTTCATGCTTTTTTTACATTGAGATTAGACTACTGTAATGTTTTACTGTCTGGGTATTCAACTGTTCAACTAACTGCATAATTAAGCTCCAGTTAGTCCAGAATGCAGCAGCAAGAGTCCTTACTAGATCTAGAAAATATGACCACATTACCCCTGTTTTAAACAGTGTACACTGGCTCCCAATTAAATTTTGCATTGATTATAAAATACTACAACTGACATTTGCTACCTCAAAAAATGAAGAATATAAAGCCCCACACTAAGAAACAGTCTTCCAATTAGTGTTTAGGATTTAGACACAGTCTCAGTGTTCAAGTCAAGGGTGAAAACATATTTATTTAGTCAAGCCTTTTATTGGTAAGTTTTTCTTAGGTAAAGGAGCAGATCGGGAGAGATCATGGATATAAAGTGTTTGGTAAGCTGGAATATTTGGATACTGTCCTCCCCCCACTCTTACGTGTTCACTCATATTTGTTGACAGTGGCATGGTGGGCTGTCCCAGAGATCCCAGAGATCCCTCATGTCTGTGTTTCCTTCTGGCTCTCCCATTTAGTTATGCTGCCATCATGAGTCTTGGTGGAGTCCCCAACTGCACAGTGTCCTTAACTTTTATACAATAATAAGGATACTTAATAATCCTTATTACTTTCTTTTCCTGTCACCCCTCTTCTCTCTCTCTCTCTCTCTCTCTCTCTCTCTCTCTCTCTCTCTCTCTCTCTCTCTCTCTCTCTCTCTCTCTCTCTCTCTCCCGGTTGAGAAAAAAATATTCCTGAGGTACCAGTGACCACTGTTCCTGCCCATCTCCTGCCCGCTTCATCCCGGCCTGCCTCTGGGTGGTGTTCTTTTTGATTAGAGGCCACCAATCAAAAATGATCTGTGCAGCTGGGTATGTTTCACATCTACGGCCTTGTGATCCATGAAATTGCGGAGTAACACAAGAGTTTTGAGGATTGATTTGGACTGTACTTAATGTCAATAGTCTGCATACAAACAGTCATACAGTTTGCATTTGATCATCACTGCACACTTCAACATAGTTGAACTCTAATGAATAGACATTTGGTGCCATCCAGATGATTTGGTGCCACCCAGACAAGATTTGTTCCTTTATGCCATCTCAGGAAGTTTTTCCTTGCCACAGTCGCCTCCGGCTTGCTTATTTAGGACAAACTTATATTTATAAAAACAATTTTATTCATTCTTTATTAGCACAATATCTGTGTAAAGCTTTTTTAAGACAATTGAAAGAAATGAATTGAATTGAGTTTACTGTAAAATATTTCATTCAGAGTCGACAGTTTTAATTGTGTTTTGGACAGTAATTAATCATATACCAGTGATTGTAATGAACTGTTTCAACAAGGGAACAGTTCATTACAATCACTGGTATATGATTAATTACTGTCCAAAACACAATTAAAACTGTCGACTCTGAATGAAATATTTTACAGTAAACTCAATTCAATTCATTTCTTTCAATTGTCTTAAAAAAGCTTTTTTAAGTCTTTTGACAAGATTGTTTAAGAGAGAAGAAGCTACACACTTCTTCAGTTGAAAGGGTTAAAATGATTATTTTCAGCTAAAACATATTAATCACTGCATTATTAACCAGTCATAAATATTTAAATATGTAACAGGTCAGTTTGAATCATTTTAATATTTATGTAGTTTGAAATACTGGTTACAATTACCTCATTATTATGTCATGAACTTACATGAAACATTTGATTTACTCTGATATGATGTGATAGATCTGTACATTTCTTGTCAGTGCTGCAACAGACAGTTATAGATAGAGATGCTAAAATCAGTTCAAAAACAAGAATATTGCACTGTATAGGAATAAAAAGTTTCAGAAACAGAGAATGCTTGTCAGATGAAGAGGGCAATACAGCTAAACATCCAGATGTTGAATTTTCTTTAGGTATTGACTTCTTAGAAAACAAATCTGTCACAGATTTCCCTCTATTATATTACAATACTGGATCATAATCATCCACAAGAGAAGTTAAATCATGGACCAGCTTACAAAATGTCTTACAAAATAGTTTCATTTTAGCTTTAACAATGACACACTGTTGAACAAAACCAATTATCTTTCTCTTCCTTCTTCATTTTAATATAACACTTCCCATGTTACTAAATATAAGCACATACTTTTTCTTGCTGTCTACAGTGATAGCAATTGAGTAATGTTTTATGCTGGCCCACACTTCTCTAGTTCATCTGGCTCACACATCGGAATGGAGATGATTTACAGAATGTGCCAGAATTAAACCTTTACTCCATCTTCATAAGCATGCATGCATAGAGCTAGGCTACAGTTAAGCCAAAATTTAAATGCTGTGTCGTTTTTGCCGAAATTCCCATTGATCTTAAAAAAAAAAATGTATTTGTACATATTGACTCTGTCTGACTCTTTAGTTTTTTCTGTCTGTTCTTTCAATTTAGTCATATTTCTTTCTGGAAATATTTATAGCTGTGCTGTTCCAGCTGCTGATCACGTTATGCTGTGTGGTATAATTGATTTCCTGGGTTCAGCCTTGTGCTATAATCTAATCAACCTGCTCTACTGAAAATGAGCTTCTTCTGCTCCATTGCTCTTCCTTTCAGTGCATTTCCTATGAGTCTGTGACTCAACATTTCCTCAAACACTAATTCTACTGTCCTTCCCGATTATATTTGTGCTATTTACCACATATATCACAATATAAATGTATAAATGTATATTGTAAATGTTACGGGTACCACGTTTTTGCCAAATTAGCATGAGTATTTTATTTACACAGAACACTCTTTGTTGATCTTTAGTTGTTGTTGAGTGGATGCTTGTCACGTTCATATTATTTCGTTTTGGTATAGTTTGACTGTCTTTGTGCTTCACTAATTTATCTGGAACATTTTAATACACTTGCAAATACCTACATCTGTTCTGAAATTATACAAAAACATTTCACATAAATCTTTGTCTCATTTTGCCTATCACAAATCGCATCTTTCTCAAATAAGGATAGTAACTATTTCCTACCAAAAATTCCTTGTACAAATTGCTAATTATTTTAATAATGCACAACTTTTGATACTTTTCAATAACCCCTATAGGGCCTATGGCCTATGTGGTGGATTGCTTTTAAACTATGCTAAGGAATATATTCCTCTTGTCCAATATTTAGGTATAAGGTGGAGTTTTTTTTTTCATTTTTACACATTTATTAGTTAAGATTTACCAAGGATGTTTTAATTATATCCATGTTTTTAATGGTTTTTAAAAAGCCTTGGCTGATTATCAGTTAAATTGTGTATGATGTTTCTAATTTAATATACAGTATATACGTATATATATATCCAGCCATTAGGGTTGCACAAGTCAGTGCACACTTAGTGCCGGTCCCAAGCCTGGATAAATGGGGAGGGTTGCGTTAGGAAGGGTATCCAACATAAAAAAGACATGTGGCAGATCAAATATGCAGATTACGAATCAGAATTTCATACAGGATCGGTCGAAG
Organism: Silurus aristotelis; assembly: GCF_946808225.1. Lineage (NCBI taxonomy): Eukaryota > Metazoa > Chordata > Actinopteri > Siluriformes > Siluridae > Silurus > Silurus aristotelis. Next base: position 10,976,961 of record NC_139601.1, on the reverse strand, counting down.
CCCGGATTACCAATGACCGCCGCAGGTGTTGTTAGCCAACAGGGTACCTGTGGAAATTGGGCTACTGTTGGCCAAAGGAGGAGAAGGAGAGGATTAAGACCTCTACAGAGACGGTAGGGAAAGAAGAAGTGTAGGAGAGTGAAGGTTCAGGTTGGTACTTTAAATGTTGGTACTATGACTGGTAAAGGGAGAGAGGGAGCTGATATGATGAAAGGAGAAAGGTAGATATGCTGTGTGTACAGGAGATTAAGTGGAAAGGGAGTAAGACCAGGAGCATTGGAGGTGGGTTTAAACTGTTCTTTCATGGTGTGGATGAAAAGAGAAATGGTGTAGGGGTGATTCTGAAGGAAGAGTACAGTAAGAGTGTACTGGAGGTGAAGAGAGTTTCTGATAGGAGGATGAGTGTGAAGCTGGTAGTTAAAGAGGTGATGATAAATGTCATCAGTGCCTATGCTCCACAAGTGGGTTCTGAGTTGGAGGATAATGACATATTCTGGGTAAGTTAGATAAAATAGTGGAAAGTGTACCTAGGAATGAAAGAGTGGTCATAGGGGCAGACTTCAGTAGGCATGTTGGTATGGCATTAAGGAGAGGAATGTAGAAGGGCAGATGGTGGTAGATTTTGCTAAAAGGATAAAAATGGCAGTGGTATACTTAAATACAAAAATAAATATTTATTTTAAGAAGCAGGAGGATCATAGGGTGACATATTAGACTTGAGGAAGGTGCACAAAGGTGAACTATGTTCTATGTAGGAGATGCAACTTAAAGGAGATTGGAGACTGTAAGGTGTTGGAAGGGGACGTGTAGCTAGACAGCATTGGATGGTGGTCTGTAAGATGGATTGGGAGGTGAAGAAGAAGAGGAGAGTGAAGACTGAAAGAAAAATAAGATGGAGGAAACAGAAGGAGGAAGAGTGTAGTATGAGATTCAGGGAAGAGGTCAGACAGGGGCTCGGTAATGGTGAAGAAGTGCTGGAGGATTGGGCAACTACTGCAGAAGTGATAAGGAAGACATTTAGAAAGATACATAGTGTGACATCTGGAAATAGAAAGGATGACAAAGATACATGGCGGTGGAATGAGGAAGTACAGGCAGAGAGATGAGGAAATTAGGCAGAAGTACAAGGAGACACAGCAGCAGGTAAGGAGGGATGTAGCAAAAGCCAAAAGCAGGATGGAGCTGTATGTGAAGTTGGAAACTAAGGAAATAGAAAAGGATTTGTACCGATTGGCCAGGCAGAGAGACTGAGCAGGGAAGGATGTGCTGCAAGTTAGAGCAATAAAGGATGGAAATGGAAATGTGAGGAGAGTGTGTTGAGAAGATAGAGGGAGTATTTTGAGCAGCTGATGAACGAGGAAAATAGGAGAGAGAAGAGAGAGAAGGTTGGATTTTGTGGAGATGGTGAAGCAGGAAGTGGATAGGATCAATAAAGAGAAAGTTAGAGCAGCTATTAGGAGGATGATAAGTGGAAAGTTGGTTGGACAAGATGACATACCAGCAGAAGCATGGGGATGTTTAGGAGAGATGGCAGTGGAGTTTTTAACAAAATTGTTTAACAAGTTTCTGGAAAGTGAGAGGATGCCTGAGAAATGGAGAAATAGTGTACCTATTTTTAAGAAGATGTTTAGATTTTCATTGGGAGTGACGACGATGGACAGGATCAGAAATTAATTTATTAGAGGGACAGTGCATGTAGGGTGTTTTGGAGACAAAGTGAGAGTGGCCAGAATGACATGTGCAGAGGAGGGACATGGGGTATATCGGTAGGAAAATGCTGAGGATGGAGCCAAAAGGGATGAGGAAAAGTGAAAGGTCCGAAAAGGAGGTTAATGGATGTGATGAGGGAATATATATATATATATATATATATATATATATATATATATATATATATATATATATATATATATATATATATATATATATATATATATACATAAAATGTCCACCTCCACTACATTCATTATCCTAAATTAGATGCACCTGTTTGAGGTCGTTAGCTGCATAAAGACACCTGTCCACCCCATACAATCAGTAAGAATCCAACTACTAACATGGCCAAGACCAAAGAGCTGTCCAAAGACACTAGAGACAAAATTGTACACCTCCACAAGGCTGGAAAGGGCTACGAGGAAATTGCCAAGCAGCTTGGTTAAAAAAAGGTCCACTGTTGGAGCAATCATTAGAAAATGGAAGAAGCTAAACATGACTGTCAATCTTCCTCGGACTGGGGCTCCATGCAAGATCTCACCTCGTGGGGTCTCAATGATCCTAAGGAAGGTGAGAAATCAGCCCAGAACTACACAGGAGGAGCTGGCCAATGACCTGAAAAGAGCTGGGACCATCGTTTCCAAGGTTACTGTTGGTAATACACTAAGACGTCATGGTTTGAAATCATGCATGGCAAGGAAGGTTCCCCTGCTTAAACCAGCACATGTCCAGGCACGTCTAAAGTTTGCCAATGACCATTTGGATGATCCAGAGGAGTCATGGGAGAAAGTCATGTGGTCAGATAAGACCAAAATAGAACTTTTGGGTCATAATTCCACTAAACGTGTTTGGAGGAAGAAGAATGATGAGTACCATCCCAAGAACACCATCCCTACTGTGAAGCATGGGGGTGGTAGCATCATGCTTTGGGGGTGTTTTTCTGCACATGGGACAGGGCAACTGCACTGTATTAAGGAGAGGATGACCGGGGCCATGTATTGCGAGATTTTGGGGAACAACCTCCTTCCCTCAGTTAGAGCATTGAAGATGGGTCGAGGCTGGGTCTTCCAACATGACAATGACCCGAAGCACACAGCCAGGATAACCAAGGAGTGGCTCTGTAAGAAGCATATCAAGGTTCTGGCATTGCCTAGCCAGTCTCCAGACCTAAACCCAATAGAGAATCTTTGGAGGGAGCTCAAACTCCGTGTTTCTCAGCGACAGGCCAGAAACCTGACTGATCTAGAGAAGATCTGTGTGGAGGAGTGGGCCAAAATCCCTCCTGCAGTGTGTGCAAACCTGGTGAAAAACTACAGGAAACGTTTGACCTCTGTAATTGCAAACAAATATTAACATTGACTTTCTCAGGTGTTCAAATACTTATTTGCAGCTGTATCATACAAATAAATAGTTAAAAAATTATACATTGTGATTTTTGGTTTTTTCTTTTTAGATTATGTCTCTCACAGTGGGCATGCACCTACGATGACAATTTCAAACCCCTCCATGATTTCTTAGTGGGAGAACTTGCAAAATAGCAGGGTGTTCAAATACTTATTTTCCTCACTGTATATATATATATATATATATATATATATATATATATATATAACAAAATACTTTCTGTAGACCAGTTAAGGTTGAACAGACACACATATTTGCCCTATATGAACTCTGGTGTGGCAAATTCATTTTGCAAGAATATAAAGTGCATTTATGGTATACATGCTGCAGACGTTCACTGCATAAGCCATAGAAACTATTAATTAGATGTAGTGCAGCAGGCTCAGAAGTTACGGCTTTGAACATCAATAATTCAAGCAGAGGATCTGGTTTCTTCCTGTGCAGACAACGATCAATATAGTAATCACAGTCTTGTAGGTAGTACTGTTCCTAACTCATATATTCATGTAGTTTATGTTACATAAAATATGCAACAAAAAAATATTTATGTAATATAAATGAACTTATCCATGTCATAATTATTATTAATACATTCTTAATACATAGTACATTCTTTTTTTTTTTTTTTTTTTTTTTTAATTCTGTCTAAAATAATATTCTGCTTACTATAGACATCAGCTCATGATTATGCATCTTGTGATAATCCTTATTTCCTGATTTATGCCTATTCTTTTACCAGGTTATACTAGGTTATTATAAAAAAATAAAAAATAAATAAATGAAATATCTTGGAACTTAGGAAGGTTTTTCAGTTGCATTGTGTGTAACAGCAGAAACCGTGCTGTAATTGTTGAATTCAGTCTTTCATTTCAGGCTACTGTAGATAATATTTCTAGGGTAGCCTTCTTTTATCTCATCTCATATTGGCTCTCTTATATTGGTTCTCTCGATGTCAGAAGCGCTTCTCTTTCTAAGTAACTCATCATATTTTGCCTGAGCTATTCGGGAACCATGTTGAACTTGATGATTCAGTAAATACAGAAACAAGGTTCAGTGAGTTCAGAGTGCATCAGCTTTCCTAGACATATTAAGAGTCACTATTTATGAGAATCAGAAGATATGACCACATTGTCCTTATTTTATCCACACTGCATTAGCTTCAAGTCAGACTTTGGGTTGACTATAATCTACTCCTATTTTACTGTAAAGCAGGAGTAAGATTTTGTACACCAGAAACTATTTTATGTGTATATATACCATATAAAATATAAAAAATTATTTACTTATTTAAGATTTATTTTATTTTCAATTGTCAATTGTTCAATTGTGCCTCTATAGCTACTGCTTACCACAAACAAAAATAAAAAATAATCAGAAAAATCCTTTAACTTGTAAAAATTTTATTTTAAATTTTTTTATTTAATGCAACTAATTAAAAAAAATATTTTACAAAACAATTATGACAATGATAGATTTATATATAGCCTGTTTTTCACATGAAATTAAAAATCAATATTATGTTTTCATTACAGCTCACCATAATGTTTAATTATTAGGAGTACTGGTCTCATTTCCCTGCAATAATGAACTGAACCTGTTGTGTGGAAATGAAACTTTTCTCAAATTGTGCCATATATAATTTTGGTTAATGGCTTTTAAAAAGCAAAATACACAGTAAATAATACAGTGTCATATCTACAGACATTTAAATTCAATTCAATTCATTTTTATTTGTATAGCGCTTTTAACAATGAACATTGTCTCAAAGCAGCTTTACACAGATAATGCGGTGATTAAAAATGAATATGTTCTTTATGAGTAAGTTTGTCCCTGATGAGCAAGCCGGTGGCGACTGGCGACTGTGGCAAGGAAAAACTCCCCGAGATGGCATAAGGAAGAAACCTTGAGAGGAACCAGACTCAAGAGGGAACCCATCCTCATCTGGGTTACACCGAATGTCCATTTGTGGAAGGTATACGATGTTGCGAGGTACAGTGATGATGATCAAAAGCGAACTGTATTCCTGAGTCAGTGTTGGAGACTGTTGACATCAACTACAGTCCAATCCATCCTCAAAGCTCCCGTTCTTACTCCGGAATTTCATGGAACCACCCAAGGCGTTGATGACAAACCTTCCACAGCTGCACAGAGTGGCCTCCAGTCAAAGAGAACACTATCCAGAGGCAGGCCTGGACGAAGTGGGAAGATCCACGGAGGGGAGAGGGGCAGGAACAGTGGTCACTGGAGCCTCAGGAGCATGTTTAACTCGACAGAGAGAGAGAGAGAGAGAGAGAGAAGAGGGTGACAGAAAGAGAAGGATATGGATTATTAAGTGTACTGTTTGCATGAGAGTTAAAGTCACTGTGCAGTTTGGACTCCAGCAAGACTCGCTATGGCAGCATAACTAAAAGGGAGAACCAGAAGGCAACACAGACATGAGGGATCTCTGGGATAAGAGACGACCCACCACACCACCATCAACAAACCTGAGTGAACGCGTGAATGTGAGGGGACGACAGCATACAAATATCCCAGTTCACCAAACACTCTATATCAATGTTCCCTCCAGATCTGAGCCTTTACCTAAGAAAAATCTACTGATTAAAGGCTTGACTGAATAAATATGTTTTCAACCTCGACTTAAACACTGAGACTGTGTCTGAGTCCCGAACACTGATTGGAAGGCTGTTCCATAACTGTGGGGCTTTATAAGAGAAAGATCTGACCCCTGCTGTAATCTTCATTATTGGAGGAACCAACAGATAGCCAGCACCTTTTGATCTAAGTAGGCGTGGAGGATCATACTGGTACAGAAGTTCACTCAGATACTGCGGTGCGAGACCGTTAAGTGCTTTATACGTCAGTAGTAGTATTTTATAATCAATGCGAGATTTGATTGGGAGCCAGTGTAGACTGATTAATACAGGGGTGATGTGGTCATATTCTCCCCAGAACGTTCTTGTGACCAGGTAGCAATGTTTCATTGGCCCGGGACTGAGTTGTAAAACAGTGGTTGGGGACTTCTACTGTAAAGCACCAAATTGTTGTGTGCTGCAGTACCTTTTAGGTTTTATAATTTTTCACAACTACTTTAAAGAAATGGTATAAGCACAGAAACTTTCATGTTGCTCTTCCATTGTGCAAAGTGGCCAGTAGCATTCCTGGCTCACATCAAGGTGTAAAGCTCTTCAAAATCTTGCACCGTCATACCTCTCTGACTTGCTTTATACCTCAGTGGTGGGCCGTAAAATACAACCTATTTACCAGAGGTGCATAGTCATAATTTGCACCGCTCCTCAGAGGCTGTAATCCAGTGGTACCGCTCGTATTTACTGGGCTGGAAGTGGTAAACAAATCCTTTCGCGGGCAGAGACAAGCTAGCTTCGGGGTTGGCCGACCTCCTCACGATGTCTAGCTTTTCTTGAAAATTTATTTTTGAGTATGTTTCTCTTCCTCTTAAGGCATAAAAAAAGTCTAACGCTGATGTATTAATGTGTTTAGAGAGCTACACACGTGTTTTGCCAGTCGAACTTGGCTGTAACAGTTTCCCTCTTACCAACCAATCAGAGGACGGAAAATGCTGACGCTATTCTGGGCCAGCTAGCTAGACTGTGAGGCGAATTTGAAATCTGATTGGTTAAAGAAACAGAGCTAATTCTTAAAAAAAGTCTGGTCAAAATACCAGCAGAATTGACTTTGAAGGCCCTGGGCAGATTAGATTGACAATAGCAGCAAATAGGCTGCAATCTGATTGGACAAAAAATCTAACATCCACATACACTTACTGGAAGCAGTGCAGCCAAGAGAAACACTACGAAATGAAGAGAATAAAATGTTGGGAATAAACTGATACAATACAATTTAATGGAACAAATATTAGAATTTAGGTTGTAATTGTAGGTCAGTGTTGTTGATAGTGTTTAGGCCAGCAGAGAAGGCTTTGCTGGCCCTGACCGCCCGCCATTGTCATACCTACACCCCAAAGCGCACTCTCAGATCTTCCTCATCTGTTTCCCTCGCTGTACCTTCTGTCTGTTTAGTCACTATGGCGTTTAGGGCATTTAGCTCAGCAGCTCCTCATCTCTGGAATCCTCTTCCACAATCAATATGAGAAAGTGACTGTCTGACCACTTTTAAATCATGCTTTATAACTAATTTTTTGTGCAACCTCGCTACTTGTGGTAACGTGAGTAACAAAAAAACGTGAGGTTTTTGACTCTCATCTTTTTTCAAGGGAAATTGTACTGTACTGTAAGTACTGTACTGTAAACTCAACAAAAGTTGTGAATTACTTGTCATTAATGTTTTATTTACTACTTTAAATAAATAATACAATAATGAAATAGGGGTTTTTTGTATATTTTTATGTAATTTATTAGTACAAACTCTGTTTTGAAATGTTACTCCAAACTTTCAAGCCACTCACGGCTTCTTACGAACTATCAGATTTTGCGTGTGTTACTCTAAGTCCAGTTCCAAATTAAAAGTTGCAAACTATTTGCTACTGTACGGTGTCCTTGAGTGTTTAGAAAGGCACCTTCAAATAAAATGTATTATTATTATTATTATTATTATTATTGATGTGTGCATGCATGGTGTGCTAAGGTAGACTGGTGTCTCATTCAGGGTGTATTCCTGCCTTATTAAGTGTTAAGTGTTTGCATAATAGACTCCAAATATATTGTGACCCTGATCAGCATATGGTTCTTATTAAAGATAAATGAATGATGAGTGAATGAATCTCATGTTACTGATATTCTAAGAGTCTTATTACAAATAGGGATTCTGTTTGTGTGTGTGTGTGTGTGTGTGTGTGTGCATAAGGTAAATTTAGCCTTTCAATAACCTCTTCCGAACATCAAAATATCAGTTTGCCAGTTACCTAGTAGCTCGATGAGCTTTCTGGTCAAATAAAATTGGTTAATTACGTTTTATTATATTGTGTCAGTCCAATTAGCTGCATGCATCTAAGAATTACAGCCAAGACAAAGTTTGACCTGGGTACAGTAGTAGTATAGGATAAGGGATAAAGTCACTTCTGACCTTCTTTAAAAGATTAGCAGATCGTTTACCTCAGGCTAGAGAAGCTAATTTTCTAGGACTATTTTCTATGAGAGCAAAATTGATATTAGAAGAATCTTTCTGTCTGACATCAAGGTAAAAATTAAAATAGGCAGGATGTAAAAAAAATTTTGCTTTACATTCTAAACAATCATCTCTATAAAACAAAAAACTAAACAAAAATAAATTGGCAACAGAACAGTACACAATATGAATAATGCAAAGTATCATTAATTATTTTAAAAGGTTTATTGGGTTGTCAATTACACAAAGACAGAATGACCATAATGACCTTCATTGTAATTCAGTTTAAGCATTTCAGGGCTACAGAGAACCTTAAACCAGCTGTACTGTTAATACTTGTTCTGGTACCACATCATACTGCTAGTAAAACACAGTCTGGAGGATATTTGACAGTTCTAACATGGAATGACATACTGTATTAAGACTTCTACACACTGTAATAAATATGGGAAATCTAATATTCCTCTCCCTCTTCCTCTCCTTCTCCTTCAACAGAATCAACACCAACTTCCTCGTAATCTTTCTCCAGGGCAGCCATGTCCTCTCTGGCCTCGGAGAACTCTCCCTCCTCCATGCCCTCTCCTACATACCAGTGCACGAAGGCACGCTTAGCATACATCAGGTCAAATTTGTGATCAAGCCTGGCCCAAGCCTCTGCAATCGCTGTGGTGTTGCTAAGCATACACACAGCCCTCTGGACCTTGGCGAGATCTCCGCCAGGAACCACTGTTGGTGGCTGGTAGTTGATGCCAACTTTAAAGCCAGTTGGGCACCAGTCCACAAACTGGATGGTGCGCTTGGTCTTAATGGTTGCAATGGCAGCGTTGACGTCTTTAGGTACAACATCACCACGGTACAACAAGCAGCAGGCCATGTATTTGCCATGACGTGGATCACATTTGACCATCTGATTGGCTGGCTCAAAGCAAGCGTTAGTGATTTCAGCCACTGAAAGCTGCTCATGGTAAGCTTTCTCAGCTGAGATCACTGGGGCATAGGTGGCCAGAGGGAAGTGAATACGGGGGTAGGGCACCAAGTTGGTCTGGAACTCTGTCAGATCAACGTTCAGGGCACCATCAAACCGGAGGGAGGCAGTGATCGAGGACACAATCTGACCGATTAACCTGTTAAGGTTTGTGTAGGTGGGACGCTCAATGTCGAGGTTTCTACGACAGATGTCATAGATGGCCTCATTATCCACCATGAAAGCACAGTCAGAGTGCTCAAGAGTGGTGTGAGTGGTCAGGATGGAGTTGTAAGGCTCGACCACAGCGGTGGACACTTGTGGAGCTGGGTAGATGGAGAACTCCAGCTTGGACTTTTTGCCATAGTCAACAGACAGACGCTCCATCAGCAAGGAGGTAAAACCAGAGCCAGTTCCACCTCCAAAGCTGTGGAAGACCAGAAAGCCCTGCAGTCCAGTGCACTGGTCAGCCTGTAGTGAAGAAACAATGAAACGATGGTTAAATTGAGTAACATGATGTAGGTTTGAAAAAAAAACAACAACTGTTAAAAAGTTCCAGCTTCTCACCAGCTTGCGGATTCTGTCAAGCACCAGGTCGATGATCTCCTTGCCAATTGTGTAATGACCACGTGCATAGTTGTTGGCTGCATCCTCCTTTCCGGTGATCAGTTGCTCAGGGTGGAAAAGCTGGCGGTAAGTGCCAGTGCGAACCTCATCTGAGGAACAAGATAAAAATGATGATGAAGCAGCAACTTTCAAATTTATTTCTCAACTGAAGGACTAAAAAGGAATGAAGTCACAAACCATTGCTTACCGATCACAGTGGGCTCCAGATCCACAAACACTGCCCTGGGTACGTGCTTGCCAGCTCCTGTCTCACTAAAGAAGGTGTTGAAGGAATCGTCACCTCCACCAATGGTCTTGTCACTAGGCATCTGTCCATCAGGCTGAATACCGTGCTCAAGGCAGTACAACTCCCAGCAGGCATTTCCAATCTGGACACCAGCCTGGCCAACGTGGATAGAGATACACTCACGCTGTGGAGAGAAAGTGACTGATTTAAATATATATATATATATATATATATATATATATATATATATATATATATATATATATATATATATATATATATATATATATATATATTTAATCTTATCATTATTATTATTAAATTCAGATAAACCAGTCCCAATAGAACCACATGCTAAGGCCAAGTGCCACCTATCTGATAACAGAATATGATAAATATTTTTTCACCTATAAACAAATCAGATTTAATTCACAATGCTAAAATGTGTTTGCTCTGTTATATACATACATACTAATAATTGCTCTGAAATCCTTTGTCTGTAAGAACAATAACGGTTTTCTTCAGCCTGACTCCACCCTGCTGTGCGACCAAATCAATTATTCTTCACAATAGCTCACATGAGAGCACATCCTTCATTTATTAAACCACATTCCTATACTTTTAAATAAAAATAAAAAAATGTTTTTACGCACAAACTCGAACCAGAAATTAAACAGAAGACTCACCATTTTGTTGTCTTTACTGCAGATGCTGTCGGAGCTTCAGAGTGACGGACGGTTGACTCGCCTCTGCTGGACAACGGCTCGCAGCGCCAATAGGCAGATCCCTGACGCGCATGCGTGGAATTGCGGGGTCGAGCGTCGGAGCGCAGCTGGAGGAGAGGGACACGCGCATGCGCACAGATGAGACGCATCCTGAGGCGACGGTGTGGCATTTAGACGCAGTAAAAGAAAAGTCCGTTTTTCATCGTTATCGTAATATTATTTCAGTTAATGCTCATAAATTAATTTATTAATGTGTATAAATGTTTGACGTAATAAAATAATGAAAATGTCACGCTAGCTAAGAATGAAAATGTACGCATTATATATATATATATATATATATATATATATATATATATATATATATATATATATATATATATATATATAAATAATAATTATATAATATATATAATAGATTGAATAGATAGACATGTCAAATCTATCTATCTATCTATCTATCTATCTATCTATCTATCTATCTATCTATCTATCTATCTATCTATCTAGTATATAGATAGATAGATAGATAGATAGATAGATAGATAGATAGATAGATAGATAGACAGACAGACAGACAGACAGACAGACAGACAGACAGACAGACAGACAGACAGACAGACAGACAGACAGATAGATAGATAGATAGATAGATAGATAGATAGATAGATAGATAGATAGATAGATAGATTAAAAATGTCTGTTGTTATGTACTATAGGTCTCTTTCACATATATTTATTTTGTTTGCACTGGAGTGCCAGGACTAAATCACTTATGTCCGATTAAAGTACCCGTTAAATTATATATTTATTGGTCCAGTCGGTAAATCAACCCGGTGTGTTTGCGGGGGTGAATTATTCACCAATCTGTTACTCTTTAAAGACAATAATCAAAGTTATGCAATACAACCACAAACAGCCACTGTAGTAAAAATCTACAGTATTTTTCACAAAACCATTCAGCATTAAGAATGCCTTAAACCCAGGCAGGTGTGTGTTTAGGAGAGTTATCATGTCGCTCATGTCCGATCGCCGCCGCCCTTCTTTGTCTGAAATTTTGCTGCAGCGCGCTGACGTCACGGAGCTGCAGTGCGTCACGTGACCCGCCTCTTCTCAGCAGTTCCCGATGAACACGTCTGAACCTTTCCAAATCCACTAAATAATAACATTTAATCGGCCATCGAATTAAATAAAAATCTGATTGACATTCTCAAAAGTGTAGAAAACGTTAAAATGGGATTCACGTCATGTCCTAACAGTATTTAATTGACTGTCCAATTTAATATACGATTATTACAATCAAAAATAAAATGTATAATAACAGGCTGTAGCGTTTGTAAAACTGGAATAGAAATAACAAGCGAATTACATTGTTTATAATAATTACAGGTTCTTAACACTCCCATGTACGTGTAGAGTGAATCAAAAATTAGATTATTTTGGTCGAATGAATGGGTTATTTTTGCATGTTTATAATAATCTACAATAATCTACAATAATACAATAATCATTAAAGTGTAGTTGCGCGTAGGAAAGAAATAAACACGTTTAATAATTAAGATCTTCATTTTAAAGCATTCTTAAACACCTTGTCTTACAATAAACGGATCACTGGGTTGCCATATTGTGGTTTCTCGACATTAATTGTGTATTTAAAGCACCTTGCGCGGTCACAGTGGCCTCAATGGCCCCATTCTTTATTTATTTATGATTGCAGAAGTATTCATACATATCAAAATGTGCAAGAAAGACTCAACAAAACTTCGGCTGAATTCTATAAAATACCTTGTGCTAATTTGATATACATGTCAGTTTATATACTCTAAGATCAATGATTAAAGAAAATGACTTCTATTCAGACTGAAATTAGAGCGTAGATTCTTGCGTAAACAGAATCATTTTTTAAAGTGACCATAAGATAACAAGGGTTTTTTTTGTGCCACCATAGACACCATTGTGTTTGGACTTGTTCTGTACGTTTTGAGGTATCCTGTGCCGTCCTTTTCAGTGGATCAAGTATTACAATTTAATAAGCAAATTATCCCACATTTTCTCACAGTCTTTGGTTGCAGTGCCAAAAAAAATCAGTCTGTCCTGAGCATATTACATTATGTATCGTTTAAGATCACGACCAAGGGCCTCATTTAAAAACCGGACGAATTGCAGACAAAAAACGGGTTATGAACGTGACAATCTGGCAACCCGTGCACGGTGAATTTTGCATAAGCTCCTCCCCTTTAGCGTCATAGACTATTATTAAAGGGGGCGCACTCAGGACTCTTACCGCGGTTACTATCTCGACTCTTGAAGGTCGGTAACGGTAACGAACCTCCCTGACGAACCCTTGTCATATTTATCAAAATGGTAAGTAATCTCACAGAATATTTGTAACACAACTACAATTTTATTTACGGTCGGTTGTTACTTATGTTTTAACAGGTTACGTGAATTAGACAAAAGCTTTTGTATTCGCCATAAAAACGGAAGATAACGGACGTATTTTTGAAAAGTTGTGCGCGTTATGTGGAAGATGTTTGTTTTTGTTGTAATTGTAAAAAGAAAAGGGAATATAGACAGAGCTGGTGCTGATGCTCCTCGAGGGCTTGGCGGGCGCGGGAACCAGTCGGCTATAACGGTTAGAGGCTTCCAAAGAGGAAAGTGTAAAACTACTAATAGGAGCAAAATGTGATATATTGACTTAACGTTCGCATTAAGTAAACGATTATCCGACTGGTGTAATCGGATTTACAACCATTTTCTTTCCTGCCGTCTCCGCGCTGACGTGGGCGAAATCCTGGTCTCGAATCGGCGCGTGCTTCGCGCCTTTGTCTCTCCGGTCTTGGCTGCAGCCGTCAAGTCGTCCACATGAAGCCGCTCTGGACACGGCACTGAGCCGGGACTGCCAAAGAGCATTGGTTTTACATAAACATACGAGTATTCATGAGAAATAGAACAGGGTTTGCTAAGGGGGGGAGGAGGGGGCACAGTATTTGACTGTGAAATGGCCGGAGATTTTATGCTAACTCCAATCTACATTTGATTGGTGTGAAGAACACTGGTCGATTGTTATGCAAAGCCCATAATGGTGGTGTTCCTGGTTCCTCTGTCAGGAGATTTGCATGTAAATCTGATCAGCCTTTGTGCTTATAAGAGTGGCGGTGATCGCCCTGTCACCCCGCTGAGCATATAAGGGGGTCTTAAGGGTAAGAAAGACAGAGGCTCTCTGTGATTAAACAGATGGCATATAGTGGGAGTCCTTGTCTTTTGGGGATTCATGCATTGTGTTTTATCCTCGAAACAAATTCTACTGGGATGTGAGATTTTACATATTTAGACATGAACACTGATCTGTTCATTTGAATATGAAGTCCTGTTGCCAGGCAACGACAGGATTCTGCAAGGAAATGCAAATCCCACAGTCACAGCCGGGTGGAGTCAAAGATGGAGAGGCTGGGGGGAGGAGAAGATAAAAAGGAGAGAGCAGATTGTGGAAAAAGAGGGAGAGAGGAAGGGAGGGGGGATGAGTGGCGTGATCTAGGCTAGACCAGCCCTCTGCGGCATATTGAGGGACCCACGCCTGCCTTTCTCGAGCTTAGACCCATTTCTCCTGTAACTGCATCACCATCACACTCTGGTGCTGCTTCAGTTTCCAGATTGCATTTGTGCATTTAGTAAAAAGGTATATATATATATATATATATATAAAATTGTTGATACTTAAGGGTTAGAGTGTCTCTGGGGCTCTGTGCTGAACAATATGATCATCACGATTTAAAAAGAACACAAATGGTTTCGACATTAATCAGCACCAGAGTGTAATGAACATTTATAATAAATGTATTCTGACAAAATCATATAATATCATGTAAAATACATTTTAAAATGCGCAACAGACTTATTTCTGAAATACCGCATGCATAGAATAAAAAGGGTGTGGCTTTTGTGGGCATGCGGTGTGCTTTTTTTCCAATTCATTTGCCAGTTTTTAAGGTGTGGTGTGTCTTAAGAGCATTGCTTATGTTGACTCTTTTCTTAATAAGTGGTTGAATGTATTTACCTTTACTCCAATAGTAATACTTTTTTTCTCTATTTGCAGCGTGAGTGTATCTCTATCCACGTTGGCCAGGCTGGTGTCCAGATTGGAAATGCCTGCTGGGAGTTGTACTGCCTTGAGCACGGTATTCAGCCTGATGGACAGATGCCTAGTGACAAGACAATCGGTGGAGGTGACGATTCCTTTAACACCTTCTTTAGCGAGACAGGAGCTGGCAAGCACGTACCCAGGGCAGTGTTTGTGGATCTGGAGCCCACTGTGATCGGTAAGCAATAGTTGGGGCTCCATTCCTTTTTAGTCCTTCAGTTGAGAAATACATTTGAAAGTTGCTGCTTCATATCTTGTTCCTCAGATGAGGTTCGCACTGGCACTTACCGCCAGCTTTTCCACCCTGAGCAACTGATCACCGGAAAGGAGGATGCAGCCAACAACTATGCACGTGGTCATTACACAATTGGCAAGGAGATCATCGACCTGGTGCTTGACAGAATCCGCAAGCTGGTGAGAAGCTGGAACTTTTTAACAGTTGTTGTTTTTTTTTTTCAAACCTACATGGTTATTCAATTTAACCATCGTTTCATTGTTTCTTCACCACAGGCTGACCAGTGCACTGGACTGCAGGGCTTCCTGGTCTTCCACAGCTTTGGAGGTGGAACTGGCTCTGGTTTTACCTCCTTGCTGATGGAGCGTCTGTCTGTTGACTATGGCAAGAAATCCAAGCTGGAGTTCTCCATCTACCCAGCTCCACAAGTGTCCACCGCTGTGGTCGAGCCTTACAACTCCATCCTGACCACTCACACAACTCTCGAGCACTCTGACTGTGCTTTCATGGTGGATAATGAGGCCATCTATGACATCTGTCGTAGAAACCTCGACATTGAGCGTCCCACCTACACAAACCTTAACAGGCTGATCAGTCAGATTGTGTCCTCGATCACTGCCTCCCTCCGGTTTGATGGTGCCCTGAACGTTGATCTGACAGAGTTCCAGACCAACTTGGTGCCCTACCCCCGTATCCACTTCCCTCTGGCCACCTATGCCCCAGTGATCTCAGCTGAGAAAGCTTACCATGAGCAGCTTTCAGTGGCTGAAATCACTAACGCTTGCTTTGAGCCAGCCAATCAGATGGTCAAATGTGATCCACGTCATGGCAAATACATGGCCTGCTGCTTGCTGTACCGTGGTGACGTTGTACCTAAAGACGTCAACGCTGCCATTGCAACCATTAAGACCAAGCGCACCATCCAGTTTGTGGACTGGTGCCCAACTGGCTTTAAAGTTGGCATCAACTACCAGCCACCAACAGTGGTTCCTGGCGGAGATCTCGCCAAGGTCCAGAGGGCTGTGTGCATGCTTAGCAACACCACAGCGATTGCAGAGGCTTGGGCCAGGCTTGATCACAAATTTGACCTGATGTATGCTAAGCGTGCCTTCGTGCACTGGTATGTAGGAGAGGGCATGGAGGAGGGAGAGTTCTCCGAGGCCAGAGAGGACATGGCTGCCCTGGAGAAAGATTACGAGGAAGTTGGTGTTGATTCCGTTGAAGGAGAAGGAGAGGAAGAGGGAGAGGAATATTAAGTATATTTCTCACACCCGAATCTCTAGTATGCACATCTCATCATAGATTTTGAAGTTACACTAGCCTAGGGAGCATCATCTTGCTTTCTTCTTTGTATTGGTTTGTCTGTTAAGTTTACAAAAAACCTGGTGCAGTGCTTAATGGTACTGTCCCTCCATTCTTACTGTCCCACACATTCCATTTTCTTCTGACTGAGTGATGCGCAATAAATTTTTGAGTTAAGCTTCAGGTGTGTAATGACTGTTTTGTCTGTATGTGGTCCAAACCAGCACCAAATGCAAATATCTGTTAATCTCAACAAGGCAGATTAACACAAAATCTCTGCATACATGTGTATAGTAATATCTGTATAATAGTAATAATGTGACTAAACCTAAAGAAATGTAATACAAATATTAATTTGTATTTAAAAATAAAGGAAAATGATAGTTGTTCATTAACAAAAAAATAATTACTCTTCGAACGTCACCTATAAGGTACATTTTAAATTATGTAATATTTTATTCATGGTTCTCTGGTTTCCTCCCCAAAGCCATGTATGTTGTCAGATGCTTTGCTAAATTGCCACTAGCTGTGAATTGTGCCCTGCAAATGACCTGATTGGGGGGGGTAAAATACTCTACCTGGTTCCTCCGTTATAATCTGGGATATAGATTCCACAGTCTTGAGCAGCAACCTTTTAACCATAATAAATATATTAATTATTCAAATATAGGTATAACGGTATAAGGAAATGGTATAATTGGTGAAGGTATTGTTTTGGTGTTTTGTTTAGGAATTTACCTGAAAGGTTCCCTAAAAAAAGTTTTTAATAGATTATTTTTAAAATCAATAAAATTTGTCAATGATGTGACATGTGGAAGGAAATATGAGGTTGTGCCCATTACAGAAAAGGAATCCGTGATGCGGTGGTGTGATTCAGCCCAACATAAAGTGCTTTATTTGATTATAAGGGCACTGCAGAAAGTGATTTTATACCACATAGATTTGCAATTACAATTCAAATTTTTATTTATTTGTCATATAAATGTTGAATAAACACCTCATTATAGACAATTTCCCAAAATGAAAGCTTTTTTTATTTTTATTGAATAAAAATAAAATTGATTTATTTGACATTCCCACTGAATGAGCCTCTCCTGTAGAAATGATAATGTATTTTCTGTCCTGTCAGAAAAGGAGAATTTAACAATGCTAAGGTACTCTATAAATGTGCCTTATAAAACTCTAATCATCACAATTCATTTGCCTGAAATACTGCTACTTTTATTGCAAACAAAAATATACATTTAGTAAGTGAAAAAGTGAAGACCTGTCTAATACTGAGCCTTGTAGGACAAAGAAATGCAAATAGGTATCCAGTTGTGAAGAACAGTTAACGGATCACATATCCTGTAGAATAGATGTTTATTTTAATATTTTGTGATTGCATTATTTAGTCCATCAAAAAAATAAAAAAATAACTTTTTTCATAAATACATTTTCCGGTCAAAATGAAATGTTACGAAGAAAAAAAAAAAGATGGAATTTTCTGAAAATTCCCTGCAGAAGCATGTGTGACAGTCGGAGACTATATAAAAAGATCTTAAAAGCTTTATAAAGACGTTGACACAAGAAAAAAAAAGACACAAAAAAAAAGGTTGTCACACAAAAAAGTGATTTCGTTTGGTTCAGTGCTGCTCTTTATTTTTGTGTAATGTACTGTGTGATTAAAAAAAATTGAAATAGTGCTTCTAACCTTTATAGCGTTCCTTAATAATAAGCCTTTTGCACAGTATTGTATATAATACACTAAATCAACATAGTGACATCAATGAATAAAAACAAAGTAGCAGGCAGACAAACAGATGTACAGCATGACTTTTGCTTGCATTAGTGGTGAAAATATTCGGAAAATGTTCTTCACTCAGTCATCAGCAAATGACAAGCGTCAACTAAATAGCTACTTTTCTACTATAAACATAAGTGAGGTTGTTTCTCGAGCTATCTGTGATGATAGAAAGCAACTAGAAATGTTTCCATTTTCAAATGTGACCTCGACAAGTAATCATCCTGGCACTTGGTACGCCGAGGAAGAAAACCCCATTCGGAATTCAAGTGGTCTAATGTTTGAACAATAATAGCGAGTGCTGGCACAGACGACACAAAAACCTAATCCGAAATTAAAATTTACATTTGGTTTTTATGATCAACCCAAACATTCGATATTTTTGGGCTCATTTGTAGACACGACCTTTTTACCCACGTGCATGCTGTATATCCAGTTCAGTTTCTCTTTTGCTGTTGAAATGTTCTCCACTCTTTGAGGTTTGAGGTCAGGGCTCACTAGTTCACTCACTCCAACCATGACAAACCATGTCTTTATGGACCTCGCCTAGGGATACTGTCACGCCGTAACAGGTTTGGACCTTCAGAAATCCTAATGCTACAAAATAGGATTTATCTATGGTAAAAGATTTTAGAACTTATGGCTAACATATAGGTGTGATGGTCAGGTATCCACATTTTCAGCTATAAAGCATATGCTCTATAGGGAAAATGTGTAAAGTGTACCAATCTATAAAGAGAAAAGATGCATATTTTTATGCAGTTCCTAATTGTATTCAACTTTTACAACAAAGATATGTACAAAAAAATATCAATTACCTTATTCGGCAAAAATGTTCAAATTCACCTAACTATGTATTTTATTCGAAAACATGATTTAGAAGTAAAGCTGAATGCCATTCAACTATAACTCAGAAGGATTTAGTTAAAAGGCCCAACAGCAGCTGTTGGCAGTGTCAGAACCCGAACCCAGAACGATCCTGTCACTTGCCCATGACCATAATTGTTCACTTTTTATTCTTCTAAGCAAATCTAGCCTGCTTGCACTGAATAAAAATTAAATATTGGGTGCAAAATTCCCATTTGTACAAACACATGTGACTAAGAAAGAGAAGCTGAAAAAAGCGGCAGGAGGTAAAACAAATACCTAGTTTTGAGTTGTTGCGAATGCAAAGTTGTAAACTCAAAACCTCAATCTTAACCAGTTTTGTGGTCATTGAACAATGCTAATACTGTAGACTGAATCCAAACTTTAGGCTGCCATGATAGAACATTAGTTTTCCGGATTAACGTTTCACTTCTCTGGGTTTCCATTCAAATCCTCATTTTACTTTCACTCTGACTTGATGCCAAGCGTTGGTAAGAACTCCTCTCAAGTTCCAAATAGGTGCCACAGAGTCGGGTTGGGTATTGTAACTACTATCGACCGCTTTGCAAACAACCTCGAGCTCTGTCGATTCCATACCTTCTGGTAATGGAATTTCTATTTCCCAAAGTTTCCAGGCCCAAGCTCGACCAGGTGGAGGAGAAGGTGCAGAAGATTCTATTTCTTCACTGCTCTGAAGTTTGGCCACATGCCATGTTTTTCCTCCATCCAATGACACGTCGACCCTCACCACCTCCCTTCCTCCACCGCTCCAGGCGTATCCTTTAACTGTCACTTTATCCATGTCTCTGTCTATTGAGGATCCATCTGCCAGATTTGTGATGGCTGACTGTACGGGAAGTTCCTGGATAGCAGGAGCTGATTTAAAATCCACTGTGTCCCAATCAGTGCCTGGTGAAAAGCCTTTATAATCATTCTGCTGCCAGTGACTCTGACTTTCCTCTTCGCTAATGACTATTTTGCCAAGCCATTTGATGTTTCTGGCTCCAACAACTCCCGGAACAATGGCCCGAACAGGGAAACCATGATCTGCGGGGAGATCCTCTCCATTCATTTTGTATGCTAACAGGACATCACCCTCTTCACTCATAGCCTTGTTTATTGGGATTGATGCTCCATATGGTGTACCAGTGACATCCACATCTAAACCTTCAAACTGCACATGCAGTGCTTTAGCTGCCACCTCTGGACTAAAGCCATAATGGTATAGAACATCTCTTAGATATGCACCTGACCATTTAGCATTACTGATTGCTGCAATTCCCCAGTTTAGACCTTTAACCTGCTTTACTTTGTTCATCTCTGAACGTCGGTTCCCAGCACATTGGATGGTTGCTGTTAATGTACGTTTAGGAAAAAGAGTCTTAAGATCGTCCAAAGTCAGAGATACAGTACCACCAGGTAGGCCCTCAATTTCTAGCCTGTATGTTTTAGGATCTATATGGGGAACAGGAAGGTGGTTTCGCTTGAAAAAGATGTCAGAAGGGGTGATATAATTGTCAGTAAGAATGGCTGGTGGTGGTTCAGCATTAAAGGGTTTCACACTATTCACAATTAGAGCAGGATGACGTGTAGGGTCAGTAGAATAAGGATCTGCAGATTTAATGTCGTCCTTTTTGCTGTCCTCTGCTCGAAGAATGCCAATTTTATACTCAGACAGAATTTCCAAAACATGTTCCTGTTCGTGAACGCCATAAAGTGCCCAAAAGGGTTCTAAAGCTTTTCCTGCGGCTAGAAGGATTTTGTCACCTCCAGGATGGACAGTCACAAAGTCAGTAATATCATAAACTTCTCCTTTGTAAGTGACCCACACACCCTTTTCAATGGAACAATGTTTTGTAACTTCTTCTTGGCTGTAAACTGGTAGAGAGTTGGCCTGAGTCACCGGTATCTCCGCCTGCTCGGCCTAGACAAATGAATTAAAAACAAAGACAGAATGAGAAATGATTTGACATCATGTCACAGCTTTGACAGAAAGTACACATGTCTCAGTAGACTTTTATTAGTTATGATCCTACTGCAGTAGAGTATTGTCTAGCTCA
Organism: Silurus aristotelis; assembly: GCF_946808225.1. Lineage (NCBI taxonomy): Eukaryota > Metazoa > Chordata > Actinopteri > Siluriformes > Siluridae > Silurus > Silurus aristotelis. The sequence goes on along the minus strand of NC_139601.1, from coordinate 10,955,829 downwards.
AGAAGTGTCAAAATATGCTACAGGGTTTTATAAAACGTTTTATTCTGACCAGTTAATTAAATAAAATAAAAACATTTAACCAAAGAGTTCTTAACTATGAGAGTAAAGTTGTTTTTTTTTGTATGCCTCCTTCTAATTTGTCAGACCATGACAAAGGATTTGGCAACATCCAAGTTCCGCTTTGACAGAAGGACACGTCGCTCAATGCATCAAGAGATTAAAAAGCATGTCAAAAGCACTGTTTCAGTTCTTATTTAGCAGGCAGACAGATCAACTACAGCATTTTAATCTCTTATCATCTTTATAATGTCCTTTCATTTGCTTATAAATCATAACAAGATAACTAATTTAAGGACAGTGAGATTTCTTTCTGACAACTTTCTGACAGTCTATTAGATAAAAATTAAATTCTCTTTACATCCAAAAGAATAAGAAATAAATGTAATACATGAAAAATAATAAACTTTTCACTATTCTAATATTTTGTTTTCATAAATAGATTAATATATCATCAAGTCCTCATGGTTCATTATTTTTGGTTCTTTTTGTTTACACTTTTTTATAGTACAGTAGCATTTCAAGTGTTCTTTATAATGATTTAGCAACAAAGAGGTTGTGCAAAAAGTCACTGTGGCTCATTATATTTCTGCCTTATAAATGATTTCAGTAAACCTATATAAAAACATTAAACTAGAAATCCCATCTGTATAAAGTTCCAATGAAGTCTTAATAAAGAAAACACGAATCTGTATTTAAATCATCTCTGGATTTCAGAAGCCTAAATACCATCTTTTTGTTTGTATATGTTAAATCCCTTTGACATAAAATGCAAGGTCTTATGACCTGTTATCAGAAAAACTATTCAAATATGCATATCTATTATGAACAGGATTTAGATTTACGGCTAACGGTGTCCTTATCGAGGCCAAGTGACACATACAAGCAAAAATTATTTGTTCATGCGTTACTTAAACAAATAGAATTCAATGCCGATGGTGTCGACAGAATGCCTTTGACGCCAAGTCTGCTTCTTCTAGTTACTTTATTTGTGTGAATGGATTACTATTAGAATTAGAACTTCAAACAGAAAGAAAGCTATTTAGGAAAACCTTTGCTGTGATCTTGAACCTGTTTGGATAAAATTAGTATTAAGGACAGTCATTTTCACAGTATATTCAGTACAAGCTGTATTCTAATTATAGTGATGGCAGATTTATTACAAAATAAAATGTTATAGCAATTGATACTTGAGAATAGAATAAAATTAAACACATCACCACAAAGTTTATAAAAAAGAAAAGAAAAGAAAAAAGAATCAATTTCAGGCTGCATTTAACTCTTGTAATATCACATATTTCATATACATTGAAACCGAGTCTCTGAAAGTTTTTTTTGAACACACCATGTGCAGAATTTATAGAACAATATCTCGAGGAGTGTATTGGCCCCACACCCTGTCATACCTTTCACATTAGACACGTTCACATCGGAAACAAATGAAGAACTATTTGCCTTTAGGTTAAGTAGCACTGGAATGAGAACCAGCAGCACAATCGGGCAAATAACAGCTATTTCTGCACAAAAACAGTACCTAGGGTTCAGTAATCGAGTGCAAAAAAACTCCTGTTAAACTCCTGTTTAGTGTTTTGGGTTTGAATCTCAGGACTACTCATCTATTTTACTATTCAATTCAATTCCATTTCATTTGGACATTAAACATTAATCCAAAGCAGAGATAAAAAGGTTATAAACTTTGAATGTTTCGGTTTATTACTTATCAGTTAGTTCCTTATAAGTTTATCCCTAATGAGCAAGCACTCCCTGAGATGGTATAAGGAAGAAACCTTGACAGGAACCGGACTCATCTGGGTGGCACCGATTGTTTATTCAAGGGCTGAAACGGTTCTTCTTCTTTCGGCTTCTCCCATTAGGGGTCGCCACAGCGAATCATCCGTCTCCATACCCCTCTGTCCTCTACATCTGCCTCTTTCAAACCAACTGAAACGATTCCTTGATTAACTCGAGTAATTCAAATACAAAAAAATTAAAAATCCACACAGTCAGAATGTACACATACTCTATTCCCCTGTATTAGTAAAATTTGTAGCCGTTTTTTTTTTTTTTTTAGCTTTTAGCTAATCTTTATTTAGTCGAATTAACTACACATGGAATGAAAAAATAGAGGAACGGGGAGAAAACAGTGAGGCCAGAGGAGAAGATTCATATGGAATCTTCTTTGCCCAATTTGGACTTTTTTCCCCTTGCAGATCCGACTTTATTTCTCGCAAAGAAAAATGTTCTGGCTCCCCTCCAACTCTTTACCTTGCTGCTAGACAGACTGGCAAATAGAAATTGTGCCCAGGGGTGAGAGTGTGTGTGTATGGTGCCCTGCAATTAATCCAGAACATGGCCCCCCACCAAGACAACTTGCTTACTGTAGATGAACGAATAATACAACATTAATAATTAGAAAAAAAGTTAATGTAAAATGTAAGTAAAAAAAGCGTATTTGTAAATCTAATAAACCCATATATTATTTACAGTAGGAAAATTTTTTATTTAATAGCTGCAACATGTCAAGTTGGGACAGGGGCAAGAAAAAGCTGAAATGGTAAGCGTTACTAAAAAAGAAACAGCTGGAGGAACATTTTGCCACTAATTAGGTTAATTGTCATTCTTTTATTTACATTTTACACAATGTGCCAACTATTTCTTCCTTATCAGCTGGTTCCTTATTAGAATTGTAGTGGACCTTTTTTTGTATACATTAGGCTGTGTCTTATTAGTGAAGTACTAGAGGAATTATCTATAACTTTCCTAAAGGATTTATAGTCACGGAAGCATCAAGCTTCTTTGCAATATATTGCAAGGCATTTTTAATACCTTTAAGAATTGTATTTTATATATTTCACATGTATTTCAGTCTTGTAGTCAATACTGCTTTTAAGTCTGCTTTACCTTATTGTGAACAAGTCCATAAGCTAGTACTGCTCCAGTTCCAGTGACCAGGCCAGTTAATGCATATCTGATCCTCGATCCTTTGAATCTGGAGTAGTTCTGGTGTTGGTTACTGCTCCCTGAATGTCGAGCGAGACATTGTGACCAAACAGATACAGCAGGGATGAAGCTCTTCAGCTGCCTGCAGAAACAGAAGTATGTGGCCTTTTTAATAAAACAAAGAGTGTATATGGAGCATTAAGCATTTAACATAATTTAAGCATAGTAATTTTTTATTGCACAAACCTGCAGAAAACCAAAAAACGTAATCAGTAAAGACTCCTGGAACTCTAAACAATCATAAACCCAGGTAACTGAGTAACTAAGCCATGCCAACGGAAAAAAGTGATTTCTTGCATAACCATGCCAATGACCAGAGGCTGGATAGTTTAATTGCAGTACATATCCTTAGGCATACCTTGGAGCGATGGGAAATAAAACATGGGCAAAACCTTTGCAGTGTCTGAGGTGATGCATTGCACTGGTGAGCTGAAAAAAAAAAAAGAGAGACAGTTTTCCAAATGCCTTAATATTTCTGTATTTAAACAACACATTGCAGAGACATCCAGCGTTGTATACAGCATATACAGTCTGACCTATACTGTGTACGACTATACACTAAGTGCAAAATGACTTGCAATCATCTATTAGCATAGTTGCATGCTTGATGCTAGCACATATTTTGAAAACATACATACAACATTAATCATGCACAGTTTTAATGCAGCCAAAGCAAAAACTTCATTTTCAACAGGGCTGAAAGATATAGCTAGAAGATATGAAATCTCTTCAGGATCAGACGGTTACTTTACATTTATATGATTACTAATTCCTATGCAAACTGTGAAAAAGTATTAAGTAGATGATGATGGCTGATCATCAAAAAAATAAAATCTTTAAGGACTTTAAAAGCTTTCAATGATCTTCTTGAATCTTGCCTGGACCAACCATTTATGCATTAGCACACCATGGTTTAATTATAAAATCTGAGTGAACTTCTGTACCATTATGATCCATCATGCCTACTTAGATCAAAAGGTGCAGGCTATTTGTTGGTACCTCAAATAAGGACTACATCTTGGGGCAGATATTTCTCTTTCAAAGCGCCACAGTTATAGAACAACCTTTCAATTAGTGTTCGGACACAGACACAGTCTCAGTGTTCAAGTCGAGGTTAAAAACATATTTATTTAGTCAAGCCTTTTATCTGTAGGTTTAGATCCTAGGGGAAAGGAGAAGATCTGGAGGGATCATGGATATAAAGTGTTCGGTGAACTGGGATATTTGACTGCAGATTTGTTGACTGTGGTGTGGGGGGGGGCTGTCTCTTATCCCAGAGATCCCTTACGTCAGTGTTACCTTCTGGCTCTCCCTTTTAGTTTTGCTGCCATAGCCAGTTTTGCAGGAGTCTCCAACTGCACTTCTACACAACAATGAGGATACTCAGTAATCCATATCTTTCTCTCGGTCGAGTTAAACATGTTCCTGAGGTACCAGTGATGGATGGTGTTCTCGTCCACTGGCGGTCAGTCTGTGCAGCTAGGGATGTTTCACATTTACGGCCTGGGGATCTATGAAATTACGGAGTAACACAGGAGCTTTGACGGCGGATTTGGATTGTACTTAATGTCAATAGTCTGCCACACTGACATCTGATGACCAACACTGCACACCTCAGCATCATTTAGCTGTAATAAATGGACACTGGGGGCCACCCAGACATGTTCCCTCTTGAGTCTGGTTCCTCTCAAGGTTTCTTCCTTATGCCATCTCAGGGAGTTTTTTCTTGCCACAGTCGCCACTGCCTCGCTCATTAAGGACAAAATAACACTTATAAAAAACAATCTTATTCATTCTTTATGACCACGTTGTCTGTGTAAATCTGCTTTGAGACAATATTCGCTATATAAATAAAAAAATATTGAATTAATTTTAACCCTGCTGTTCACTTTTCCCAATGATCATTACTGTTTTTAACAGATCATATTAACACTGCTGGAAGTGTATACATCAGAATATCACACTTCAGGTATGAGGGGCAACATTCTCAATAAGATATTGTGTGACCTGTAAATCGTGTGAAGGGTAAAACATGACAACAGGTGCCTTTATAGGAAAATTTCCATCAGGATAAAATGACAGGTGGTGTGATACGGTCACTAACCTCAGCATGATTCCTCAGCAATTTATCAATGCTAACATATACTGTTTAATAAAGAATGTGATTTCAGCCTTTTTTTTATTTGCTTAATGTTGTAGAAACCGGCTAACATTTTTTACCTATCCAGCACCAAAACACAGAAGACTCCTTACAAAGATTTATAATAAACGTCTTCATACAAAAAGCACCTTCTTTTCTTACAATTTGGTCATACTGAAATCCAATTGCCATTCAACCGATTTATTGCTTTTTTTCTATCATAGAACAATTACCAACGAGTATTCTCTGAGACATGTGAAGCCAGCCACTAGTGTCATTTTGCTGCATTTGCTTATACATTACAGAACAGCTGAACACTCAAAGGAATGTGAAAACTACCATGTTCTTCCTTCTACACTCACAGCTTGTTAGGAAGTTTTCCTATCCGGTTCGAAGGACCATATAAGGATTCTCACTATCTGGTATGCGCCGATCAGGGGATTGTACTAGCCCCAGCGCGTCAGTAAAAACACGATACAGGATTCAGAACACTCTACTTTACTGGGTATAAAATTGATTGTATTTGAGGTGATTCTTGCTGTCTTCTGCTAGCTGCTGTTCGGTGGGTTGCATGATGCAGAATGCATACTGAAGGGCCACTGCTGAATGATCAGTGCTGAGTGACAGGTTGCACGAGTCGAATGGCCACTGGTCAATGACGACCGCTGCTCGGTGTTCTGGCCTTTTATACTCTTGGATGGTGTACTGTGATGTCACGGGTAGCTTGTCATTGCGTGGTAAACTGTATATCTGCCTCTAGTGGTGAAGCATGGAAATACAACTAAATAGGAATCCTTTCTTACACAGCTACAAGTGGCTATTGTTGCTAATTTACAAGCGAGAGAGGGAGAGAGTGAAAATGCATGAGGGAGTGTAACTAAAGCCAACAATCTCACTCAGAGGGCATGTCTTTTATCATACAAGTCAATGTGAAAGTTTTTCATATAACAATGAGTCTATACATTATCTATACATTATTATAAACCCGTTACTTGTTTTATAGGAACGGCGGTCAGAACCTTCCTAAAAATCTGAATGAGAGATAAACAGTGCTGTGGCATAAAACAAATACATAGAACTTCTCAATGTACAGTACCTATATTATTATAACTACTACAGTCATTTTTTTTACGTATATGAGACATTTCTTTAGGTTGCTGCCAATATGACAGGAACAGATTGATATTTTAATGTCCTACATTGTACATAAACATTCATCAATCATCAAACTTTTGCTGTATAGTGTATTTCGTCTATGCTGAAATATCGCCAATGTTACAAAAATAGATTACTGGATTAATTAATAAATTTGGTCCTGTGTAGAATTGCAATAGGTAAAAAAAAAAAGAACCTTTTACTGGACCTTTGGAAGTAAAATAAATAAATTAATAAACAAACATTAGGGATGGCCAAAAGCATAAACAAATAAAAAATTTGGTGTGGTTAATTTAAGAAATTAAATTCTGTGTTGTTTCTGTGGTCCAACAAATGCCAAAGACTGGAATTAAAACTAAAGTAATACATTTTTATTTACTGAAAAAGGTCATATGTAAAGTGATGATTCTTTTGTTAGGATTCTTCTTTATTCAATTTTTTAATTTTTGATTTAAAAAAACAAAAACAAAAATGTAAACAATATTGGTTTCTGTATTAGGTAAAATTCAAGACTATCTGTCTAAAATTATCTACTATTTCTATTTTCTTTTTGTTTCTTTACGTATGTTTATATGTGAAAATATTAGATGATAGATCAGCTTTAACTGGGCACTATACACAAAAGGGTTCAAGTATACACAACGTAAAAAGAGCTGCATTACAGTCAAAGTGTTGAACTCGTTAAATTGGTCTGACCTGACACACCAAACCTTATCAGTCCATATCAAACTACGGCTCACTAAAACGTCCAAATGAGGAGTGTTTTATAAGGTCAAATTTAAGCAATTCAAAGGAATACAGGCCTCGGTGAACAAAATACAAGCTGAGTACAAGCAAAGCCTGATGTCCAGAGAAATAGTAAACAAGCATGTTTAGTACTCAACAATTCTAGTATTAAACAAGTATCTTAGGTAAAATACAAAACTTAAATAAGGCCAAAGAGATCTGTGGCAGTTCCTAAATGCAAATGAGTGAAAGTTATTATATGATGAACCATAGAGGTTTTAGCCATGGTAATAAACATTCTAAATGTTTGCACATGATAAGGCAGAAAATCAGACTTCGAGAAGACTTCTGTCTACACAGAAATGCTGATATCAGAAAGGGCAGAGTCTTTAAGACAAAATTGAAAAAAAAAAAAAAAAAAAAAAGTAAGCTTCTTTGGCTCTGGGTCATCTGTACACACACACACACACACACACACACACACACACACACACACACACACACACAGTGTCCTAATACACCACCCAAGGACTCTTTGTACATTTGTTTTAGTGTTGTAATGCTATAGATTTAAAAGCAATGAAATCCTGCACTCAAAGTCCACATCCTCCCCCAGCTGCCTCTCAAAGCACCAAACCTGCCCTGTGCCAGGTTTTAATGTTTTTTAAAAGTGCAAAAAATAAATAAATTAAGAGCATACTTATGTTTTAAACATCATCAGACATGTAAAAGCTAGTACATAAGAAAATATTTGCTCACTCACAAATAGCCCATTTAAACAAGAGTACTACTACTACCGTACTACATAGTGCACACTCTGTTTACTCAGCATTACGTTTATTACATTAAATCATGAATTAACCTAAAGGACAAAGTAGTGTCTTTTATAGATATAGTATAGATGTGTACATTTATATATAGATAATTACATATTATCTAAATATCCTTAACATTCTTAGAGGGCTTGGTATGGACTAGAGTCTGCGCTACACATACTCTTTAGTACGCTAGGGTGCCGTTTTTGAGTGTGTACTATCTGAGCATACTATAGTAAAGTATCGCCGGTATACACAGAGGCAGTGTGTTCGTGAAAAATACATCAGTTTAATATGTAGGGGTTTTTTTTACTTAAAGAAAAATGAACAATGACATCGTTTTAGCGGGAAGAAAGTAAAAAAAAATCGCGGTGAAACTACACACACTATTCGCAAAAGTATTTCTGATACCTCGCTGGAGCGTAGTACGGGTCATAACCCATGCTTTCGTGTGCCCCAGATATTAGCTAAATTAAATCTAAAACTATTTCAAAAATACTGAATGTAAACGAAACGCCAAGAAAGAAGGTCACTTACCAGTGAAGTATGTGTCCAGCGCTCTTGAAACCTAAGTGAGCGCACACACGGCAGTTCAGCTCCCGAACCCCGTAGACGAGGAGCAGCAACCTGAGACCCACTCAGCACTGAACAATCTGATGTCGTAGCGAAACGATTTCTGATCGAGGCCACACCCATTCAAGAGGATTCGCTTACGATTGGTCTAAAGTCTCCATGGAAACCAGACAAGACGTGGAAAAAATGTCGGGGTGAGTTGGATCGTGGTTTGGGTTATGCCTCCAATTTACACACTCATTAACAAAAAAGTTCCTGGAAGTTCACATCTCTGAGAATCTTCTTATTTCTGCACATTTATTTTTTAATGCCATAGCCTTAGAACCATTTACCTGTACTTCTCAACAATGTCCACACATTTCTGCACTGTTATAGCCTTTATATTTATTGACTGTACATATGTTTTTTGCACTTCTGGTAAATGCCAAACTGCATTTCATTGCTGTGTACCTGTACTATGCAATGACAATAAAGTGCTCGCTCTATCTATCTATCTATCTATCTATCTATCTATCTATCTATCTATCTATCTATCTATCTATCTATCTAATCTATCTAATCTATCTAATCTATCTACTTCAGCTCTTGAGAAGCCTTAAAATTATTAAGTGCCTTGAGGTTCATCTGTCCCTCTGAGATTTTGACTAGCTGCATCCTCAAAAGCATCCTACTTAACTCCACCACAAGTGTGGTATGGGAGCTCTAGTGTGTGTGTGTGAACTGCAAGCCCTACAATAGGTGGTCAAAACCACCCAAAGCATCATTGAGCACGTTTCCCACAGTAGATGTCTGCGCAGAGCATGATCAGGGACTCCTGACATCCCAGTCACAACCTGTTTAACCCCTTCCACCCTGAAGAGGATATCTGAACATTTGCAGCAGAACCAGCAGATTCAGATCCTTTTTCCCCCCGAACAACCAGCACTCTACCAAACATTACATTACAATGCAATGAGACTGATGGCTCACGCATGCTTTATTGATTTTACTATCATTATGCAGTTCTGCTACAACCTGTATATTCTGTATTGTTTCTGTAAATTGTATTTTATTGTACTGTCACAGCACATTCCAGATGTACAGCCGTGCCTGTTGCATCATTTCATACATTTGTAAATAACGTGTACTTCACTCATATTGTACATTTATTTCTCACATATACAACAGACTCTTACAGTACTTGCTTCTATACTTCTATAGAAGTTTCTATAATTTTTCACTGCTCATAGCAAGCGTGCAAACAGATCCATCCATCCATTCAATATATTGATGTTAATATCAATTCAAGGAGTCAAAATAAATGTCTATATATATATATACAGTACAGACCAAAAGTTTGGACACACCTTCTCATTCAAAGAGTCTTCTTTATTTTCATGACTATGAAAATTGTAGATTCACACTGAAGGCATCAAGGGCTATTTGACCAAGAAGGAGAGTGATGGGGTGCTGCGCCAGATGACCTGACCTCCACAGTCACCGGACCTGAACCCAATCGAGATGGTTTAGGGGTGAGCTGGACCGCAGAGTGAAGGCAAAAGGGCCAACAAGTGCCAAGCATCTCTCTGGGAACTCCTTCAAGACTGTTGGAAGACCATTTCAGGTGACTACCTCTTGAAGCTCATCAAGAGAATGCCAAAAGTGTGCAAAGCAGTGATCAAAGCAAAAGGTGGCTACTTTGAAGATCCTAGAATATGACATTTTTCAGTTGTTTCACACTTTTTTGTTATGTATATAATTCCATATATAATTCCACATGTGTTAATTCATAGTTTCGATGCCTTCAGTGTGAATCTACAATTTACATAGTCATGAAAATAAAGAAAACTCTTTGAATGAGGTGTGTCCAAACTTTTGGTCTGTGTATATATATATATATATATATATATATATATATATATATATATATATATATATATATATATATATATATATATATATATAAAGATGACATTTATTTTGACTATTTATATATATATATATATATTTGCATATCACAAAATTTGTTTGGTCTTTTCATATAATTGTAATAGGAGTTTCACTGGCGAAACACAAATAAGCAGTGAAAACTGCCTGGAATGATTGATATAAACCATGAAAACTAGCATAATGAATAATGTCCTAAAAACCATTACATTTATTAGTCACACACAAACAGTATAAGATTTACCCACTTCAGTTCAATGTTTGGCACAGTCATCCTCTTGAGGCAATTGTTCAGGATTAATTTACCATGCCTAGGATGAAGAGAAGTGAAATTGTGATTCCTCAGGGTTACAATAATGGGCCAACCCCAAAGTGAAGATTTTAAAGTAGTTAACAGCAAATCATTAGTCAGAAAATTAGAATTTACCATATAGATCAAGAAAGTTAGTGAGAGTTTTTCTCTTTGTTTTTCTTTAAACCGTACACCTTTGGGTAAACTTATTACAGAAAAAAAGTAGTTTCATAATGCCTTAAAACAGTTAATGAGTAGTTGAAAAACGTAGTTTATCTTTAACATGCAACCAGATCAGAACTCGGATGAAGCCAAAGCGTGAGCCAGATGGACTTGCCCTCAAGTAGGAGCATTTTCTTGTTGAAGCAGATCACCAGTAGCAGCATCTGAAAAGGTTTCCACACAGTGTACTGGTCTAATTTTACGATACATTTTAATCATCATCTGACTTTTGCATAAAAAGAAAACCACAAATTACCCTGTTTCAGTCTCACTCTCAAACACTTCCCCCATCTGTAGCAAAAGTAACTGTGCAAATAGTGGCACATGATGCCTCAGGAGTGCATATATTATTGCAAATTTTGTCCAATGTTTAGTTGTTTATGTGATATCTATTTTTAGATAGAAAATTAAAACCTTCTCAGAACAAACCACAGTGGTCACATCTCTAACTTTGTGATATTGGCAAAACTGTATAAGCTGTATAGTAACCTACACTACACAAAATCTTGCCATCCATGAATACAACAGACTTTAATCACATTTTTGGCTCAATTGTGATATGCTGCAGATTTCTCCTGAATACACCATCTCAATATCTACCTATTTTGCTGGATAAAGATGGTTTGATGACATGGTTTTCATAGTTTATCCTCTTAAGAGAAAGATGTGTATGCACAAACATAGAAAGATGATAAACCTATTTTTAAATGACAGATGATAAAGATATAAAGATGATATACTGAAACATATGACCAGGAAGAATCAGATGGCCAGATTGGTATTCCTTGGAAAGAAATACAGAGGTAGGCAACAAAATATTTAAAACCAAGATTAGACTCTACTAAAGTGATGGAAATGCCAATGTGTGGACAAAGAAGGGATGTATTCATGATAAAAAACATGAGCTCATTGGCCAAGCACGATGGGGAGTGTCATAGCTTGGGTTTGCATAGATGTTTCTGGAACATGCTCACAATCTTTTTTATGATGTAACTTAAGAACAGAATACTGCACATATCCTATAATTGGAATGATACAAATAGGATTAGAATAAAAGCTGAAACAACAATTTTTTTTTATGTAGTGCAATTATACATTTGTAAGCCCTGATTGGGTCTTTTGTTCCTGTATCTGATATCAGTCTTATTTATGGGTCAATAAATGCATTAAGGCAATCTCTATGTCACCTTTTACTTGTGATAAATTGGAGAACTTCAACGATAAACGCACAATTTCCTACTTATGCATATAACCTTAATATTTAGTAAATACTTTAATGAAGAAGTGAACTACAGTGGATCTTATCTTTTAGTTTTGAACCCTTTTTCATTTTCAAACAGTGAAAGCCCAAGCAAAAGAATGTTTCTGTTTCATGATAACACACATTCAGAACCCACACAGACTTTTTATACATTTACGATCGATCAGCACTTACGCTTCTATAATGCTTTAGATAACCTTCTGATAATCAGCTATAAGAAGTTACAGAAAGCCACTTCTCAGATCTAATCTTTGAGATGCTTTACTCTACCATAAAACAGCACATATCTAATGCAAATATAAGGAGTTGGCATGCAGGTTAGACTAATGGTAAATGGGGGTTGTACCCATTTTACCCAGGTTACAATAACCTTAAAGTAAACCCCTCTTTAACCTTAAAGAAGCATATTAGAGATAGTTGTAAATGGACTTTCCACTCCAACCTTTTTTTTTAAATATATACACCGTAATTATGTTAGTTCAGTTAGACTCTTGTTATTAAATCTGTTGTAAGAGCTGAAATAAATAGCTTTCAACAAGGTATTTAGGCATCAGAACCTTTGAACTACAAGTCAAAAAGCGTCAATGATCCGATTCTGACCAAAAAAATTCAGAAATAATCAGGGCAGAAAAGCAGTAAGGAAAAGAGCCCAAAGATCACAGCTTTTGATTTGTACAATTGATTTGATTCTTATGGCTTTTGAGATTTAAAATCAACTGTTGAACTGTAAATTAAGAGCATTTTCACAAAATGCAAAGCCTGAATTTCAGCAAGTGTCAAGAGAACTGCAATTTGTTTTCATGAGTTGTGGTCATATGAGGTCAAAAGATTCATGGCATCACTAAATTTGCTACGTACAATAATATAAGAAAACAATGGTTCCCGTGTCAGGAACGTTTAAAATTTATAGAAAAAAAGATGAATTTTAAAAAGATAATGAACCAATCACACTACCAAATAAACACTTCCTATAATCAACATAAAAAACATCTTTAAAAGACATCTGAAGGGCTTGTTGTATGAAGGAGATTAAAATGACACTAAAAGTTAACCTTATCTCTTAGTGTCAGTTTTTAAACCTGCCACTGTTCTGTTTTTATGGTCTCATCTGAAGGAAATGATCTGACCTCGGAAAACCGATAAACTCCCTCTGTAGGCTTAAGGTCTTCTGAGTGCATAACCTCACCCAGAGCTGTATGGCTCTGTATAAGCTGTATAAGTATGAGTAGACTGGATCAAATCTTTATCCAAACCAATTGGGATTTTTGCAGTTAGGGTGGAGCAATTTTACTGAAAATGTCCAATTTACTGTTACAGGGAACACATTGCAACTGAAATTACTTGTACAATAATTTAAGTTTCTCCATTAAGGTTTCAACTAATCTGGCAACAAACATGCGACGAACAAAATCTCGATCACATTTTATTCCCCATTTTAATAAAAAAGGTGAACATCACCCAAAGCTGCTGACCTGCATCTGCTTGATTTTATGCACTGCATGGCTGCCACAATTGGATGATTAGATATTTGCACGAATGATTACTACAGTACAGTGTTCTTAATAGTGCTCTGGCCCGTAATAGATTTTTGACAAGTTAATATTTTAATCGCATTGCCCTTCTTACTTAATTTTTCCTATATTTAAGTAATTACTAATTCTTTTATCCATGCATCCTGTAATATACCACAATTAACAATGGGCCTGCGTTCATTTTTTTCCCCATAATCTTGTTTTTTGTAATCATGTCAACGCCACAATTCATAAAACAAAACAACCTGGCAACTTCCTGATCACTCAGAATTATGAACATAAGACAAAACAGTGGTTTGTTAAAGAGATCATGCGATTTCAGTACCGCAAAGGTTGACACAGCAATGAAGATTATAATAGTTAGTTTTGTCCTGAGGGTTTAAAAGTAAACTTTCCGATAGGCAAATTAACACACAGGGAAGTTTAGCTGTTGCTTTTTATATTCAAATGACTATTTTAAAATGGTAGCTTTGTCATCCATTTTTTCTGAAGGAACAAAGAGCTGTGTAAAGATTACACCATGGCCTAAAACCTAATTCAAACAGCAACACTTATACCAACACAAAATCAAACAAACATTAATATACATCTCAGTTTTCCAAACTGATGTGTCCATATTGGCTGCATGACAATACTGGCTATATTGTGCAGTTTTACCCTACTATAATATGAAAACTGTGAACTGAGCCTGTAGTCCAAATCCTCTGTTATAGCTCTGATCATCGAGTGTCTGGAAGTCCTTATAACCTTTCCACTATTAGAATGTTTGCCTTCAGGGCAATCTACCGAGTCAGCAGTCCATTCTCCTGTTCAGACACGCACTGCACCAGTCCTGAGCTGACTGAACATGTGCACATTGCGAATCACTGCTGGTTCATCTTGGCTGTCTCGGCTTTGATGAGAGAGATCAGCTCCTGGTTTATGAGGAACACGAAGCGAAGGCCTGCAATCTGTACAGAAGAAAGATGCACTTATTATCACAACACTTGAAACAGTTTTTACAATGTTTTCATTGGCATCCATCAATGGACCATCATGGAACAGTGTGTAACTAATCTACCGGTTTCATTTAAGAGTTTAAAAAAATCTGTTAGTACAATAATAAAATAAATATTGTACACATCCATGCATGTGACATTAAATTTTTATTTTGATAGAACATGAGCCTAATTGAAGGAATCACTGGACTATTGATTAATAGAACTATCATACAATCGTTTTTAATAATCCAAAAATAACTATGAATATTATAAAATAGTAATAATTAAATGAATAACAAAATATGAAGATTGTTCGCAACTCGAGTACAGGTCTACTCACCTCCAGCACAGAGTTGTTATTGAGTTTCCATTTGTTACCGGTCAGAACTGGTCTGCCATCGATATAGATTGGTCTACGGCCCTCGTTCACAATGAAGAAATCGCCATTGTTTTTGAGCTTGATGATCCCTACCATTGAAACAAATCACAAGATTTAGATTAACAAATGATCCTCAAAAGATCATAATGTTCAGCACCAAAACATAGGCAGAAATCTTTACATTGGTAAAAAAAAAAAAATTATAATAATAAATAAAAAATTAAACTGCTGCTTTATCATATCAGGATCTTCTATATCAGATCAGTACCCTGCTGCCTGGAGATTTTCCATGCTGGTCCCTCTAAAGAAAGATCCACATCTATCTGCTTGTCCTTTGTGGCACGACCAAGGGTGATCTAAGAGAAAAACATTTCTTTTCACTGGTTATAGAACCAACAATGAAAAATCAACATCAATTTTTTTTTTATTCAAACTAAATGCACTGGGCGGGGGGACGGGGACGTGCCATGCAAAACAGGCCATGTAAAGAGAAAAAAAGAAAAAAGAAAATAATGGGTAAAAAAAATTGTAACAGACGAAAAGAGAGGAGCGTCAAACTCACCTCTCTGGACCTCATAAGGTATCGGACCATGCGCCCTCTTAATGCAGCTAAAGTCTGGTTATCAAAATCTGGTGAGTTCATACCTGCAGACAAATGATGCCGTATTACATATGTTGGATGGAGTCACAATGCAATTTTTGTTTTGGGGTTTAACAATAATTAACTGACCAGTGATGCTGTCTACCAAAACCTGCCAGCGGGGCAGCTCCTGCTCCAGCTGCCTGATCTCTCGCTTCTGGTGCCGATCTGCAACCATCAACTCTATAGACAGAACAGGGACTGCAGAGTTAATTAGAGACACGGACAAAAGAACATAAGTATGCAAGATTGATCAACGAGGGTATAAATAGAGTAATACCAACTCACCGTGCTCCAGTACTTCATCTCTGCTCTCCCTAAAATGAACACATCCAGTCAGTACAACAACTTGAAAAATTTTTTAGCTAAAGACATCTTTAAAATGCACACTACAAATTAATTCTTTTATTTTATTAAGATTATTAATAATCTCTAGCTGAAGGACATACAAATTTTAACAGTTAAGAGAAAAACTGGATGCGTGTAATTACTTTAGTTTGGAGTCATCAACCATCTGCTCAGCATCTGAGAAATTAAGAACCTGATCTGCTTTGGGAAGCGGCTGAACTGTAAAACAAACAGAAGCGCAAATATGTGAAATCAGTCAGAGTATCATGGGTTGAAGGAGATGAAGTGCTGGAATGTATTGTATGCTCACCACTTTGGTCGTCCAGTAAGTAATACTGTTTGAGAAGCTGCCAGTGCACCAGTAAACTCTTAGCAGTGCGAGATGGATAGAAAACATTGGGGTGCTTATTCAGCAAGTCCTGGAAAACCTCCAGTTTTGGCTGACTGTTCTGCTCAACACACAGGAATCAAGTAATGATTGACCAACTCACAAACATGAACAGAAAAGGAATGCATGTATGTAAGGACAGCATGGATCAATCAGGAAGAAATTAAGTAAAATATACAAATATCATCATAAAATAATCTGCAAAATGTGTAGGTTTGGTTTGAGAATTCAGTCTGGAAATAAAAAAATTAAAAAAGTGTGAATCACTACACTGTAAACACAGTCCATGCGCCTCACCTACTCCACACCTGTCACTAAAGCAAACACTAATGGTGATTTATAATGATGCAGTGACATTTCAGCAACCAGGTTACAGGTTTTTATATTTGCAAAACTTCAAATGTCAAATGTGGACAAAACAGTAGCTCTGGCACCATGACCAGACGTTAGCAGTTTGAGTGTGTGTATTTTTTATTACTCATTGCCCAAGAAACAAGCTCCATATTTGGCTGCTGATAAAACTGGGACCTGCAGGGTTTTTTCCCCCACCTGTCCTTTAACAGCAAAACCCTTCTCTGCTGTTAGTTTTTTCTGATATACTGTTATTATTTCCTATGTTTGAATAAAATGCTTCAGCTGGTTCATAAATTTAATGTATCTGCAGCCAAGTACAGCTCCAGAACCCCACCACCTGTTCGAGCGTATTTTGCTTGTATTTGGTTTTAATGCTAAATCAGCTTCAAGGTCTCAGGGCAAATACAGATCATTTTTATAAAATTTTAAATGTCTTTAAACTTACTTTGAAAAAATCGGAACCTGTTTCTTGGGTCTGTCTAAAAATAAAACCATGTCTTTTAGAATTAGTCCTGATTAGAGCTGCAAAAACTAATTGATAATAATCGATAATGAAACTCGTTGTCAACTGATGCCATTATCGATTAATTGGGCTGCTCGAGTTATGGGTGAGCATGAAGTCAAGATAGCAGAGCTGCTTGGCAAAATGTACAGGTCATTCGGCAGCAAGTAAAAGTGTGCATCCCAAGTCATCCAAGGCATGCGAGCATTTTATAGTCAACGCAACAAAGAAGATTGTAACCTGCAAGTAATGCAAAGCGGAGATTGTGTGGTATGAAAGTACCACGGGGATGCACGAGCGCATGAAAAGAAAACACATTGTAATGGATGAAGATGAAACATCAGCACGGTGAACAGAAAGTCTATATTCCTCATGTGTAAATGTTATAATTTAATGAAGTGCTATTGTGTAAACTGTTTGTTTGCTAACTTCGGGACAGTCGCACTGGATCCGTTCTGTCATGAATCAATCAGCTAAACACTAAATCTAAAAAGCAGCAAATAACAGCAGCAGTAAACTATTAAAATGTTTAGTCACTGTTGTGGTTTTCAGCGAATGTTTATGCATTTGTTCACCAACGCATATTTTTTCCTTTTTTTAATCAGGCCTGTTAGCTTGCTGCATTTCTCTGCTCCTTTCCCTTTTTTATAGCATTTGTCTACTACAACATTTAATTTGTGTTTTTAAACGTGATTTACTGCTGCTTTACTACGTTCAAATGTTCAATGCTTTCAATTTTTTGTATATTTAATTTATGCATATATCATTTAATTATTATACAATACATTAATTATATATTCTAGATGCTTATATCTTCACAAATAAACAAAATGTGTGTATTTATTAAACAAAAACTGTCAAAACAATGTTTTATTTATTTTATGTAACTTTATATAAATTGCTTCACCTTACATACTCAAATGCTGTTTTGTTTTTATTAATTTTTTTTTACAGGAAGAAAAAACCCAGCATGAGTGAATTTCTCATGAGAAATCCCCCATACACTCCAACAAGCAGCCACTATAACCTTTATAAAATGTCAACAATAAAGATGTTCTTGCCACTCAATATGTGGCTTTTGCATTTTTTTAAAGTACACTTTTATACATAAATACCCTGAATTAAGGTTTATATAGTTATAATAAGCAAAATAAATGATTTTTTTTTTTTGTAGATAAAATAAAATCGTTGAATTAATCAATTATCAAAATATTCTAAAGTAGAAGCCCTGGCTTTAAAAAATAATGAAATAGGGCCGTCCAAAATTATGTAAATTTTTGACAATACAGTGGTTTTACACCCTTTACTAAATATCCATGGTTCAGTGTGGTGTCTAACATGGCACCTTGTTTACACTTGGTTGTGTCTAGGTTTGCTGCTGGAGTGGATTTCTGGGCTATAAGTGTTTGGTATGTAGTATGTGCAGTATGAGTGGAGAAAGTAAGTTCAGCTGAAAACCAATGTTTGCAAAACAAACATTTCTATTTGCTAAGCTTGTTTAGGGTGACACGATGCAGTGGGATACTGAAACTAAAACTTCACGCACATTCACGCATATATTTGTTTTCCTCACTATGTATTAGTGCACTAAACTATTGGGATCACCAAATATATTTACATTGCCTTATCTAGCCAACTTGTTTGCCTACATTTTCTAGAAATTTCCATAGAACCAAAATATGTTCACCTTATTTTCGAGGTTTCACTTGACAGGGCTAGCTAATAAATAAGTTTATAATTTATTCAGCCCTACAGTGTCCATGGATTATTGCAGTTAGTTTAGCTTTACATTAGCTGTTATATGCCTACTGTTCATGAATTAATATATTATTATGAGCACAAAGAACATTTCACATTTACAGGTTATTTTTAAATGACAATCTCTGCACATATGGAAACCCGGGGAAATGTTGCTGCTTTGTGTACTTTGCATGTTTACATACTGAATAATTTCTATTCTGATGTCTGAGCAACTGCCGCTTGTGCACGTGTTATTGTATAAGTGTTACTGTGCATGCTCTTGTGGTGGGGGGTGGGGTGCTTACTCACAGAGCTAATCTTGGCGAGCAGAGCCTCCTCGCCCTGGCTAAAGAGAGCTTTGCTCTGAATGGCGGCGATAGCCTCAGGGTGGAGCTGCCTCATGGCCTGCCATGCCAGCCTGCAGAAATCAGACAGACAGACAGACAGACAGATACTTTATTCATCCTAATGGAAAATGTACAGGTTCCAGCAGGATCCACAAACATAGGCAATAAGGCATGCAATATATAAATTAATTGCAATTTTTTTATTAATTGCAAAAATATTGCACACCGACAACACTACGAATTCTTATTTCTTTATTTAATATTTATGATGAAATAAAATGAGTTCCCTGTGCAAGGCATTATATGCTCCACTTACTTGGATATGACTGGGTCATACAGTAGAGCATACCACCGCTCCTGAATCTCCCGCAGCGTGAAACGACAGCTGAACTTCACTCCCAGATGTACTGAGGAGAGATCTGTAGTCTGAAGGACAACATACACACACAGTACATACATATACAGCTATATTCAAGTTTTTTTTTCCAGTTCACTCATTTATTTATAAATAATGTGTAAAAAAAAAAAAAATATATATATATATATATATATATATATATATATATATATATATATATATATATATATATATATATATATATATATTATACACACAGTACAGACCAAAAGTTTGGACACACCTTCTCATTCAAAGAGTTTTCTTTATTTTCATGACTATGAAAATTGTAGATTCACACTGAAGGCATCAAAACTATGAATTAACACATGTGGAATTAGAAATATGATGTGGTTACAGGATGCAGAAAAACTAGTTCATGCTTTTGTTACTTCTAGATTAGACTACTGTAATGCTTTACTGTCTGGGTGTGCGAGTAGGTGCATAAATAAGCTTCAGTTAGTTCAGAATGCAGCAGCAAGAAACCTCACTAGATCTAGGAAATATGACCACGTCACCCCTGTTTTAATCAGTCTACACTGGCTCCCAATCAAATCTCGCATTGATTATAAAATACTACTACTGACGTATAAAGCACTTAACGGTCTCGCACCGCAGTATCTGAGTGAACTTCTGTACCAGTATGATCCTCCACGCCTACTTAGATCAAAAGGTGCTTGCTATCTGTTGGTTCCTCAAATAACAAAGACTACAGCAGGGGTCAGATCTTTCTCTTATAAAGCCCCACAGTTATGGAACAGCCTTCCAACCAGTGTTCGGGACTCAGACACAGTCTCAGTGTTCAAGTCGGGGTTGAAAACCTATTTATTTAGTCAAACCTTTGATCAGTAGATTTTTTTTTTCTTAGGTAAAGGCTCAGATCTGGAGGGAACATTGATATAGAGTGTTTGGTGAACTGGGATATTTGTATGCTGTCGTCCCCTCACACTCACACGTTCACTCAGGTTTGTTGATGGTGGTGTGGTGGGTCGTCTCTTATTCCAGAGATCCCTCATGTCTGTATTACCTTCTGGTTCTCCCTTTTAGTTATGCTGCCATAGCGAGTCTTGCCGGAGTCCAAACTGCACAGTGACATTAACTTTCATACAACAATAAGGACACTTAATAATCCATATCCTTCTCTTCCTGTCACCCTCTTTTCTCTCTTTCTCTCTCTCTTTCTCTCTGCCCCTCTCTCCTCAGTGGATCTTCCCACTTCGTCCAGGCCTGCCTTTGGATAGTGTTCTCTTCGACTAGAGGCCACTCTGTGCAGCTCGGGACGGTTTCTCATCAACACCTTGGGTGGTTCCATGAAACTCCGGAGTAAGAACGGGCTTTGGACTGTAGTTAATGTCAACAGTCTGCTACACTGACTCAGGACTACAGTTTGCTTCTGATCATCATCACTGTACCCCGCAACATCGTATATATGCTTCAAATAGACATTCGGTGCAACCCAGATGAGGATGGGTTCCCTCTTGAGTCTGGTTCCTCTCAAGGTTTCTTCCTTATGCCATCTCGGGGAGTTTTTCCTTGCCACAGTTGCTCATCAGGGACAAACGTACTTACAAAGAACATATTTACTTTTAATCGCCACATTATCTGTGTAAAGCTGCTTTGAGACAATGTTCATTGTTAAAAGTGCTATACAAATAAAAATTAATTGAATTGAACAAGTACTAAGCATTTCTGGGAACGCCTTCAAGACTGTTGGAAGACCATTTCAGGTGACTACCTCTTGAAGCTCATCAAGAGAATGCCAAGAGTGTGCAAAGCAGTGATCAAAGCAAAAGGTGACTACTTTGAAGAACCTAGAATGACATTTTTCAGTTGTTTCACACTTTTTTGTTATGTATATAATTCCATATATAATTCCACATGTGTTAATTCATAGTTTTGATGCCTTCAGTGTGAATCTACAATTTTCATAGTCATGAAAATAAAGAAAACTTTTTGAATGAGAAGGTGTGTCCAAACTTTTGGTCTGTACTGTATATAATCTACCATCTACATGCAAAACAAAACCGATGTAGACACAAAGATGCAAATAATGCATTTTCTATGCTAGCAAATATTAATATGAGATTCATTTTTGAGCATTTTATCTAATTGTTTTGTAATTATGCACAACAAATATTGCGTAGAAACTGCATTATTTGCATCTTTATGTGTATACATCGGTTTTGTTGTATACTTCTGCTCAGTTTTGGATAGTGTGGGTGGATTTTCCCACAGTAAAACAATGTCTAATCAAAAATGCAACAAACTAAAGATCTACATTTAAGTGCTGGCGGTGAACAGCCCCAATCCCAGTGACTGCTTCATTATTACAACATGGAATGTGGATATATGACTACTGAGCCCAAAAGGAAAAAGTAACATGATGGGCTTTTGTACATAACCATATCATATCAGGTAAGATTAAATCAGCATTCTCACTGCTGTCCCCTTCAGTTCCTTGTATTCAAACAAAGAAGAATAGAAGATTTATTTTGAAATATGGACAATGTTATTGCTAATATTAGTTAATGCAACTATTTATTAGATACCAAAAAAACATCCTGTAAGAACTTGTAGTACTAGACTGCTGACTAATGGTACAGAGCAAAATTATTTTACATTTAAATTTGGCATATGCTTTTATCCAGAGTGACTTACAGTTTACTGAGGAAATGGTGGTTAAGTGCCTTGTTTAATTGCACAGCTCTAGTCTCTGCTTTCTTAGCAGCATTAATTTAATACATTATTATTATTATTTCTTTGTCTGTGGCGACCCCTAATGGTAGAAGCCAAAAGAATAAGAAGATTTTCATTATTTTGATATAGCTGAACTATTCATAAACCAGAGCAAAATCTGGTTAAAAAAAAAAAAAAAAAACTTTAAAATTCAAATCCAATTAGTTCAATGTTTATTAATTGCCATCATAGTTTTTATTAACATGACCCTTGATTACTATTTTATTTTGTGAGATTAATGCCTGTAATCGATCATGATGAATCTTTAAATGCTCTATACTGACAAATCAAAACATATAACCTCAATCCATTAGCCTGCCTACACGCACACACACACACACACACACACACACACACACACACACACACACACACACACACACACACACACACACACACACACACACACACACACACACGTTTCAGACCTGTAGCACAGCATTTATGAGCAGCAGGTCGTCTGTGGGCTTCCAGCGTCCCAGGTCTTTAGTGATCTGCAGAGGCTGCTTGCTCTTCTTTACACGTTTGGCGATTGGAGGCGGAGTGATCACCATAGTGAGAGGAGGAGTTAGAGATGTACTGGACTTGGAAACCTGATAGACACAAAAACACATTTTTATACACTAAACACTATATATAAAGATCTATTCAGCAAGACATTAACCATAGATTTAATCCAACATGAAAATCATATTAAAAACTGGTCTAAATTCAAGTTATATTCAGAAAGGCAAATAATAACTTTGAAATGTTTTGCATGGATGAGTGGAGCCATCTACAAATTCTCACATTTATCCTTTGCTTTTCTTCCCTATAGAGAGAAGCGAGCTTTACTTCAGAAAATATGTAATCTTTTATTTAAAAACAAACAAGCCCCCCCCCCCAAACACAGAATTCCCAAATGTTTAACCTAAAATATTCCCTGTAGTTTGTTCCCTGTTTTAAAACGCCATTAACACATCCTTTCATTAGAATTAAAGCAGCAAAGCATAACAAGAATTTAAATAAAGTACAAATGAACTGCCAAACAAACAATTTGTTGACAAAAGGTACATGAAGTAAATGTGTGAAGATTTATATTGCATACCTTCTTTTTCTCGCTGGATGACGGCTCGGCTCCAGGGCAGCGGATCGGCTCCATGCCTGGTGGACCTTTAACCCTGCTGGAGGATTTAACCAGACTGCTCTCAACCAGCTCATCATCAAACTTCTTCCTCTTAATTGACCTGTAAAATGGAAGATGGATGGTTGGGTAATGACCTTTAAAGGATAAGACTTTATCCTTAGTGCAAAAACAAAAACCAAACAGGAATAGAATAGGATTAACCAGTGTTAAACAGGGTCAAATGCATTATATTGGTCGTTTCCTATCTAAAAAAAAAAAAAAAAAAAGCAAACATCAATGACAACTAATATGACAATACACTATATGGATGTAAGTTTGTAGAGACATAACTCAGAATGCTTTTCTTTTATAAGAATCTCTACTCTTCTAGGAAGGTTTTACACTAAACTCTGAAGTGTGGCACTATGGATTTTGTGCTCATTCATCCACAAGAACATCAGTGAGATGAGGCACACTGATCATGCACCTGTGTGGTGTATTGTTAAACATTTCTTTTTTCCAATTTTCATCACACATTTATTCTACGTTCATATTAAAATGAACAAGATGAACTGGTTGGTTAAAAACTGCTTCCGGACAGTATTCACTTTTCCCCACATTTTTTTATGTTAGAGGTTTATTCCAAAATGGATTAAATTCATTATTTTCCTTAAAATTCATTTTGTACCAATTACAGCCAGGTGTCTTTTTGAGTTTGATGCAAGCTACAAGCTTGGCACACCGATTTATGGGCAATTTCCCACATTCTCTATTGCAGAACCTCTCAAGCTCCATCAGGTTGGATGGG